>NC_082701.1:33463393-33766521 GCF_949987515.2 Delphinus delphis
TAGGAGACAAATTTTATACCCATTTAATAGAAGAACAAATAGGGTTAGAGAATAAAAGTGAGCTTGCCATCATCACACAGCAAGGAAGGGGCACACTGAAGGGTTCAATATCATGTCCCTCTCCACCACCCATGCAGCCATTCACCTCTGTCTCCCCGCCCACATCACAACATCTGTGTGACAGCGCAGAGGCCTAGGACCCAGAGCTTCTAATGTATCTTATTGGTATCTTACTGGTGCATGCTCATTTCTCCAGCCTGGCAACCAAAAATCCAAGGAAAAGGATGCTCCTTTCCTTAACCCCAGCCTCATGACCACTGGTTAGCTTCAAATTGAATATGTGGCAAAGCATATAATTCTAAAGCATTAGAAGTCTTCCAGGACTGCCTATTGCCTTTTTTTGTTTGTTTGTTTGTTTTTTGGCGTGTTCTCAGAGCATTGAATCATAGGCATGGGGTAGTCTCCTTATATGTGCCATTTCCCTTATTTAAGTTAAATGTATCCCACCACTATCACTACCTCTGGCAGCAGACACTTTTCCTAAACATCATGCTTATTCATATAGGGAAGCTAATTAGTAAGGTTGTGCACAGGGGTCAGCTTATGTTGCCCCATCAAGTGATGTTGAAGGAGCCCTTGGAATGTCCATGGTATTGGCCTTTGAGAATTTTATTTTCACGAGATTGAGGATTCTCTTTGCCCTAAGACTGCCTGTTTTTCTTTGTTGCATACAGAATCCCCAGTGAAACTAATTGACGAGTGGATCTTTCTCGGGTAGGATAAAATACTTCAGCAGCAGGCAGAATGTCTGTCTTTCTATTCATTCATTCAGCACTTATTTATTAAGCTCCAGCAATAAGCTGGGCCTTGTGTTTGGAACTGGAAATGAAATGGTGGACAAGATGGCCTTCATGGAATTCACATTACAGTGGGAGAAAATGAAATAAAAAATAAACAAGTTCAAAAAGTCCAATTCTTACTAATTATGATAAGGGCTCTGGTGGAGTGAGGAGGGCTGAAGTGATACTTTAGGTAGGATGGTCAGGGAAACCTCTCTAAGGAGGTTACATTTGAGATGAGTTTGACCGGTGAGAGGAGAGCTGGGCATTCTGGAGAAGAATGGTCTAGTTAGAAGTAAACAGCAAACACAGACACCCTGAGGCAGATAAGACCTGGGTGGTTTGAGGAGCAGAAAGGATGCGGTTGGTTGGAGGCAGAGAGTGAGAGGAAGGTAGCACCAGGCTGGAGAAGTGGGTGAGGGCTTGTGGCCTGCGGAGGATGCAGTGTTATCCCAAGCACTTTGGGAAGCCAGACAGATTTTAAGCTCTGCTTAGTGTTTGATGTGATCTGGTGCTGATAGACTTGTGGCTGCTGAGTAAAGAAGAGAGCCCATGTGTGGGCAGGCAGGGAGACCAGAGACTTTGTATGTTTACAGACCAGAGGTGTCGGTGTCTTGATTTAAGGTAGGGTCTTTGGAACTGTAGAGAGCGGAACTGATTTGGAATATATTTTGAAGGTAACATTGATGGCGCTTGCATGTGGAGTATGGGGAACACAGAGGAATCAAGGACAACTTCTGAGATTTGATCTTAGGCCTCTGAGATCTGCTGGCGGGTTGCAGATTTACCTTCCGAAGGCCACTGCTTTGGGCTAAATTAAAAGTGTGCTAAGGAGTGTCCCCAGGTCCCTCTCTCCATAGTTTTGAAATTCTATCACCGGGAGAGCATGAGGACACTGGGCCAGGGGAAGTGGAGAGAGTGTTGAAAGAGAAAGTGAGGGGATGAATGAACAAAACCTCGTCAACTAAAAACTTTAATCGCCTTCCCTCAAACCCTCTGAAGCTGGCTGGATGCTGTCTTCTAGCACTGGATAACCATTAGGGTGGCTTTGCTTTAAGTAGAGGTGTCTTCCATAAGTGGGTGCTATTTCCCATAACTCTTGATAACCTTCCTCATTCTTTTTGGGGGGAAGAGAATAGGCTCAGTGTGTGGGAGTTTATTTGCATTTTACATCTGCTTTTCCATTTAGGTCTTGGGCGACTAATTTCTTCATAGTGATTTCTGCAGGAGGCCTTGTTGGAGGCTTGATTGTACCCTGGCAGATCAGAGAGAAATGGAAAAATGCATTGTAAATTTCCCGGCAGAACCATGTGCTGTCCCATGGGGCCCCAGGCAGTGATCTGTGCCTGGAATACTTGCTCTTCCCTTTCTGTATTGCAGGAATCTTGGCCCTGCCCTTAAGGAGAAACTACCTTAAGTCACATGGGTGGGATATTTTTCTCTGCAACTTCTGAGTTTATTTTTAACCTGAGTGATTCCAGGTGGGCAGGAACTAAGCTGTCACAAACATGGCCACCGAGTTTCTCTGCTTTTAGGAGAAAATTTGAAAGTCTATCCCTGTCACTGTGTAATAGCCTGACTATTTTTAGATTGGGCTGCCAGAGATATAAATTGCTATTTTAGTTTGCAGCCTGTGGTGGGTAGTCAAACCCTACCTACTGTACCCTGCACAGAGTGCTCACAGTTTAATCTACCTTCAACCATCCCGGAGCCTTGCTCTTTACCCTTTACAATTCCTAATAGGATATGCTACTTATAGCCCTGTCGTTATGTCTCAGGCTAATGATTTGGTAGATCCTTGAATGCCAGGGACACTTTTAAATCATCCTTCCCAAGAGTGTAATTATTTTCCTTTTTACTAATAACTGCCGTATAGCAACACTCTCGTTCCTTAGGAAATTTAGTAAAATTATTTAAAGGATTGTCAGGGGAGAAAAGATTTATTTATCTATGTGTGAGAATAGCTTGGAATAATTCTGAAGCTGTTAACTGCACATTTCTCTTAAACAGTTTCCAAGCCATCTGGTGAATTCCATTCCATATGTGTATATTTTGCATGCTAGTTAGATAGCTACCCATTGGTGGTCCAAGTAAGGTATCTTAAAGGTCCCAAATCCATTTCCTAGTGGATCTGCCACTTGAACTCTCTATGTTGGGTTAGCAGGGACTGCCACTTTATTTATTTGCTCTAGGGATAACCGGCCCTTCTTAATTCAGGGAGAAAGTGTTGGCTAGTCTTTTCTTAAAGTGAGCACTGTTTGGAATCGCTTGACCATGTGTTTTAGTCAGTTTTTGGCAACCTGGCTGTGCCATTTGGTTTAGCCTGGTACCATTTTTTCATCATGTTAATTAATAAGGTGTGACTACTGACTAGTGACGGAATCTCCTCCCCCTACCCCCTTAACCTAGCTCAAGCAAAAAGCTACTTTATTGTGCAAAGCCTGTTGACATCTTGCATGCCCCAAGCACAGGAATGCTGCTTGAATGCTGAGACCTGAATGCCATCATGGCTGTCTTACCTCCATTATTTCTCTGCATCTGCTTCTTTCAGGCAGCTGCCTTTTTATCTTCCTGAGTTTACATCTCCCTCCTTCTAAAGAACACACAGACTAAACCAGAATCCCTCATGAAACATGGCATGGGTATGAATTGGGGCTGGGGGGATCCTCACCCACACACTGAAATAGAAGAAGGCTGTTTATCTCTTCATGTCCGATGGTATTTGTGCTTTTCACTGCTTTGCTGGTTGCCACAAAATTAGCCCAGAGGGGATATGGAATATGGGTGTATGTCTATATGTGTAACAGATACATACACATGTGTTTATGAATTTTATAGCCAGTGTATCTGGTGCTAGTCACATATTTAGATTTTGAAGGAAACTTTTAATTCAGGAAGAATGCAGGTGAAAACGTACCTCTTGTTTCAGGTGCCAGGAGGCAGCCAGGTATCATTTATTTAAGCTGTCTGGTGCCAGAACAAGTAATGCAATAGACGGAAACTAGTTCAACAGGCCTGCCAATCATGGGATGGAGGCTTTAAAGATCTACATATATAAGCTTTATACATTTTGAGAGAAGAAATAGAAACCTTTCAAATACACTGAATTTGCATTAAATGGTGGTTTCTGGTATTTGTTAACTTTAGAAAAATGACCTTGTTTTTTTTTTTTTCTGTTAAGATTTAAGATTTGGTTGTACCATTTTTTTATTTTTA
Source organism: Delphinus delphis (assembly GCF_949987515.2). NCBI lineage: Eukaryota > Metazoa > Chordata > Mammalia > Artiodactyla > Delphinidae > Delphinus > Delphinus delphis. Next base: position 33,467,449 of record NC_082701.1, read on the forward strand.
ATTTTTTTTACTGTGGGGGTACCAGTTGTGGATATGGTTTTTGTTTGTTTTTGGTAGGTAGAAAGTTTTTCTTCTAAATGAACTGAAAGAATACTTAATCCAGTAAACTAGGGCATTCGCTTTAGGATTTTGGCTGTTGGTTCAGTTTACACCTGTTTAGTGGCTTTGGTTTTGATCCCGTAACTAGGTATTTCCAGCAGTCACCTCTTCAGTTAGAATAGACCAAACAACCACTGACAAACTTCACCATTGTTCTTTACACGCTCTGAGCTTTTCTCACGTGATGTCTTTGTCTCTACAGGTTCATGAACCACCGGGCCCCAGCCAATGGCCGCTACAAACCAACTTGTTATGAACATGCTGCTAACTGTTACACACATGCAGTGAGTATGAGTTTTCTGCCTTTTCCATCCTTCCCAAAGGGCTTTGGTGGGAGGAAGGGGCAATCATCTCTGTTAACCTCAGCCCCGTTAGTCGGGTGTACCCACCTCTGTGACCTTACCTGCCAAAGTGTCAGTGCTAGGTCATGTCACCAGAAACTGTGAGCATGTCAGACACTTTGAGTGCTCCGACTACAGTCAGCTCTGTCTATCCTGGACTTGCTTTCTCAGACAAGATTGTCTTTGAAAGAATAATAATAGTAAGTACCTTAGTTATAAAAAAAAAAGACAAAGAAAACTATGAAGACTGTCGCCCCTGGAATGAAATGAATCACCTTTTCAAGACAGTCAGAGTGTTTATTGGCAAGAAGAATTCACCATTTGTTGACAAAGGTGTTTTTTTTCCCTGAGTGATCCCCTAAAACAGGTAGCCACATCCTCTCCATCTCCACTGTGGTCCTTGCTTCTCAGAGCAGATGTTAGTCCATATTGTAGAAGAAAAGTTCGATTTAATCCCTAAATTCTTAATTTTTTTGATAGTAGAAGAAAAAGCTGATTTAATCCCTAAATTCCTAATTTTTTTCTTCCTTATAAAAACAAAACATATTCATTATAAGAAACATAGAAAATACTGAAGAATATATGAGAAAAACAGAACTACCTAGAAATAAATTGCTAACACTTGGATGCATTTCTTCTTTTTGTCTGTGGTGTTTGTAAATATGTGTGTATTTTCATAGTTTTCCTATTAAGTTCATTTTATTGGCATTTTCTTGTGTCATATAAATTTCCTTTTATCTATGATTTCATTATTCCCTTTGAAAGTTGTACTTAGTGAGACTTTTGAGGGGAAAGTGGTGGCTGGTATATAGTCTGAAGACAAGAAATAGAGAAGGAGACCAATTTATTCCTTTAGTGAAGTGTTAGAACAGGCTAATTAATTATTTTAGACAGTGTTAGTACAATGTGTAGGTTATATACATATGTTATTAGAATAAAACTTGCTTGAATTCAAGTTGTGCCTTTTCATTTCTTGAACCCTTCTTCAAAGAATAGTCAGTATTTCTATAAAGAGGTCATGATACCAAATAAACCTGAAATAAGCTAGTTTTTGGTGGATTTCTTTGTAATCTAATAGAACAATGCTGTTTAGTCATTACTTAGCAGAAATCAAACTTTATAAAGTATCAGTTTTATGTATTGTAATAGTGGAATTCAAATACTACTTGGTAATACTGAAACGTTATTCTCATCACTGTCCTTTTTCTTTAGGTGCTCAAAAGATTTTTATTTAAATAATTAATATGCTGAAATCTTACTAAATGTTTTTTCTTTAGAAGAAAGTTTGTACCTGACATGCCTGCCCTGGATTCCATAAAAGGGCTTCAATAATGAAATTTGGAGTAACCTCACTAGTGGACAGTCTCCCTGGACCCATGGTTTGGATTCTCAGGGCAGGAAGGATTTAGTGGAATTCTCTAGCCTTGAGCTGACCCCTGTCTTTGCATTAGTGAACGCTTTGTGAAGTGAGCTTCACAACACCAGAGGGTCAAAATGTTTAGAGTCCAAACTTGGTTTTAAAGAAAAAACAGCCTAGTTTGATTGTCAACTATACTTGCCTGGATATCCATCTTTTATTCTTTTTTTTTAATTGAAGTATAAATATAATATTTACAATATTATGTCAGTTTTAGGTGTACAGCAAAGTGATTCAGTTTTTTATATATATATTTACACACAAACACACACACACACACATATTTTTCAGCTTGTTTTCCATTATAGGTTATTACAAAATATTGAATATAGTTCCCTGTGCTATACAGTGAGTGCTTGCTGCTTATCTATTTTATATATAGTAGTATGTATTTGTTAATCCCATACTGCTCATTTATCCCCCACTCCCTTTCCCCTTTGGGAACCATAAGTTTCTATATCTGTGTCTGTTTCTGTTTTGTATATAGATTCATTTATATTATTTTTTAGATTTCACGTATAAGTGATATCATGTATTTGTCTTTGTCTGACTTACTTCACTTAGTATGATAATCTCTAGGTCTATCCACGTTGCTGCAAATTGTCAATATTTCATGCTTTTTTAGGCTGAGTAATAGTCCATTGTGTGTGTGTGTGTGTGTGTGTGTGTGTGTGTGTGTGTGTGTATAATATATATATCCATTCATCTGTTGATGGGCATTTGGTTTGTTTCCATCTTTTATTCTTAACTAAATGTCTGATGAATTTAACAGAGACTTAATGTTACTTCTGAAGTTAATTGTCCACAGGCCCCTAAGAAAATGTAGGGGTGTGTGTATTTAAATCTAGGTCAGCATTAGGATATAAAGAATATAAAAGTTTGAATAACAGTTTATATGTCCTGTTCCTTCACTTATTGTTCCAATGTACATCCACCATTTTATGGATATGCCTTTACCAACTGCAGAACACTGATAAAAGTTATGAAAATAGTGCTCTGATAGTTTTTATAATACTGACCAATAAAAGCAACCAATGAGGGACTTCCCTGGTGGTCCATTGGTTAAGACTCTACACTCCCAATGCAGGGGGCCCAGGTTTAATCCCTGGTCGGGGAACTAAGATCCCATATACCACAACTAAAGTCTTCGCGCTGCAGTGAAGACCCAGCGCAGCCAAAATAAATAAATAAATAATAAATTTAAAATAAAAATAAATAAATAAAGCAACCAATGAAATGCTTATTACTTAGCATAATGTTGAGCATTTAAATATAATGGTTTGGCTGTTGAGATGCACAGCTCACCTTTAAGAAGAATATTTGCTTGAGATAGACCTGAATAATCCCTTAGTTTATCTCTTCTGGATTGTCACAAGGAACACTTATAGAAACCAAAGTTAAGGAAAAACCGACAAAACATCCACATTAATTTTTCAGAACAGAAAATGTTATCTTATTAAACTTACTAAACTGTATCCCTGATTTTTGGATTTCAGAGAGCAGTAAAATTTCTAAAACTGACAAAACAAGAAACTTCCATCTAATGTCATATTTCATTAAAGAGAAGATACTTTAACATGAAAAAAGTAGAAAGGACATAATCTCAAAATTAAATTGTTTTATGAAAAACTTTGTTGTCCTTAATTTTCTTTCTGTTCTGGGCCATTGAATACTTCAGCATTTGAAATTCAGTGCTCATCTCATCTGGGAGATTTAATATTCTGTTTCAAGAGGGAAATAGAAGGTGTTGGAGATAAAAAAAGATAAGATTGCTAAAGTTTGTGTTCTTTGCCAGGTATGTTTATTCCACTATCTAATAAAGTAGTTTATTTCTTCTGATGATTTCTGTTATTATTAAATGTTTACTAGTCACACTGATATGACTAGACATTGAAATTTGTGTCAATATGTAGTGTAAAATGTGGTGCAGAAAGCAAAGGTCTCTCTAAGATTCTAGTCTCTTAAAATTATTTGAATAAGTAGGAGTGTATTACTCTTGCCTATATGAAAGGTGCTATTAAAAATGAAATAACCCTTTCACTCTGCAGTAGCTCGGAAATTGGTGGAATGTAGACATCCGAACTAGAAATCAGGACATATGATTTGAACAAATGATTTATTTGAGTGTGGTATGTACATAATAGTTACTGACTTGATTCATTTAGTTACCCTTTGCTGAAATATTGGAATTTCAGTAGCACATGGGGGAAACAGGAAAGAATATTTAAAGATCAAGACCTCCCTGGGAAATCTGGGTACATGCTTGCCATTTGAATATTTTAAGTGCCTACCTTAAATCACATTAGAGAATAGGATGAAACATGTTCTTAACTAACGAAATTAGGATAGAGGACATTTGTTTTGCAACAATTGAGTAATGTTTCATTCTTACTGCTTGACTGTGTACCCATTGGTGGACACAGGTCCTGGGCCCTAAACAGCAGTACTTGTTTTCAGTGCCATAAACGGACAACTTCATCTGGCTCTCGTTATGATTATCCAGGAAAGGCAAATGTTTGTTTTAAAATGATCTTCCTAAAATTGCCCCTGGTAAACCTATGTATATTTAATAAAGTTCTCAATTCAGTGTTTTGCTGAATATTTACTTTTCTTTCCCTTTCTCTCAGTTCCTCATTGTTCCAGCCATTGTGGGCAGTGCCCTCCTCCACCGGCTGTCTGATGACTGCTGGGAAAAGATAACAGCATGGATTTATGGAATGGGCCTCTGTGCCCTCTTCATTGTTTCCACAGTATTTCACATCGTATCATGGAAAAAGAGCCACTTAAGGTACAGTGGATGGTACGCTGTTTCAACAGGTCACTCACAGTAGTTGGCTCGGGTTAGCCTCTCACGCTGGCATGCTTTGGTCAGGTGAGGCAAAGAGTGCACATTTTCCTGCCTGGTAGAGTCTAATGCTGTCCCAACACTCAGGAAATTTCCTATGGATTGGACAGAATTTGAGCACCCCTATCTGTGTCTTAAGAAAGCAGGTCTTTACTCGGAAACCGAACAAAACCACATTGCTTCCCCAGGACTTACAATGTACAGTCCTGACACCTGTTTTCCAGTGTGTCAGCACACTAAGGATGAGCATGGCTCATCCTAAGCTGCAGGGTGATGACCAGTACTCTGGACTTGCAGTCACCAGTTGGGCCTTGAGTCCAAGCCCTGCCACTTAGTCTTGTGTAGCCTCAGTTTCTTCATCACTAAAATGAGAATGGTAATGCCCGACTGGCGGGCTGTTGTGATAGGTGAATGAGATGATGCATGTGAGAATGATTGGAAAATTACAAATCACTACAGCTGTACTACAGGTATATCACAGCTCGGGTTTACTGTTTTGCAAAGTTCAGCTTTCAGAATTAGGTCCCGTGCATCTACTCAAACAAAATTCACATATGTTGCTACAGTTAGCTGTCAAGCACTTTCCAAACAATATTGTGATCCCTAGTCTCCCAGTGAGGACTTAAAAGCATTCATCCTTTGAGTGAAGGGTTAATTTGGGTGATACAAAGGTAGCAGCGCACCATCTAGTTGCTTATGAAACGGATTCTGCACAACCCAAAAGGACAAAGTTTCTTCTCAAAAAGGAGGACTCAGAACAGACTTAGAGTGATTTAATGTAATATTAGAAGATAACTTCTGGGGGCTGCCCTGGTGGTGCAGTGGTTAAGAATCCTGCCTGCCAATGCAGGGGACACAGGTTCGAGCCCTGGTCCAGGAAGATCCCACATGCCGCAGAGCAACTAAGCCCGTGCACCACAACTACTGAGCCTGTGCTCTAGAGCCCATGAGCCACAACTACTGAAGCCCACGCGCCTAGAGCCCATGCTGCGCAACAAGAGAAGCCACCGCAATGAGAAGCCCACGCACCACAACGAAGAGTAGCCCCCGCTCACTGCAACTAGAGAAAAGCCTGTGCGCAGCAACGAAGACCCAACACAGACAAAAAATAAATAAATAAAATTAAAAAACAAGGTAACTTTTGGTTTTATAGATAGAATGTTCAAAAAAATCTCGTTATTCAAACAATCTAATATTAAAAAGATATGCTTTATTTAAGAGCAGGATTTGGGATTCATATGATGATTACTGGTTTCCTCATATGTAAAATCAGACTTTTAGAGCTAGAAGGATCCTTAGGGAACCTCTGATCCAAACCCCATAATTTTCTCCTGGGGAAACTGAGACTCAGTGATTCCAGCAGAATCTGATCATCATCCCAGGATCTCTGACTCCCAGTCCCGAGGTTTCATAGTTTATTTATTTCATAGTTTATTTTATTTATTTCCGAGGTTTATTTCCACTGCACCCTTTACAATATTGCTTCTAGTTGGCAGTTTGCTACCTTTGCCTATAAGCTGACAGTTCCCAGGGTTTAACATAAAACCACAGCATTGAATCACGAGGGAGCTCTGGTACACACTCAAAAGCAAGCCTCAGAAGTACTTGTCCTGGCTCTTCAGGGTGCACTGTTGCAGAGCCCAGAGGCAGGAGCACTTCATTATCTTCTTGGCACGATCCAGTGCTTGTGGTTCCCTTGGCTGACTTGGCTTTGCTGTCTAGATATCTGAATCAAAGAGTTGTAGGTGCCTGCTTCGTTATTCAGGGCCTCCCTGCCAGGGCCTGAGACGATGTAATAGAAATCAGTCTCTCTTGAACCTTGAAATAGCACTGCTAGAATCATAAGCCACATGTGGATTTTTGCTCTGCATTAATTCTTTAAAATATCCTAAGTATAGCCTTAATTTAAGTAAAAGAGGGAAGGGAACAAGCATTTATTGAGTACCTACTGTGTGCTAGGTGCTGTGCTAAATGCATGGCTACATCGTCTCATTTAATGTTCACACGCACTCTGTGATACAGATGATATTACTACTGCTTCACCCTTGGGGAGAGTGAGGATCAGAGATGGGTGGTGGGTCTTGAATGAAACTGCACGTTTGACTTTACCTGCTGCAACAGTGCATAACAGTCTAGAAAGCAGAATTAGAAAGACCCCAGACCTGGCTTGGAATCACAGTCATCCAAGGAGTTATTCTTCTCTTCCCTGCATCTTCTACCACATCTTCTAGCCCTTTTAAATCAGGATCTTCTGGACTGGAGTTTGCGCCTGTATTTTATAAGCTCCCCAGGCGATTCTGCAAGGCAGTCAAGTTTGAGAAACATTAATCTAGTGTTTGCTTTTTTACACCTAAATTATTTTCACTTCTTCACTAACATGTGACTAGCACTAACAGTGACTAAAACATCCTCAGCCTGCTTTGGTCGACACAGAGTGTGTGATGAGGCAAAATCTAATACTTGTGCGCCACCAAACCACAGCTACTACCCCTTGGACTGAAAATGGATTCAAGACAATGCAATGCATTTGTACTTTTAAATTACCTCAGGAACTTCCCTAGCAGTCCAGTGGTTAACACTCTGCGCTTCCACTGCAGGGGGCGCAGGTTTGATCCCTGGTCAGGGAGCTAAGATCCCACACGCTGTACGGTGTGGCCAAAAATTTATAAATAAATAAATAACCTCAGTAAAGGGCGGATTCTGTCTAATCTGTTTTGTGAATAGACCTCAATGAGCCAAATCTTTGTACATTTCCTGACTCTTCAGTTTTAGAAGGAAAAACTTGGTTAGAAGCCCAGGTCGCGGGCTTCCCTGTTGGCACAGTGGATAAGAATCCGCCTGCCAATGCAGGGGACATGGGTTCGATCCCTGGTCCGGGAAGATCCCACATGCCACGGAGCAACTAAGCCCGTGTGCCACAACTACTGAGCCTGGGCTCTAGAGCCCGTGAGCCACAACTACTAAGCCTTGTGCACCTAGAGCCCGTGCTCCACAACGAAAAGCCACTGCAGTGAGAAACCTGTGCACCACAACGAAGAGTAGCCCCCGCTCACTGCAACTAGAGAAAGTCTGCGTGCAGCAACAAAAGCCCAATGCAGCCAAAAATAAATAAGTTTGTTAAAACAAAAAAAGAAGCAGCAGCCCAGGTGGCTACCCTCTTGACAGCAAATGAGCGTTTTGTTTTCTTTTTTTCTGGTTTGTGTTATTGCTGTTCCTAAATTAGTTTCTAAATTTGCTTTATTGCAGCTTACTGTCTACACTAAGATTTGGAGTAAGAGCTGCTTCTAAGACATTCTAAAAAGAATGTGGCTTTGGGGAGTATTTACTGAGCCTTCATGATTTTGTGCCCTGCACTATGATAGGGGTTGAGAGGTGGTCTACCCTCAAGGAATTTCATTTTCCTATTAGATAGGATCTAAAAAAAATAGAAAGTATCAGAAAAGACAGATTTTGAGTTCCTGATTATTGTGGGGTTCTTACATGGAGAGGAGCTATGGTATATGCGATCTTAAAAATAATATAGAGCTTTTACTTGTGGCTCCATATTATTAAAAATAGCTGTGCAACTTTGAAGGCCAAGTTACAAATGCCATGAGAACCAAGAACAAGAGTGGCAGTTGTGACATAGTGGAGTGATAACCCCTACTTTCAGTTGTAAAATTTTCTGAAAACTCTAACTTGTTCCCCCCCCCCCCCACAGGACAGTGGAGCATTGCTTTCACATGTGTGATAGAATGGTTATCTATTTCTTCATTGCTGCATCTTACGCCCCATGGTAAGATACAGTCTTTATATTTTTGAAGATAGTGTTTTTATGAGAGAATTCTCGGTCCTCCTTCCCTTCCTCCTTCCTATCCCTGCTCCCCGGTTCCCCCATCCCAACACACATACATGCTTTTTTTTCTTTCCCATTTTGATTTACTTGGGTCAGATTGCAGATTTTAAGGGGAGAATGTTACTGCCATTCAGAATACATATGTGGCACTGGATTGTTTGAGAGAAGTGCTGCTAAGTTGTAGGTAGGCAGCACGCTCACCTTTGAAATATATTACCTTTGCCTTCCATATTCTTTCTATATGCTTCTGCTGCTGCTCAGAATACCTGGACACCTAATTGTTTAAGTAGAAATACTGTAAATACGTACAAAGAAAACAAGGTCACTTTTGAAATTTATACTGTTGGTCTTCACAGCACAGTAGCTACTATGTATGGAGTGCATTTCTCATTTCTTTAGCTATATGAATAAGAGAAGTAGCCTAATTAGTTAGCTATTTAAAATACCTACTATTCAGTTCAGTGTCCTTGTTCTTCCTGCCTTTTTGGTATAGATCAGATAGTGTCTTTTGCTGCTCTGTAACCCATAATTAAAGAAACATTGATTTTCCTCTATCAAGATATGGTCCAGTTTTAACCACTCAGAAATTCATATTATGCCATCGACTATATATCATTAGAAACAGCAGGCCTCTAGATTCTGACTAATGCAGCATCCATCATTCAAAAGAAACCTAATTATCTGTTGGAGTAAAAAGTAAGTGCTGTCTCTCCCCAGTAACTGTTACTAGATTATAGGTCTGAATCATACTGGAACGAGAATACTTAAAGGCTTTTGTGAAGTATACCTCAATTTAATATAAGTAAATAAAAATTTTAAATGTAGACTGAGGAATCAAATATTACAGTAGGCAGTTTGTTCGCATGTAGTCTTCGATATGCAGGTGGAACCTTTTCCATTTGGAAATATTAATCTTGTAGTAATAGCCATTCAGAACATTTTATTTTCATATCTATTCTTAATCTGAATTTAGTACAGATGAATTTGCAGCATTTTAAATTCAGGCCTCACAAGAGTCCATGGTTAAATTCTAACCTACAGAGTATCTTCCATAACATGTATTAGGCTAGACCTTCTCATGTTCTCTCTCGGTGGAGAAATTGATAATGGAGACACTTGGTCTGTGTATTAGGTATCCACTGTGTGTATGTGACCTAGTTCAGGGTTTTGTTGCATTCTCAGTCAGCTTTGTAAACAATCTGCTCCCAAATACGTAGTCAGGAACAATAAGGCAAGTAGCCTTTACAGCAGTCTGCCTAATAAGGAAAGTCGGGCATCACAGATGTGCTGGGACTTACTTCTACGTGTCTCCTTTTAGCTGGTTCTATTTTTAAACCACATTGGAACTAATTCTTAGTCTTAAAGCTTGAATGACAATTTTATCCTTGAGTTATTAATTTTATCCCAGTTGCCCAAATACTTCCAACCGCATGTTGACTGCTTTTTCTTTCTGGTCTTGTCCTGGTACCTTCTCTCCCAGTTTTCAAGAGCAGAGGAAAACACAGGTTGTATGAATTCCCTTCATTTATCACTTCCGTTCTTTTTTATCTTGTTTACATTTTTAGGTTAAATCTCCGTGAACTTGGACCCCTGGCATCTCATATGCGTTGGTTTATCTGGCTCATGGCAGCTGGAGGAACCATTTATGTATTTCTCTACCATGAAAAGTAAGAGAAAATAATTTACATTTGATAGCTTTAAAATTAACTTCCTAAATTTTATCTACATTACAGTATAATTTATATTTGCAGTTCAAAATAGTAGAAATAGATAAATAGAATATATATTGTTTTAACAAATCTTTAGAACCATTTGATATTCATCATTGGTCTACAGATTACTCAGACAGAAATGAATGGTGCCTGTGTGATATATGATATAGTTGAAGGACAAGGTGCACTTGTCCCTCATCTAAAACGACAGTTTTGGAGTCAGTCAGACCTCATTTCACATCCTCAGGCAGGCTAGTCTTAGCAAACTAGCCTTATCCTCTATGACTTACAGTTACCACATGAGAAAAATAACTGCTTTTCTAAGTTTCTTTGAAGGTTGAAGATAATAGCTATTAAGCCCCCACAGAGCACCTAGTTAGAAACCCAGAGGATGTTCCAACCTAGGACTCCCTGAGAAAGGGGACATTTGGAAGGGCATCTAAACCCTTAGTATCCTCACCATGGGACACGCCTTTTTTAACCCGTTATTCATATCTCCTAGTCTTAAGTGTGAAGCAATATAAAAAGAAAACGTATTGAAATTTAGCAGCTTAGTTCTAGAGGAGACCTTCAAGGTCACCTATTTGTGCTTCATGTTTAAAAAATGAGAATGTTGGGCTTCCCTGGTGGCGCAGTGGTTGAGAGTCCGCCTGCCGATGCAGGGGACACGGGTTCGTGCCCCGGTCCGGGAAGATCCCACATGCCGCGGAGCGGCTGGCCCCATGAGCCATGGCTGCTGAGCCTGCGCTACGCAACGGGACAGTCCACAATAGTGAGAGGCCCACGTACCACAAAAAAAAAAAAAAAAAAAATGAGAATGTTTAGTACATGCATCAAATAGTGACTCATCTGGAATTAGGACCCATGTGTCCTAGTTCCTGTTCCATGGCTCTTTTCATTATTTCACATGCCTGAACTTGAGAAACTCACAACCATGAAATAATTGTCATTGGATACAGTTTATTAAATTATTTATCTATTGTTTTTGGCAGAATGGCCCTCAGAATTAAACATAACTTGTGTTTGTCACAAAGTAATAAATTGTTTTCTCTTTTCAGAAGAAAGTGGTAGTTTTAACTAACTTCTCTCTGACTTTGAAATTCACTTAAATGCATTTTTGACCATAATTAGCAATTCTGAGTGGTATTATGCGTTATATATATATCCAAAGGAACAGTTTGCTTCTAGGCTCAAACCCCTAATTTATATCCTTGGATAAATTAGGAAGTAAAGTAAGACAACTATCTTTTCTCCTATTCAAGGCTTTCTAATATAAACCAAACCCACATTCATCCCCAGTTCCCTGATATGATTACTTCATGGTGGACTTTGAGTATAAAACACTAAGAATGAGATGCGAGTCACACTTGGCCATTTGGTTTGGCAGGTGTTACAGAGAACCTAAATGGTGCCACTATACTGTTCTAGGCCCTGCAGACCCAAACATAAACAGAACTTGGTCCCTGCCTTCGAGGAACTTAGAGTCTAGTTTGATTAGGCATAAATATAAGTTGAATTTCAGTACAGTATGTTTTTTAGCATTTTCAGACTTCTGCACCTAAGGTGATGAGCCTTACAAACTGGAGTTTGTACAGATACAAAATTAAGAGACAATCAAAAACACATGCCCTCAAAAAATAAAAAAATACCAAAAAAAAAGTTAAAAAAAAAAAAACAATAACAACAAAAAACACATGCCCTTAGTTCCTTAGGGCTCCCATCTCTTTGCCACTGATAAACTGCTCCAAGCTATTCCCTGTGCAGCTTCATAATTTCAGTGTCTTATAACCATGGATTGGAATGGTGATGAAGGCAAACACTCTGGGATTAGAAACGGAAAATGCATGTGAATTGGATTCAATGACAGCTTTTGGCAGAGAACGTTTTGCATGTAGTATGTGGAATTTGATGCCTTATCAGTCCTGAAAGAAATGCTATTTCATTGTTACTCAACTACAGTATTTCAGTTAGAGCCCTAATGGTCTCCTACAGGGAAAATACATTTCATTTGAATAGTCAAGAGTTTACATTTGTTTTTCAAAAGAAAAAGGGAAAAACTGGTAAGGAAATAGTCTGAGTGTTGTAGGAATAGATATATTAAATTAACTTAAATTAAATTAACACATTTCTATTCTGCAGGTATAAGGTGGTTGAGCTCTTTTTCTATCTCACAATGGGGTTTTCTCCAGCCTTGGTGGTGACATCAATGGTAAGAAGTTACTTCATAATTTAAGTTATTTCACCTTATTTTCTTTTAAATCACTGTGACTCTTAATATGTCTATAGATACGATCTGAAGCTTTTCTTTCTGAAGTTATGACATGTCCAATAACTAGAGATTCAAAAGAAAAAATATATAAATTACAAAGTGCCACAACTTGTACTACCTACTGTCTGTAGTTTGGAAAAGCTATACATCTAAGTGTGACTCCTTCCATATGATAATCTGCTGCATTTGTTCTTTGGGATAACCCTTCTGTTCACCCCACCTCCACTCCCACCCTTTTCCCAAAGAATTGTGAGATTATTTGAAGGTGGAAATTTCTACTTGGATTACTTAGTGTCTTAACCCTAAATCCATGGTGAGGGTAAATTTTGAGGTTTCTTACAATGAAGAAAATATAAATTAGTGACTTCTTTTTTTTAGAGCAGAAATTTTTTTTTCTTAATTAATTTATTTCTGGCTGCGTTGGTCTTCGTTGCTGCAAGCGGACTTTCTCTAGTTGCGGCGAGCGGGGGCTACTCTTCATTGCAGTGTGTGGGCTCCTCATTGTGGTGGCTTCTCTTGTTGCAGAGCACTGGCTCTAGGCGTGCGGGCTTCAGTAGTTGTGGCACGCAGGCTCAGTAGTTGTGGCGCACAGGCTTAGTTGCTCCACAGCATGTGGGATCTTCCCAGACCATGGCTCGAACCCATGTCCCCTGCATTGGCAAGCGTATTCTTAACCACTGTGCCATCAGGGAAGTCCCATGACTTCTTAAAACTTAAGAATTGGAAGGACCTCAAAAGGTCATTTGGCTCAACATTTTATTGGATATTTGTCAAATTTCTTCACTCTTACTTTTCCTTTCACTTGGTTTTAAGTCCTATTATTTCTTTCTCAGGAAAGTGCTTTTTTTTTAAACTTTGCTTGAAATTTTCTTTTGGGGACTTTGATGGGTGAAAGTGTAGCATTCATTACCTGTAGTAGGCATTTGCACTTATGTGTTTTGTACTCCCATTCAGACTGATTACTGTTGAGACATCAGTTTATCCGTCAATTTAAAACAATAACATAACAACCTCACGATCCCATCTACTGGTCACTTGTGCCTTTAGCTTATGTTTTCCCAGTCCTACACTCTGCATTTTGGGGCACCAGCCACTGTGTGTTTAGTTTGAACTCTCTTCTCAGGCTACAAGGGTCAGAATTGTACCTATAATTTCCTCCTGAGCTCATAGGCAAGTTATAAGAATGTAATTTTGCCATGTATAGTTCTTGCCCTGGTCACAAAAACACCTGTAAAAGGTTTAGGATTTATAGGTTTGCTTATGTTTTTTTAGAGGGTATGTCTTATGAGAATGTATCAAGATATGTTCTTTGAGATATGAGATTTATAATAGCTTTAATAATTACCTCGTAGCAAAAATACATACACTTTAGTTGGTAAAGGCAACAGGGAATAGTGAGGGGAGGGAGGTGAAAGTCAGAAATGAGAAGATCTTCCTTGAAGGCCATATAGGTAGAGGGCGATTGAAGACACCCAGAACAAGGTCTGTGTTGATGGGTCACTAATCACTAGAGTGTAAATTCAAGTAAATTCCCTCTGGGTATCCATAAGAGCAAGTTTATCCAGTATTTTTACTAGCCTATATCTTTCATTGACATTTTCAAGAACAATAGCAAGTGACTAATGTTTATGTTAATCAAACAGGAAAATCCCCACACTTGCCCAGATAGAACTTAGAATCAAGCAGAAAAATACAATTCATATAAAATAAGAAATTACCGTAAAGTTTTACAGTGTCTTTGATTGGGGAAAGTACAGCCTGTTATGGGAGCACATGATAGATTTACCAGAGGAAATGCTATTTAAGCTGATTCAGAAAGACAAATAGGAGCCAAGAGATGGAAGGAGTGATGCAGGTGGTACAGGAAAAGGATACAGCATGAAGGAAGCCCCAGAGATGCGGAGAGCACGAGCATCTGAATATGCATGTATGCATGAGGGGGTGTAATTATGCAGGTAGCACAAGTCTCGTGATAAAACTGGTGAGCTAGACAGAGACCAGATCAAAAAGAACCACACAGGCCATCTGAAGGAACAAAGGAACGGTACAAGTGATGAAGACTCAAACCTTTGGTGTTCTGGTCAGAATAATGGGTATCGGAATTACCCTTCTACCATAAAGAACTTATAAAAGTGGGAAAAGTATGTGAAACAACTATTTTTTGGCGTTGGACACAGACATATAGGACTATGATCCTTGCGGGGAGAGAAACCAAAAGATGAACTTCATACGCACTGCAGTTTTCTCCCTGGAATGCTTTCCAAACTGCGAAAGAAAATGGAGTCCAAGAGCAGCAGTCTGGGTGGAGGAAACAAATCAGCATTTCACCTCCCGAGCCAGCTGCAGTTTTGGGGCAGGGTACTGGAGAGGAGGGAACTTCACAGAGAAGAGTCTCCAGAAATCTACAAGGGGTTTCCTTGAGTCCTTGCCTGAATACTAAGCTGCATTTGTGCCCTGGCTGAGGATAGCTGTTGGAAGGCTGTGAGATCAATGGAGATTCCAGAAGGAGCCTAGTACTGGGAGATACCAGAGTTCCAGCCAGCCAGAGCGGGGATACCATGCTGAACAACTTAGCTATTCCATTGACCCTAGCAAGACCACACCTCAGGATAAGAGCTACTCTGGCCCTGGAGTGAGGGCAGCTCTGGCACTGCCATAACAAAGCCCAGAAACCTCGAAAGGATAAAATTGATCCTTTGGTAAATAAACTGCCTACTGGAACAAACTCCACATTCCTTCGAGGAAGGCAACAAAATCTATCCTCTTTAACAACTCAGCATCCATTATCCAGACAAATACTACTAGACAAGCAAGAAGGGCCAAATGGAAATTCTAGATCTGAAAACTATATGTTAAGAAAAAATTTTATTTGGAGGGGTTTAACAACAGATGGGATACTGCAGAAGAAAAGATCAATGAACTTGAAAATAAATAGTCAGGCCTCAGACTGGGAGAAAATATTTGCTTTCTCTATAAGTATCTGACAAAGGGTGTATATCAAATATTGTAGCACTCTAAGTCAATAATAAAAAGCCAATCCTATAAAAATGGGTAAAACACTTGAACAGACACTTTACAAAGAGAAAGAGATACAAGTATCCAGTAAGCCCTTGAAAAACTGCTCAGTGTAACTAGTCATCAGAGAAATCAGGGAAATGAAAATTAAAACCTCAACATGCCACCACTACACACCCTATAGAATAGTTAAAGTTAAATTAAAAAGACTGATGCCACCAAAATCCAGCAAGGATGTGAAATAACTAGAACCCTAATTCATTGTTGGGGAGAGTATAAAATGGTATAACCACTTTGGAAATTTGTTTAGCAGTTTATTATAAAATTAAGCATAAATTTATGACAACAAAAGTGAAAACATGTATCTACAAAAGGACTTGTAAAACAATATAAATGTTAATTTTATTCATGATAGCCCCAAAATGGAAAGGATAAACAAATTATGTTAAATAATTCAGTGGAATGCTAAGTAATAGAAAGGAATGAATAACTGATATACAGTAGCACATGCATGAATCTCAAAAACATTATATTGAGCAAAAAGGAAGCCAGACACAAAAATGTACATACAGTTTAATTCCATTTATGTGAGGTTCTAGAACAGAGAGGCTTAGTCTGTGGTAATAGCAATAAGAACAGTGGTTGCCTTAGTGGAAGGGCAAACCTTATTGTTCACTTAATATCTACGCATTACACTATGTAAATTAATCATCAATTTTTAAAAATCCCCCTCCCCCCAAAAAAGGAATATAAGTTCAGTTCTTGGTTCAAATCCTGATTCTGACACTTAAAAGTTACGTGACCTTGGTAGATTATTTAACCTCTAGGTATTCTAGTTTTCTCGTCTGTAAAGTTTGGATAAAAATAGTACCTAAGTTAGGGTTGTGAAGATTAAATGAGTGCTTCAAACAAGTCCTGGTACATAGAAACATAGTAATGACATTGATAATGAAGAAAACATACCTGGTTTTGTTTGTTTTAGGATTAACTATGTTCTGGTTCTTTGAAAGTTGATAAGCAGATGTGGTATCTTGAGGAACTACCTATTAACAGAATGTATGTCAAAACCAACCTGTGTGCTTGGTTTGGTCTCTTGTTTATTGTTTTAATGGAAGAAGAAGGAGTGGTGTCTTTCGGGGCAGCAACCAGCTGTGTTACTTTGTTCAGGCTACTTATTTCTCTGGCCTTAGCCTCTTGATCTCTAAATTAAGGAGGTTGTGTTGGATGAGTGAGTCTTCACTAGGGAGTCAGATGCCCCTGTGAGAATCCCATGAAAACCTCAATCCTCTCTAGGAAAATGCCTCTAATAACACATACAACAGAGAATTTTGTATAATTAATGGATACTAATTGCTTTATAACCTCTAGGAACTAATAAATGTAGCTGGTGTTTTGTTTTGCTATGTTTTACTTTTTAAATAAAACAAAATCTGACTGATGTGCCATCTTACCAAGGTTAAGAAGTCCAGTATCAGTCAGTTTGGATTGGCTCCTTCCTCATCTTTTGATCTTACGAAAACCACGGTGCTTATGTGAACTTTGAAAATAGGGCTAATCCTCACCCCTGGCCCTGGATCCTCATGCTTGGTTCTTAGCTCGTGTCTGTTGCTGCCACTGCTCTGGCCGAGGCCAATGGGGCCATTCAAGTAGGTGGCTGCACTGGAGCTTCCCCATGTTCCTTGTTGGACTTGGCCACCAGGACCTGCTCCAAGGCTAACAGGGTTACAGCCATCAGTGCCCAGGCCTCTGGGACACCCACACACCTGTCCCCTTCCCAGGCCTTGCCACGACTTGACTTAGGTTTCCACTCACCTTGCAGAACCTGAGACCTTTCTATTCCTGGTCCCCAGAAATCCTGACTTGTTTCTCTGTCAGCTTCTTAAGCTCTGCCTCTGTTCTCTTCCCCTCTCATTCATACAGCCCAGTCTAATCTTGTAGATGGGTCGAGGTCTTTGAAAACCAAGAGTAGCCTATAAATATTCCTTTTTGTGCTAAAGCACACCTGACTGTTAATTTCCTCCTAAGCTAAGAAACTCCCAGGCACAAAGACAAAAAGGCCTGGCAACATCTAGAATGTTAGGAAATATATTGTGCTACATGGTCTCAGATCTCAGAGGTCACTCCTAGCTATGATTTTCTCGTGTCAGCCATAAGGAAGCCATAAGCTCACAGAAGCAGGTGAAGAGTCTGGGAAAAGCGATTAGTGTAGAACAGTGTTTGAGGAGGACAAAGGGAGTGAAAACCAGGCTGAGATGTGGATTATAAATGGAGTGGCATGGGTGTAGGGAAGAAAGCTCCTAAAGAGGAAGATGAAAGCCAAGGATTGTGCTTTATTAAAATGAGCTGTTGTTCATTTTAGATGCGATTGCAGTCTGCTTAAACATGGTATAAACGAGCAGAAGGTGCTTCTTTTTCCCATGGGACCTGTAACCTGACTGCTTGGTCAAATCAAGACGGCCGATTCAGAGGGTAACCCAGGTCAATTTAAGTGTAATTCGTGTTTACAGATGAGGATTCTATCTGTTCAGAGCTACTTCATTGTCTAGAAAATCAGGAGACTTAGGGGAAATTGCAGTGATCTCTTTAGCTTGTCATATCAGAATAACATCCAAACCCTTTAATTTTTTTCCTCTGTTGACAGAGTAACACCGATGGACTTCAGGAACTTGCCTGTGGGGGCTTAATTTATTGCCTGGGCGTTGTGTTCTTCAAGAGCGATGGCATCATTCCATTTGCCCATGCCATCTGGCACCTGTTCGTGGCCACGGCAGCTGCAGTGCATTACTATGCCATTTGGAAATATCTTTACCGAAGTCCTACAGACTTTATGCGACATTTATGACCAATCTTTACTAGGTCTCCAAACCAGTATTATTTCAATTATGGCACTTAGGAGCGGGGTAAGAGCTGAAAACTGCACAGAGGGAAAAAAAAAAAAGAAGAAGAAGAAGACAGCTGTACTGACTTTATAACTTTTGAATATAATTACTGTGAAAGTATAAAAGCTGTGTTCTGGAATTTTCCCCCTCACAGCAGATAAATAAGGTAGTGAATTAATTATTCATTCCATTCCGCTATCACTAAGTACTCTGGATAGACTTGGCCAACTGATGTTTACAAACCAGAATTTTGTATTTTAATTTTACAGATTTTACTACATAATTTTTCTAAATTACTAGGTCAGGCTGTAAAAGTCAGTGCAATAACAAAACTTCCTTTTTAAGAGAAAATGGTTTCTATCACTTTCCCATTAGCTGTGTGAAGAATCGTGGACAGAATTTACACTACTTTTTACCATGTTTCATCTTGGCATAACATGGTTATTTTTTAAATAGAAACTTCAGTTTTTTGTAAATTTTTAAAAAATACTTCATTGAAGCGCATTTCTGCAGTTCCTCATTCATGTGAATTTTTGCAGCAAGCTGTCAACATTCCACAAATGAACAAACATTATACCTCTTCTGATAGTTTTATTAAGCATGGAGAAATTGCCAATTTTTAAAAACTACAAGTTTTCCAAAACTCTTCTGCCAGCCTCTGACTCTGAATTCCATGTTGCTTTGGGCTGTATACTTGACCTAGTTTGGTTTCCCAGCAATGGAAAAGTATTTTGATATCATTAACTTTTTCAAAAGGTTCAACTTTTTCTCTATGCCTTTGCCATGTCTTCTTCAGGGTCTTTTTCAACAGCGGATGAGTATCTAGTCTGTACTAAGGGAGTATTGTTGGGTTGGCCATCCACTGAAAACTCCTGAAGAGCGTTATGGATTACAGCGAATAGTGGTCATGCCTGTTTGGTGCCCAATGGTTAAGTCATTGTCACTTAGCTTTGTATTATCAGTTTGATAGTCATTTTAAATTATGGAACTAGATGCATAAATTCACATTTCTACCTTTTCTTTGCATCTTCTGATACACTTTCCTCTTTTTCATGGAAAAGTATTTAAAGCACTGATTGACAGATAAACTCATGTGTCTGTCGTCCATGGGTTATATCCTGGCTCAGTGGAGTGGTATTTAATATATTGTTTTTGGTTTTCCTTCAGTGTCTTATATTAACATATTAGTTGCTTTGTTGGTTAATCTCCTGTTGGTGTTTTAATAAATGAGATAACCTTGCCTTTAGATCAGGTGCTGTTATTGCCTGTTTTCTAGTGATGGGTTTGATCATTGAATTGTTGGTTTGACAATACATTGAATTCAATTCATTGAAATTTTGTACTGACGTAGCTTTTAAATGAGGGTTTATATTGTGTGTGTATGTTTAGAACTCTTTGACTTTGTTAAATTATGTGGAAATGAAGAACAGAAGAATGGCCTCTTGCTGGTGAATTCTTAAATAGGCAAGGTATCCAGTGATAACACCGACCAGACCACCCCTTCTGCATGATTCTGAACATCTGGATGCCTCTCGTTTTATTGTGTATATTTTATTTTAAATGTATTAACTTTTGTGGATCCATTTAAAGTCTGCTCAAAAGTACCACTGTCAAAACCACTAAAATGTATGTTAAAAAATTGTGCTGTAGACTAAAATAAAATTGTTACTTGGATTTGTTCCACTGTCTCTAAATTAGATGACTGTGAAAATGATAATGCATTTTTGAAAGCCTGAGCTCATCTAACATATGTAATACGTATAGTAGCCTTTTTTTTTGAAAAGTCAGGATGGGAAGAAAAACAAATGTACCCTGACATCTAGAATTTTCTAGTCCACTTTTTAATAATTAAATTGCCAGAACCAGTGCAAACGTTAAAATCAAACCACATTTTCAGTTTAAAATATACTAGTCTGGGCCTAAAGATTATAAATTTTATAAATGATGTATCTTCATCCCAGAGAAGACTTTTGGTTTAGTTTATATAATATGCCGTAGGACTGAGGTTACACGCTTTTTTGTTACCAAGCAGACACACATATTGCAAACGTAACAACTCTGTGTTTGTTAGATTTCATTCTCCCTCTTCTACAGTGTGGGAAACAGAGTCAGAGCTGCTCTGACTGCTTCATGCTTAGGTAGCTGAGACAGGAACCCAGGTCTCTCCAGCTCTGAAGCCTCCTATTCACTTTACACCACAGCAAAAACAAGTGAATCGAAAAATTTGAACTGAAAATTCGTCAAAGTCAGCAAAAACAAATGAATCAAAAAAATTGAACTGAAAATTCATCAGGCATGCACATGGAAAAGAAAACAAATAGTCACGCAGTCTAGAGCCTAAAAAAACCCTCGGGGAGACCTCCATCGAGCATAATTTTGAAGATTGAGTGTCTTGAAGCGCTATTATTCCCAAGAATTCTGTCCTCTAGTCCACCAGGGTAACCTCATCTCTCTCTAGAGCATCTGCCCTCACTTCTGTGCTATCATCTTCCTTATCAGTATCTCCAGCCTAAAACTTTTCTGAAGGCCAGACCTCTCTAATCAACTTCCCAGATGCCCCCCTTCCCCACCTCCGGAACATTTTACTCACCCTGTCCCAAACTGAGTGCATTATCTTTCTTTATTCCCCCACCAAACCCATTTATCTGAAGCGTCCTATCCTGGTTAATGGCATGGCCATCGCCATCTATATCCTTGATTTCTCTCACCCCCCCACATCCAACCAGTCAGCCAGAACTGTCACCTCCACTTTAGGCCCAGCTCCCTGATCTGGTTTCTCACCCCCTTCCCACTGCAGGGCCCTAAAAAGCCCTAGTTAGCTGTCTTCAGACTACTGTAGCCACCTCATTTGTACCCCTGCCCTGGTCACACCTATCAGACAGGCTCATCCTCCACACTTACCAGCATTATCTTCCTGAAAGAATCTGAGCATGTCTCTCCCCTGCTTCAAAACTGCCGTTGACTATGAGTCTATATGACTCAAGCCAGTCTCTTTCTCGTGGCCTCTTCACATGCTAACTTGTCCTGAACCTCTTCCCTGCTGAACCCCACAGACCAGTACCACGACAACACCTTGCCCTCATGGTGTTTTTGTAACCGTGCTTTCGTACCTGCTGTTCCTCGGCCTGGAATGCCTTTACCCCAGCCCTTTCCCTACCCTGAAACATTTGCTGGGTCCAAACCTCCACCGATGCCAGCCAGGCCCAGGCCTCTTTGACGCTGCAGCACTGACGCTCCTTCGTGGCCCCTGTCATGTTGCACTGGGATGCATTTGCTTGTCTGCTTCCTCTGTGGCTGGGGATTGCCCTCTCTCATGGCAGGAGCTGAGTCTCGTCCACCTCTGTCCCCAGCAGAGCTCTGGGCTCACAGTAGGAGTGGAAAGAGGGCTTGGGAATGAAAGAAGAGAGGGAGAGGTGGGCTGGAGGATGGTGTCACGGAAGAGAGAGACTGAAAATAAAGTGTTTTTAGGGTGGACTTGATTTTCATCCTGTTGATCTGGTCCATGCAAGTCAAGGTGGCTCTCACTGACTGGCTGAAGCCTGACTTTCAGTTCCTTGGCCTCACTGGCTTCCCTGACCAAGGGCCAGCTAGAACATTTGTAGCAACCACAGCAGAGTTGATGAGAAATTGGCGTGGAAACATTAGACAGTGTGTCCTAAATAAGGAAAAATCCAAGCTTGTTTACTGAAGAGTCCAGAGGACCAACTATCCATCATTTAAAAGTCTGAAAAACGATTTTGCCTACCCTGCATCCCTCTGGTCCTCTTCTCTGAACATAATAATAAACTGAAATAGCACTCAGTTCTGCAACCCTTGAACCTCGGTGCAGACTGCACTGAGAAAGCAACAACTTTAGCATAATTCTACATATTATTTTGTATATTTTTAATCTCAGAAAACTAAAAATTACATAGAGTTCACTCATCCTAATGCATGTTCATGTATTTCCTGCCATTTTTCTTTCCCCCCCATTTATGGGATTTGGTTTTTGTTTTATACAGTTGTAAGTATGCCGCATTTGCAATTATTACACTGCTTTTTCCCACTTATTACATTATAAACACTTTAAAAATTATTATTTAGTTTTCTAAATTTTTTTTATTTTTGGCTGCATTGGGTCTTCATTGCTGCACACAAGGCTTTCTCTAGTTGCGGCGAGCGGGGGCTACTGTTCGTTGCGGTGCACAGGCTTCTCATTGGGGTAGCTTCTTTTGTTGCGGAGCATGGGCTCTAGGCTCACGGGCTTCAGTAGTTGTGGCATGCAGGCTCAGAGTTGTGGAGCACAGGGTTAGTTGCTACACAGCCTGTGGGGTCTTCCTGGATCAGGGATTGAACCCGTGTCCCCTGCATTGGCAGGTGGATTCTTAACCACTGCACCACCAGGGAAGTCCCTATTATATAGTTTCCATAGCCAGAATTTTTAATGGCTCCATCGTCTTTCCAGACCAGACATGCAGCCAGTTTTGCTTAGTCATTCACCTAATTTGGGGTTTTTAGATTCAGATGTTTCATTATTGTAAACAGTGCTGCATGAAAATCTTTGCATAAAGCTTTGTCCATGTTTGTGACTGGGTCTTTAAGGTAATAATAAGAAACAATTTTTAAGTTAATAATAAGAAACAATTGAGTGCTTCCTATGTTTGGGGGACTGGTACTGTGCTAGTTACATGGATTATCTCACTCTTTACAGAAAACCTTAAGGGTAGATAATTTTATTATCTCCATTTTACAGATTAGGAGACAAGCACAGATGAATGAATTTCCTTGTCCAGGGTAAGTGTTAGCGCCTGATAAAACCCAGAAAGCCTGGAGTCTTAGTGTTTTCATTCTCAGGCGTGTAATCCCTGGGTCAAAGTTTTATTAATGGGTTTACCCAAAGGAAGACCTTTTAAACATAAAACTCATTCCAAACCTCCAGATTTTTACTTGGCATCTTCAGGTTATGTCTGCTCCTCTCATGTGCCAATTAAATGGAGAGTGGAAGAAGAAAATATCCAAATGAAACTGACCTCGAGGAAGCCGATTCACCTCCCTCCTTGGGAAGCAAAATAAAGTGGCCCAAGAGGACACAAGGAATGTCTTTAGTTTAACAAGGTTAGAATTACTGCATTCATGTCTTTCTGCTGCTTTTGCTGGTTGGAACAGACAGTGCCAACCTGTTCGTACATTCTGTGCATCTTCCTACATCCCAGTGATGGGTGATTTTTTTCAAGAAACAGTACCACTGTGCAGTGTAGCCATTTGCAAAGAGAGTTTATTCCCTTCAGGGGCCTGTTCAACACAACAGCACATTCTCATTCTCCTACACAGTTCACTGTCCCTCAGACTAAGTCAAAACACTGGCTAGGCTTCAGGCGGGCTTGGGAAACATGCTTTCAGCCTTACCTTATCTCCTGGGAGAGGTCACAGGTCCCCTTGCTGTTCTGTGCCAGGCCAAACTTAGTACACCCAAACGAATGTGTCAGCCACCGAAAGGGTCAGGAAACTTTATCCATCAAAAAGATTTGGTTCTCTTAAAATCACGAGTGTTTTCTGATCTCATCTGCGAGCTGTGTGTTGAGTCGGCGTGGAATCAGCCAGCCTGGGACAGATTGGCCGGTGAACTTAGGCAAGTCCCTCATGACCTTGGAGCCTCCATTCCTACCTGCAGAAGGGGTCCAGCACGTCCCTCGTGGTGCAGCCCTAGGATGAAATAATACCCCCAAAGTGTCTAGTACATGTATTCTGGCATGTGACTGGCACTAGACAAATGTTAGCTTCCTTCCCATATGGCTGAGCTTTTAAAATGATTGTAGCCCCCCTGCAGAGATTTACATGCAGAAGCAACCTGAAGGAACAGTTAGTGGCACTCTTAAAAAGTCTTGCGCAGTTTTTAGCTCTTAAAAATATATGGAAGTGTGGCCAAAGCTAAACGGAGGCATGTGGTCACCCCTGGCTTTCTAATGATTGTGTGCCCTCTGTAACAAATGTTCTTTCAATATTCAATATTTCTTGAAACAGACGCTGAGCGCTATGTGGACAAAGGATGGGCAAGGAAGGCTGGGTAGTTCTACTTCTGTGCACAGAGAGGATGCTTCCTCCACTTAGTCAACACAAAGGCCTCTAGTTAACTGGGCCCACACTCTTGGACAGCAATTTGGTCACTGTCTGTTGTTACCTGAGCGTGCCACTTGGTAGGCTTACCTACCAGGTGCACCTTTGTTGGCTTGTTAAAGAATTACTTCTAACTACAGTGGTACAATATCTCCTCCATCTTGTTTCTTTCCCAGTGAAGTTGCACATTCATTCATCAAATGTTTAATGGGTGTCAAGTCTATGCTAGGGACTGATCCACCACTGGGGATGCTATAAAAAGACAAAACCCCTGCCTGTCACTCAGGCCAGATGATCCCCTGGCTCCACTCCCTCCTCTGGTTCCGAGGCCTTGGTGAGGTTTTGCTGACCTGTTTTTGGCACTTTCCAGATGAATGTAGCCAGTGAACACGACAGTGTGAACAGGCAAGTAGAAAGTGATGCTGGTTTAACTAGCTTTTCAACAGGGGTGCCTTGCTTGGTTCAATAGGTTTGCATCTGCTGGGCCGGGTTCGAATTCCCTGTCTGAAAATCAGTTCTTGCTTTGGAAGAGCACTGAAAGCAGCTTATGCTTTAGAGGAACCCTGTGTGAACTCTGCCCTCAGATGTGTGATCCCTGAGAGGGAGCGAGCCACCCTGCACCCCAGAAGCTCATAAGTTCAAGTGTGTCAGGGTGCCTTTGAAGCAGGCTTTCCCCAGCCTCCCAGGCAATGGGTGAGGAATGAGAAACACCCGATCAGGGAGATGTTTCTCTTGGTGTTGACAGTGCCTGGGCTGCCTGTAGCCCCCCATTGTTCACGCCAGTCCTGGGGTGTATCGGACATGTGTCAGTGGCTGGGGAGACAGTACCAAATAAGGTAAGTCTGTGCCCTCCAGGCTCCCACATTCTCCTAGAGAGGTCAAGGGAACAAACTAGCAATTATAATGCAACCTAATCACAGTGTTTATATTGGCTGCTATTACTGGAGGAGTGATTAACTCTACCCAGGGGAGTCCTGAGTCCTCCCTATAGAGGCAATTTCAGCTGAGACTTGAAGGGTGTGTGAAGAATTACTAGGGAGACGAGAAGTGAAGGGGCAGTGGGTAGAGACAGGGTGGGGGAAGACAACATTCCAGGCATAGGAACAGCAAGTGCAGGGACGCCTGGCAGCTGAAAGCAGGGCAAGTTTCAGGAACAGCATGGGGTGCACTTGGGAAACGCCACACAGGGTGTCTGGAGGGAAGATAATGATAACATAGTAGTAACAGCTTATATGGATTGAGTGCCAACTAAGGGCCTGTTATACATGATCTCTCTGGAGAGGGGAGAGAGAGAGAGAGAGGGAGACTGACTCATCTGTTCTTTTGGAGAGCGAGGAAGATGATCCCATACGCATGTGGATTTTTCTGCTGCAAACTCTGAATCCTAGACGAGTTTCTTTTTTCCAGTATTTCTGGGCTCCCTTTTCC
The DNA here is from genome assembly GCF_949987515.2 of Delphinus delphis. Taxonomy (NCBI): domain Eukaryota; kingdom Metazoa; phylum Chordata; class Mammalia; order Artiodactyla; family Delphinidae; genus Delphinus; species Delphinus delphis. The sequence continues at coordinate 33,493,382 of NC_082701.1, forward strand.
TTTTTTCAACCTCTCCTAAGCACATAACACCATAGAATTCTTATGGGAGGCAAATATTCCGTGGTTCATCTGAGCTAACTCCTGGGTTACTGTATAAAATTTGAAATAACACATGGTTTAGTACATTATGAGTTGGTTGGATGGGTCTTCCAACACTGGGGACTGTTATCCTTTGCTGTTGACATAGATAATCAAGATTTGAGCCATTATGGAGACCATCATCCAGGCATCCAATTCATTCAGCAAAGAATGAGCCCCTCCTACGTGCCAGATGCTGTTCCAGGTGCTGGGGTTACAACAGTGAAGAAAACAGACACGAGTTCCTGCCTCATGGGACTGACATTCTCCTGGGGGGAAAGCAGACTATAAATAAAATGTATAAGTAAAACACTCAGCGTGTTAGATGGTGTTAAGTGCTATGGAGCAAAATCAATAGGAAAGAGGCAGGGGGAGTGCAAGGGCAGGGGTGGACTTGCGCTCACAGACTGGCCCGAGAAGGCTTCTCTGGGAAGGGGAGATTGAGTAAAGACCTGCGGGGGCCATGATTCCTGCTGGGAAAGGCATTCCTGGGAAGGCCTGAGGATGGAGTGTGCCAGGCACCGAAGGAGGCCTGTGAGGAGCATTTTGAGCAAGGGAAGAGCAGCTCTGGAGATGAGGTCAGAGAGGCTGATAAAGACCATCTCCTTTGACCAAACTTGAGTCAGCCTCCTGAGTCCTCTTTCTGAACAGTCCCTGACCTTGGGCTCTGTCCTTGGCTCATTTAGTCCAGTTTTAGCAAGAATCCTGCTGGGTCAGTTCAGTAGAAAATCCCCCACCCTTGATAGCTAATGAAATTCCTCATCCCCCAACCATTGATATCTTAGTAATTTTCCATCCTCTGGCCACCCCCTCTCCCCCGCCGGCCCTGGTGTTTGGGCTATAACTCCGCACTTGTCGTATTGAGTTGAGTTTCCTTACTCCAAAACCCCACTGCAGTAGCCCCTGAATGATGTCTGACTTCCCATCTTTAACAAGTGTCATGGATAATTTTTTCTTTAATAGGGGAACGGAATGACGGATACATAGGGCCTTGGAAGCCACTGTAAGGTCCCTGGGTGCATGTGTGGGGTTGTTATTAGTGATGGGATTCCTTGTGGGATCATCCACATCTCAGGGTTAGAGAGATCCCAACGCTGGGCTCTGCATAATGAATTGAGTTCTGGCTCCTAAATATCAGAAAGGACATGGGCAAATCCCTGAGTTTTGGTTTATCTTCAAAATGGAGATTTTAGTAATAAGACCAACCTCAGAGGATAGTGAAACACATAACATTATTCATTTTAAAACAAGCACCAATCTTAGAGATAAAAAGTGGTCCTGTGTATTCCCTCCCAAGCAGCCTTGAACTATCTAATTGTTTGGGAGGGAGATTTGCAGCTAAGTCATGGAGGGAGCTGACCTTCCTCCCCTACAAGTACCCCCACCTCCACCCCTCCCTGGCTTATCTTTGCTCCTGAAAAAGAAAGCTGCTTTGTGCAGGGTCTCCACCGCTCTTCTGCCCATTGACTTAACTTGTCCACGTGGAGGCCTCAGTGGTAGAAATCTACTCTGTATCTGGCCCAAGCCTATCTTTATTCTTTATCAGCTTTAGGAACTTGAGCCAGTGAGAGATGAAAGGCTGGCTCTTCAGAGATCTGTTTTGGGGGCTGTGACCTGGGCAGAGGAAAGATGGATAAGTGATTTGACTCAGCCTTGATGTCCTCAGTTTGAAAGAGAAGATTATGCTGTCACCTCACAGGGCTATGGTGAGATTATTTGCATGAAATGTCCAACACAGGACCTGACAATCACTAGGTGCCGAATTCCATTTCCAACTGCTATTCCTCCTCAGAGGTGCTCTGGAGAATGTGAAATAGCTCCTGGCTAGGATCTTGGCTAGGAACTAGGGTGAGGCAGATGGCTCTGCTCCCCAGCTCCTCTCATCCCATGTGAGTGAAGGGTGGCCCTCCTCCTAGCTAAGGCTCTTCCTCAAGCCCATCAGCTACGGGGCCCATGCTCTACCAACCATGCCCCTCGTTTTTCACCTTCATCAGACTTGCCCTCCCTAGGAACCTGACAACGCTGTCCACTCTCCCTTCTGAAATCTGCCCCGTTCTCCCTGGCATGCTGTCTCGTGGTTCCCCCCACCCCCTGCATTTTTGTACTCTCCTTCTCAGTCTTCTTTCCTGGATTGTCCTGCTCTACGTGACCTAAAATGTTGGCTTCCTGGGGTCCTCCTTGGCCCTCCTGCTTCCTCTCTTCCCCTACTCAGCCTCGGTGATCTCACTGATGCCCATGGTGAGGGTCTCTAGCCTCAAACACTCTTGTGTTCCAAATCCTCAAACCTATTTGCATACTGGCTATTTCCACATAGATGTCCCATACTCACCTCAGTCTTTTCAAAGCGAAATAAATCATCTTTCTCCCAAAGCTGATTCTCCTCCTGTGTGTCCTATGCGCCAGCAGTCTGATCGTCTACAGTCACCTAAGCCAGTGACACTGAAAGCTCAGCATCTCTGTACACCAGTGCTGAATCAAATCTCGGAGAGAGTTTTGGGTGAAGTAGGAAAGGATAGCTTTATTACTTTGCCAAGCAAAGGGGGGACACAGCAGGCTCCTGCCTTAAAAAACTATGTGTCCCAACTTGGAGAGGATAGTGAGAAGTTTTATAGTAATGGTTCGAAGAGGGTGTGATCAACTCGTGGATATTCTTCTGATGGGTTGGTGGTGAGTTAAGTAGCAGTCCGCATCACCAACCTTCAGGTTCCAGCTGGCCTGGGGTCTACATGTTTGTGGGCAGCATACCATCGTTAATCGTTAACTTCTCCCACCTGTAAAGGCTTTCCGTATCTGCAAAACAGTTCAAAGATATTGCTGTGTGTATCTGTTGATGGGGAACCAGTACCTTGCCCCAAGGCTGCACTGTTGCTTCTCTTGACTGTTTGTGTCTCCCTGGTCTCACATTCCCTCCCTTCCCTAATGAACAACTGCTTGAATCTGCCCATTGGAACACAGGGAAGGTCATGGAGGCTGAATGAAGGTAATCAAAGAAGTGGGGACACAGGAAGGCTTTGTGCCCAGGAGCCCCACAGGGCCCTGCTCGGTGTCACCAGGAATCTGGGAGCCACTCTAGACTTTCCCTCCCTCACATCTGTCCCCCACATTCTGTCAGTTCCCGAGTCTCATACCCTCCGCTCAGATCTCTCTCTCCAACCCTCCCCTCCTCCACCAGCGCTGGCTGAGTGGAGGCCCTTATCCACTCTCAGCTGGTTCATGGTGAATGCTCCCCACAGGTCTCTCTGCCACCCGCCCCACTCCTTCAATCTCACACGTCTCTATTCTAATCTCCACATTTCTGCCAGAGCATTCTTTCTAAAATGAGAATCTGACTCAATTCCCCAAAGTAGTTCCCCATGTCCTTCAGGATAAGCCTAGTTAGTGCTGGGTCTGGCACCTAGTTACCTACTTACTCATCTCTCCTGCCATTCCACAGGTACCCTCCAGCCACTCAGAATGCTTGCTGCTCCTCAACTATGCCACCGCTATATCATGCCTTCATGGCTTTGCACATGCTGTGCCCTCTTCTTAGAACGCCCTCCCTCCCCCCACCTTCACCTTCATCCATCCACATGATAAATTCCTACTTAGGCTTCAAGTTCAAGTGTTACCTCCTCCTGAAAGTCTTTTCTGACTCCACTGGGCTTAGAAAGTGCTCCTCCTTCACAGTCACCAAAGGCATTCCCCTATGATAGTTATTCATCCCACCATATGGTGCTCACCTGTCTCCCACAACAGACCTCAAGGTAAAGGAAGGTTTCTAATCTTTGTACACCTGATCCTTAAGAAGTTCTCAACACATAGGAGCTACTTGGAACATACATTGAATAAGCAAATGAATGAATGATTAAATGAAGACTTGATGGTCAGTGGCACTGAAGGGAGCATTTGTTGAAAGAACATCCATAACACTGAGAAGACAAGAAGCTGGGAGACCAGGCTGTCAGATGAGCCATCAGCACGTGTACTGATGTCTTTGAAAGTGAAAGCAAAGAGAGACAAGTCTTGAGCCAGGCTTAATCCCAGATGACCTTCCTCCCCCCACCCAGTATCTATCTGGGTCACCTCTCTCTTCTGTTTTGCAAAGCTAAGCCTGAGCAAACAAATTTAAGGAGGTTAAAAAAAAAAAAAAAAGGGGGGGCTTCCCTGGTGGCGCAGTGGTTGAGAGTCTGCCTGCCGAGGCAGGGGACGCGGGTTCGTGCCCCAGTCCGGGAGGATCCCACGTGCCGCAAAGCGGCTGAGCCTGCGCGTCCAGGGCCTGTGCTCCGCAATGGGAGAGGCCACAACAGTGAGAGGCCCGCGTACCGCAAAAATAAAAAAAAAAAAATAGTAGTATTGCAATGTTGAATTAAAATGATCCCATTCCTCGAGAAGATCTGCCCTTTGAGATTTTGATCTACCCCTTAGCATGGATAATCAAGGACAGACCACACCTCTTTCTCAGGACACTGCTTCCTGAAGCATCAGTGCAAATTCATAACACCTTATGGGGTGAAAGCTGTGTCCAACCAACCAAATCAACTAGGAGGCATCCAGCTTCCAAAGCTCTGAGGTTCCATTCCAGGCAGGTCAATCACTAAGGTCCTTTCAGATTTAATTCCAGGGCAGCAGAGGCTGCCAGTGCCCTGTACTCTAGTAACCCACAAACCCAGGTGAGTTCAAGGAAAGTTCTAATAATAACATCTCCCAGCTTAAGACATTCTACTTTGGAAATTTTCCAAGAGCCTTCATGGCTATCACCCCGCTTTCTTTTTCAGTTTTCTTGGGAGGCCATTTGGTGGCAAATAACATAACTCCTATGCTACAGTTGAAGAAAGTGAACCTCTTAGGAGGGAAATAATAACCCAAGATCACACGGTGAAACGGACAGCAAGCCAGGACCTGCACCTGGGCAAAAATACCTTCTGAAAGTCTGCTTCACCAAGTCTTCTATGAAGCATCAGCTGCTCTTTATTTAAGTCTGGGGGAAAATTAAATTTGGGAAAAAAGAATAGAAGCATAATTAAAGGATCTGGCAAGAGAATATAAAACCCGGAGGGAGCAACTCATTCCTCTGTGCCTTTTTTTTTAGCTGCTTGAGCACACATATGATTTTTTCTTATTTCTTATTCCCAAATGTTCTTTTTTTTTTTTTTTTAATAAGTGAAATCTTAAATCACTGAAGCCCAAACCCTTCAGCACCTGACTTTCTTGGGGCCTGACCTTCCCTTGATTCTCTCTGCTGAGGGCTGCCCAAGCCACTCAGCCCTATCCTTTCAATGTTTTAAATTTTTCATTATGGAAAATTACATATGTATACAAAAGTACACAGCAACTCAACTCTAAACAGAAAGACAAATAGTGCAAAATAAAAATCCTAGGCCTAAGTATGTGTTTTCATCTCAGGAAATCATTAGCCCATTTTTCTTCAACTACACTGAGGCAGCATGAACTCAAGGTCCGAAGGAAAATGTCTGCACCCAGCTTTTCCTCTTCTGAACTGCATGGCTTTTGGAAAGTCACTCTGAGGCTTGGTTTCTTCACTTGCAAAATAGGAGTAATAAAGCCAACCCCACAGAATGGCTATGACAATGAAATGAGATAATGTCCGGGAATATGTTTGGCAAGTTACGAAATGCTCTTAAACTGCAAAGAGCTATTATGTATCTTTCACAGGGCCCTTGGAACATCGCCAAGGTGTATGCAAAAGTGTAGTTAATGTGCTCAGGAACGTAGACAGAGGTTTGTGGGACAGGAGCTCTGTCTGTCATGCCCGCCCTCTATTTGGACTTGGTCCTGAACTGGTCATCTTGTGATATTTTGCTTTTCACCCATTTGACCAGCAGCCTTGCTGCCCACTACTACTTTTCCTTCTCACTTCAAGGATAATTTGTCCATCAGTCTTGTCTTCCCAACTTTACCTAGGTTTCTCTTGTCCGCAATTCTGTTTTTCCACCCAGACTAGACCAACTCAGATTGCCTTTGTTTAGAAAGACCTCTTCTGGGACTTCCCTGGTGGTCCAGTATTTAAGACTCCGTGCTTCCACTACAGGGGGCATGGGTTTGATCCCTGGTCAGGGAACTAAGATCCCACATGCTGTGTGGCACGGCCAAAAAAAAAAAAGAAAAAATTAGAAAGATCTCTTCCAAGTGGCACCTGTGATCCTCATATTCCAGTAATATTCTGATTGGCAGTACCTCCTTCCAGTAGTCACGACCCAGGCAGCAAGCATCGTGGGCTTAGAAAGGATGGCAGGGAAAGAAGATCCCTTTTGCACACTCAGCCTCTCTCCTGTGTGTTGAGGACGGACCCCAATCTGCTTAGAAGGTGGTTTAGGGACCAATGGTGAACAAGATGAAATCCATGACCTCATGAAGCTCATATTCCAGAAAGGGAGCTGACTATAAATGAGGAAACATACAAATAAATAATAAGCAAAGTAAAAAATAAATAGTAGTTCAAATTGTGTAAGAGATAATGCAGAGAGACTGGAGCAAGAGACTGGAGGTAGGGGCAGCTAATTAATATAGGATGGCCAAGGTCATGAGTTGTGGCTTTAGTTTTGTAAGTGCCCTCCCCACCCTGCCTCATCATGAACAAGGAAGCTAAGAGCTCCACTAGCTGCTGGCAGCCATCCCATACCCTAAAAGGTGCTAGTTATAGGATAACACCATCACTATAGATAACAGAAAAAGGAAACATTGTATCCTTGGTGCTGTGGTTAAGCCAATGTATCATTGAACCCTGAAGCCCACCTAACTCTGGACATCCTAGTTAGGTGAGCCAACAGCTTGTCCAGGACATTTTGATTTGGGTTTTCAATGCCCAACAGCCAAAGTCATCATGACTAATGAATGCCTCTTGTGGGTTATAATCCCCATACAAGCAGCTTATCCATCCAGCCATGTGCAGCTCTTCAAAGCCATGAAGGTTCTGACAAACCTGAGTTTCTCCACTTCTTACTTTTCCAGGGATGCCATTACCCAGGTAAGGCACTTCTTCACGTGCCTGACATAGTAATGATACTTGACAAATGTCTGTGGAGATGAACGGAGTGAATAAGCCGGAGCGCTGCTTAAAAAGGGATGACACACAGGAAGCCCTAGTCTCCCAAAGCCAAAGACGTTCCAAAATAAAACGTCGCAGCCCTTTCTAGGTCACAGAAAGCTTTCATATACCTTCTACCCTTTCACCTTGTACTACCCCAGGGGCCATCATTATCGTCAGTTTATGGATAAAGAAGTAAGGAATGAGAAAGGTCAAGTCAAGGAGCATGGCAATCAGGTGATACTCAAAGGTACTCTGACTCCCAGTTTCCCACTCTTTTCTGGATTCTGAAAATAAGCTGGTTCATGAAGTATATATTCAGGCTCCAGGAACAACCAAAGAGATGTTCATAGCCTTATTGACCTTGGAGAGCAAAGATTCTGGAGATGGTGGTGTGGAAAATGTGTTTATCCAGAATCAGCCAGGCATGGAAGGGACCACATGTTTGTGATAGGAACACAAGAGCGCTTTTCTGTGTTACTTCAACCAAAGCTGACTGAATCCCTCTTGACTCATGGGAAAGTAGGATAAAGGCTTATACAGCAGCTGCCTCCCACCACCACCCTAACAATGCCAGCAATAAGTTTACAGCACTTTTTTTCATTGTGCAATTCATCTTTTTTTTTTTTGGCCATACCGTGCAACATGTGGATCGAACCCATGCCCCCCGCGGTGGAAGCATGGGATCTTAACCACTGGACTGCCAGGGAAGTCCCAATTAATCTTTTTAAAAAATTCATTTCTACAAATGACCCAATTTCGTTCCTTTTTTTTTTCTTTCTTTTTTTTCTGTAGAGACGTGGATGGATCTAGAGACTGTCATACAGAGTGAAGTAAGTCAGAAAGAGAAAAACAAATATCGTATATTAACGCATATATGTGGAACCTAGAAAAATGGTACAGATGAACCGGTTTGCAGGGCAACAATAGAGACACAGATGTAGAGAGCAAATGTATGGACACCAAGGCGGGAAAGTGGCGAGGGTGGTGGTGGTGTGATGAATTGGGAGATTGGGATTAAAGTCATTTATTTTTAACAACAACAAAAAATTCATTTCATTTCCCATAAACTTTTAATTTTTTTAACTTTTTTAATTTTTTTATTTTTTGCGGTATGCGGGCCTCTCACTGTTGTGGCCTCTCCCGTTGCGGAGCACAGGCTCCGGACGTGCAGGCTCAGTGGCCATGGCTCACGGGCCTAGCCGCTCCGCGGCATGTGGGATCTTCCCGGACCGGGGCACGAGCCCGTGTCCCCTGCATTGGCAGGCGGACTCTCAACCACTGCGCCACCAGGGAAGCCCAGGGGTTATGGGTTTTGAGAGGGAGATCGACGGAGGTGAAGTGCTGTTCTCATCACATCATACCAGGGGTGCCTACTATCCACACGACCTACAACTGCTTATGCTGGCCTGGGTCACCTGGCTGAGGCAGTGCCTGTCAGCTTTCTCCACTGTCAAGTTACCCTTTTTCCTATCTTTCCACACTGTGCTCTTGGGAAGGAAGTCACCACGCACAGCCACACTAAGGAGCAGGGAGTCTGCTCCCTGTCCTTGAGGACAGAATATCTACATGAATTATCTGGAATTCTGCAGGGAAAGTTAGCTATTCTTCCCATTTATTTATTCAATCCTTTATTTCTATCACTATAGAGTCATGGATATAATCCAATACTACTTTATTTTAATTGTTCGGATTGTTCTGGCTTTGGCCATTCGGAACTCTTTCCATTGGCCGAATATACATTCTGATGTCTTTTTACCTAAGAACAATGAAGCAAAGGGGGGACAGATGTTCCCCCCACCCCATCCCCACTCCATCTCTACCACAAGTTTCTGTGTTGTTTTGGTCAAATCTCAACTTGTCTCTCTTTTTTCTTCACCTGTACAGTGCAGTTAACACACTCCTCTCCCCTTTACCTCTACTATGGCTGTGAAGCAAAAGTGAGACAGTACGTAGGAAAGGACTCTAGAAAATTAAAAACAAACCATGCAAATACATTTTAAATCTCCTTTCCCCTCCTAACTCACTCTGTAAAGCTTCACAGTTCAAGAACTCGATAAATATTTTCTGAGTGAATGAATGAGTGAGCAAATGAAAGAATGCACACACACTTCCTGAGCTGTGACAACAGGTGAGCAAATGGAAAAGACACGACACAGCCCAGGTGTGCCAGGCAAACATACCTCCACCTCGTCTCATTTCAGAGCAAACTTATCAGTTGGACCTATGATGTGCAGACCCTGGGCTTGGGGAGAGCAGGGATGCACGAGACACAAAACATACCATGAAGGAGTTTACAGTCTAGCAGGAATCCAGGCACACAAACAACTGTCCACAGAGGATGTGATATATCTCATGGATGCCAGAAACACATCCCTACTTTGTTATTTTCTGTAATTTGACTTCATCTCTATAAAAGTCTCCATCCCCCGCCTCACTCACTTCTGACTGAATTCCTAGTCAAGCCAATTCCAAGCTGTCCCAGTCAATCCCGTGTTTTCTACTTTTCCTTCCTAGCACTTCCTAGGACTGTGTCTGAGTTCTAAGCATCATATGCTGAGTGGGCATTAGAGGTTGGGGGGGCATCAGACGCCTGGGTGGCACTTGTCACTATTGTGCTGGCCTCCACCTGATCCCCAGGTGTGGTTTCCTGACCATCTGCTTCATTGTGACACAGACACCATCAGGGTCTACCAGGTGGCTGTCTCTCTCAATCCTTCTTGGACACACAGGGCAATTTAGAATTCTCCCATGCTCCTGTGAGCCTAGGAAACTGTGTGTGGCTGCTTTGGACTCTCTCTACTCTCAGCCTCTGGCATAATAATCTCTACCTACTGCTCTCATGCCACAGGGGTATAAGGAACACCTGCATGCTGGGTCCCAGGCCCAGGGCAGGGCTCCCCTACTCCTGGATACTCACACTCACCTGGGGACATTCATCTCACCCCCCTTGAAGCTGACTCTGGGGAGGGGGGGTGGTCCCTTCTCAGGTACACTCACCATCTGCTTTCTTGTTTTCCTTCCAACCTTCTAATGTTCTTCCCCTTGGGAGATGGAGATGGGCAGGGGGAACCCAGCTCAGCAAGTATCCTGAGCTAAATCACTACAGCTTACAACTGGATTACGACGGTGATCTTAACACCCAATAATTTGACAATGTTGTTCTTGCTTTTTAGTCCCACCTTGAACTCCAAAGACCTTTTATGTAGCGGCCTGTGTACAGAAAGATCTCAAGACGGTAAAAGAAGGTTTGGAGGGGGAAAGGCCATATGTAGCAGCTGGGTAACACCCAACACCAATGAGAGTGCAAGGTGGCATCTTCTCCCTCTAGGAACATAATGTGATGAAGAGACAGGACGAGGCAGCCCATGTCTTCATCCACGCTTCATACACACACTTCACTCCTCACCTGCCTCCCCAGGCTGTGTAGACTCCTGCATAAAGGAGGTGTTTCCTCTCTTCTTGTCTGTGTTGGTGACCTTCTGAGGTTAAATGACAATAGAACCATAGGTGTGCTTTACTCAGCATAGTCTACCAAGCATTTTACAACCTTTAGTTCATTAGGTTATCACATCCCCATTTTACGGAAAGGGACACCAAGGTTCAGAGAGGTTAAGGGATTTGGTCTGGGCAAACCAGAGAAAGATAACAATCATCAGGGCTTACAGTCTTCTGTTTCTAAATCCTTTGTGAAGGGTGCACTCATAGGAGTGCCCCATCACCTTGCAGTAAGAACAAATGGCAAAGTGAAAAGCCCAGTGCTTGCTTTGACAGCACATATACTAAAATTGGAACAATACAGAGAAGATTAGCATGGCCCCTGCGCAAGGATGACACCCGAATTCGTGAAGCGTTCCATATTTTTAAGACCTAAATGTAAGGCCAGACACTATAAAACTCTTAGAGGAAAACATAGGCAGAACACTCTATGACATAAATCACAGCAAGATCCTTTTTGACCCACCTCCTAGAGAAGTGGAAATAAAAATAAACAAATGGGACCTAATGAAACTTAAAAGGTTTTGCACAGCAAAGGAAACCATAAACAAGACAAAGAGACAAGCCCCAGAATGGGAGAAAATATTGGCAAACGAGGAAACTGACAAAGGATTAATCTCCAAAATATACAAGCAGCTCATGCAGCTCAATATCAAAAAAACAAACAACCCAATCCAAAAATGGGCAGAAGACCTAAACTGACATTTCTCCAAAGAAGACATACAGGTTGCCAACAAACACACGGAAGGATGCTCAACATCACTAATCATTAGAGAAATGCAAATCAAAACTACAATGAGGTGTCACCTCACACCAGTCAGAATGGCCATCGTCAAAAAATGTATAAACAATAAATGCTAGAGAGGGTGTGGAGAAAAGGGAACCCTCTTACACTGTTGGTGGGAATGTAAATTGATACAGCCACTACAGAGAACAGCATGGAGGTTCCTTAAAAAACCAAAAGTAGAACTACCATACGACCCAGCAATCCCACTACTGGGCATATACCCTGAGAAATACATAATTCAAAAAGAGTCATGTACCAAAATGTTCACTGCAGCTCCATTTACAATAGCCAGGACATGGAAGCAACCTAAGTGTCCATCAACAGATGAATGGATAGAAAAGATGTGACACATATGTACAATGGAATATTACTCAGCCATAAAAAGAAACGAAATTGAGTTATTTGTAGTGAGGTGGATGGACCTAGAGTCTGTCATACAGAGTGAAGTAAGTCAGAAAGAGAAAAACAAATACTGTATGCTAACGCATGTATATGGAATCTAAAAAAAAAACATTCTGAAGAACCTAGGGGCAGGACAGGATAAAGGCCAGGTGTAGGGAATGGACTTGAGGACACGGGTTGGGGGAAGGGTAAGCTGGGACGAAGTGAGAGAGTGGCATTGACATATATACACTACCAAATGTAAAATAGACAGCTAGTGGGAAGCAACTGTATAGCACAGGGAGATCAGCTTGGTGCTTTGTGACCACCTAGAGGCATGGGAGGGAGACGCAAGAGGGAGGAGATATGGGGATATATGTATACGTATAGCTGATTCACTTTGTTATACAGCAGAAAATAACACAACATTGTAAAGCAATTATACTCCAGTAAAGATGTTAAAAAAAAAAATAGTGAAAAGCCTATCTCTTTCCTTCAGCTTTGGGGAAATTGCCATGATGTGACAATTACAAGAGCACTACTTCTTCAGTGACAGTGAACTGCTGCCCTTCAGGTCCATGGAGGGGAGTATGTGATAACAAAAGGGTGTAAATTTGGGTATTAATCATGTGTTCATTCAACAACATTTATTAATGTCTATTAGTGATGGTGTTCTAGGTGCTAGGGATAAAAAAGATGAATAACAAGATTTTAGGAGTTCACTCCCTAGTAACAAGAGACACATACACATGTATATATATAACTGAATCACTTTGCTGTACACCTGAAACTAACACAATATTGTTACTCAACTCTACTCCAATATAAAATAATTTTTTTAAAAATCTCAAAAAAAAGAGACACGTGAACAAATAAATAAAATTCAATAAAATTCAAATAAATTTTATATCCAAATAAAATTCAATGATTGGTCATTCCTGGGGAGGAGAGGTAGGAGGCTTAATAGAGGAGGTGCCTCTTGGGCTGACTCTAAATTTAATGAGTGGGTTTTGCCACGTGAAGAAGGAGATGAGGGACAGGGCAGTGGAGGGAGAGGAGGTTTCGTGGGGGAAGGTCCTGAGGCAGGAAATGACAAGAAATATCTCAGGAAATGTGCTTCCCTGTAATGAATCACTCTGTGCAGCAGGGATGCGACGGGGATGAGACTGGAGACCAGGGGAAGAAGCCACGTCCTGGAGGGAGGGCTGAGGGTTAGGATTTTGTCCTTTAAGCCATGCTGACCGACACGGTAGCACAACCACACGTGACTATAGAGCATTTGAAATGTGGTAGCATGACTGAGAAGTTAATTTTTAATTTTAATTCATTTAAATTTTAAAGGTGTTAATTCAATTATTGAAAAATGCTTAAGTATGTTTGGAGCAACTTGGATAAGTACAACTACTCTTTCAACTCACCTGTACATTTTATAAAATCTAAATATAAATTGAGTATTTTCAATGAAAATTTAACATCTGAATTGAGATACACCTGTAAGCATAAAAATATATACCAGATTTCAATGATTTGGCATGAAAAAAAGAATGTAAAGTACCTCATTAATGACCCTCATATTGTTTAGATGATGAAATATTTTTGATATATTTGATTTAATAATATATTATTTAAATTAATTTCTTTTGGAGACTTCCCTGGCCATCCAGTGCAGTGGTTAAGACTCCATGCTTTCACTGCAGGGAGCACGGGTTCGATCCCTTGTCGGGGAACTAAGATCCCTCATGCCGCATGGCCAAAAAAATAAAAGAAGAAAGGAGAGAAAGGAATTTCTTTTTTTTTAATTAAAAAATTTTCTAGTAGCCACATAAAACGATTACATATGAGCCTGCATTATATTTCCTTGGGGACGGTGCCACTTAGGCACTGGGGGAACATTGAAGACTTTTATGTAGGGTAGAGACATGATCAGATTTGCGTTTGGAGGGAACATTCTGGCAGGAAAGGAGAGGAAGCGTGGAGAGATCTAAGGCTGGAGAAAGGTACACGGTTAGGAAATGATTGCAATAGTTCAGCTGTGAGAAGAGGAGGGCCTGACTTAGGAGCTTTAGGAATGGAGAAATTAGAGAGATAATAAGGAAGGCCAATTTAGAGCGTCATCAGAATCACCTGGAGGGCTGGTTGCACCACAGATTGCTGCGTCCCAGCCCCAAAGATGCTGGTTCTGAATGAGGATGGAGTCCAAGCATATTCATTTATTTATTTATTTTTATTATTATTATTTTTTTGTTTTTGCGGTACGCGGGCCTCTCACTGCCGTGGCCCCTCCCGCCGCGGAGCACAGGCTCCGGACGTGCAGGCTCAGCGGCCATGGCTCATGGGCCCAGCCGCTCCGCGGCTTGCGGGATCTTCCCGGACCAGGGCACGAACCCGTGTCCCCTGCATCGGCAGGCGGACTCTCAACCACTGCGCCACCAGGGAAGCCCCTAGGGAAGCCCCTAAGGAAGCCTCTAAGCATCTTTATTTCTAACTACTTTCCAGATGCTGTTGCCGCTGGTGATCTGGAGACCTTACTCCGAGAATCTCCCCTCTACAGGACTTGGCCACCAATAGGATAACAGCAAGAGAGAGAGAGGGAGTGGGAGAATTCTGTGAACTGCAGGTTTCTGCCACAGCTGTCTGCGTAGATGGAAACTAGAAGAGGTGATGCTTGTTTGGGACAAAATGTTATGGGTTCAGTTTGGGATATATTGAGTTTGAGGTCCCTTAGGAGCACCCAGGAGGAGACACCTACCTCATGAGTAACTGGATATAAGTGGGTTGGAACTCAGGAAAGAGACTGAACTGTAATTAAAGATTTAGAAGTCCTCAGAATAGAGTTGGCAGTTAAAGCCCTAAGCATGAGTGAGGTTGCACAGAGAGACAATGGCAGAGGAGAAGGGAAAACCCAAGGGCAGATTCCCATAGTTGGAGCTATGTTTTGATCAAAAATCAGCAGTGTTCAAGAAATATAAGATAGGCATGAATTTCCACTTGCCATTTTCAACTATATGCCTCTTGTGTTTGATCACAGTGACCGAAGCTTAGGAAACAGTTTCAAAGAACTTTAAAATTCTTCAGAAGATTCTAATCAAAGGTTAGCTATGCTTCATCAATGACATGACAGGCATCAAATAAAACCTTTTATTTATGAATTTCATCATGAATAAAATAGTCTTGGCCAAGACTCTCCTAAGCTTCCGTTTCTTCATCCATTAAGCTGGGCTGCCGATTACCTTTCTCACAGAGTTTCTGGGAAAATGGGGATAATGTACGTCAAGCACAGCACCTAACTGACACGCGGGAGCATCTCACTACGGGCGGTAATTACCATTATTGCTGAGAGAACACCTTCTAGACCAGGCTGCATCACCAAGCCTATTTGGTAGGGGCCAAGGAAAGACTCACTTCAGATGGAATTCCAGCCAATGCCAAGAGAGTGATTTAGGATCAACAATAGCAATAATAGTTTCAGTATTACAATTATTGCAATTTTAGAATTCAGAGGGAAAAACAATTCTTTAGAGCAATGTGTATTCTCCATTGTTTCATTGTGTTTTTATAATTGAAGTGGAGGAAAGTAGCCTTCCTATGTGCTAGGCAAGCTGGATATATTATTCCATTTAATTTATCAATGTAATGTCTTTAAATAAGGCCCCAGTGAATGGCTCTAAGTGTTTCTTAGCAAGAGGAAGAGGAACTGGGTCTCTGTGGTCCCAACAAATGCCATTGCTGATCAACAGCTGGGCCATTGCAGAGGGCTTGCTGTCCTGTATTCAGAGCAGCGGATGGCTGGACACAGTTCTGACTCAGCTGTTGGGCAGACGAGACCTGTGTAGACAAGCATTGCCTTCCTCTGGGGCATTTAGTTCAGATGGGTGGTCTGTCTCCACATCTTCTCTTCCCATTCAGACTCCCCCTTCACTGTTGTGCCCATTCTGGTCGGCTTTCTCCCCTCACCACTCCAGAATGGCTCCTGTCTGAGTCCACAGTGATTCCTCTGTCCTCATGCTGCTCTGACTGCTCCTGAGGGGGCAGCATGACCCCCAGAGTTGGCTGTGATCGACGGGGAGTTCTTCTGTGTTTCTCTTTCCCTGGTTTTCGCTATTAGGCTTGTGCTCCACCACTTTGCTTGTATCATGCAGATATCAGCCTCCTTCATTGCTCTCCACAAAGATTAGGGGTATTTTCAACAACACTCCTAGGCATGGAGTTCTCCACTCTTTATTCCAAAGAAACTCAGAGCTGTGGAAGTTTTCCTCCTTATGGCCTGCCTTTCCCACTAGGCAGCACCCCTCTACCACTGCACTGGAGCTGGGCCAGAGACCCTTCTCCCAGAGTGATGTGCTTGCTTTACAAGTGGGTTCTGGGGGAGGGGGATGTGGAAACCCCTTGTCATCTCAGCACAGAATCTCTGCCCTGCAAGTGAGCTGGGGTTTGGGCAACCAGGGCCCTAGTACCCTGACTTGCCAAGCCTGGAGCAGAGCTTCCGCCCCACAGGTGGGGGGCCTGGTCCTCTTGGAGTGCCTATCTGCAGTACGACTTCTGCAAAATGAGGCTGGGGGCCAAGAAGCACCAGCATCCTGCCTTTTCTGGGGTCAAACCACAACCCCAGACTGGGATCTCAGGAGAGATGGAGCCCTTGGCTGTGCCTGCCCTGGGCAGAACCTCCATAACATGGAGCTAGTGGGGAGGGCAATGGAGCAGAGTGTGGCTCACACACCACAGAGTTTCACGGTTTTGATTGAGATATTATAGATTTTCTTGAACGAATGTTTCTCTTTTGCTGTATGCCCTTAGGACACTTTCCAGAGACTTTCAATGATGACTATTTTAAATAATATTCTCAGTTCGATTGTTATTTTGCTGGGGATAAGGTCTGCCAAGAGTTCTACTCCTTTATTCCAGAAATGCTGCCTCTTAATTCATCTTTATATGCCCACCCAAATGTCTCTCGGCATGTTAGCATAGCCATCAGCAGCACAAGCCCCAGACTAACCAGCTTAGGTTCAAGTCTCTATTCTGCCACTTGTTAGCTATGTTGCTAAGAACGAGTTGGCAGCTACCTCAGAGGAGTGTGGTGAGGATGCATGAGCTACGCCTAGTGTGATATTTGGCTCAGAGTTCGCCACCCGCTAAAGGACGGCTCTCACCCTCTTGTTGAACTCTGCATGGTGGCAGATTGCCACAAGGGGGCACCAAGAGCCAGGTTAATGATGAACCACCCCAGGGATTCAGTTAGGTCATCCCAATAGTTCCATCTGTAAGCCAACCAGAAGTAGGTGTTTTTCCAGACAACAGAAGATGGAAGTGGAAGGCACTTCCTAAACATCACCACACCATTTTCCACAGAAAATAGAAATTCGGGACCTTCCTAAACATCATCAGGTCGCTTCCCCATGGAAATTCAGCTGTGTACAAGGAATTATGCTGTGAAGAGGAAGGTCCTGCGTGCAAGGTCGTGTTCTAGGAGTTGGGAGGATGCAAAACTTCCCTTAAGGAACAAATATCATAAGTTGGTATTTACTTATTGAGTGCCTGCCATGCACTAAGTGTTCTAAACAGTGTCAGGCATCACCCCATTCCTTTCATTCTTTTTTTAAAATTTTGTTTATTTATTTATTTGTTTGTTTGTTTATTTTTGGCTGTGTTGGGTCTTCACTGCTGTGAGCGGGCTTTCTCTAGTTGGGGCAACCGGGGGATACTCTTCGTTGCAGTGCGAGGGCTTCTCATTGCAGTGGCTTCTCTTGTTGTGGAGCGTGGGCTTCAGTACTTGTGGCACGGGGGCTCAGTAGTTGTGGCACACAGACTTAGCTGCTCTGTGGCATCTTCCTGGACCAGGGATTGAACCCATGACCCTGCATTGGCAGGAGGATTCTAATCCACTGTGCCACCAGGGAAGTCCCCATTCCTTTCATTCTGATTGAAGAGGACCCAGGGGCTCAGCTGGGGATTTGATTTGTTCAGAGCATGATAAAAAGTCAACAAATATTCTGGATCAGGGGGGAGGTACCTTAATGAAGAAGCACTTAGAATGACTTATTTAGAGTGGGTGCAGGAAAAAAAAGTGGCAAAATCAGGGATGCCCTGGCAATGTTGCAGTAGACCAACGTGATGCCAAATATTGTTACAGCAAAAACTCTTAATAAAGCTGAATTTTAAGAGAAACCCCAGAAGTTAAGAGAAATAAAAATGAAGCTGTTGTTCTGACTGAAACAGGAGTATGGAACCTGGGTCTTCACCTACTAGGTCTCTTTCTTATCCTCTTACAGCTCGCAAATGGTGAATTGGCTATAGTTTTTAAAAATCAAATCAAATGTTGGGAGAACCTTGGGTGCACCTCTGGGTAGCACATTTTGAAAACACCTGCAATTGTTCAAAGAGTACAGTGAGTGGATGGAGATACGGGATAAAGGATGCCTATGAGGATGAAGAGGATGGAGCGGAAAGATGACCAGCACTTATACCTGCTGCCGGCAGCCTTGCTCAGCCCACGCTGCAGCCTGTGCACATCACTCCCTTCCTCCTTGCCCCACTCTCCTGCTCCCCTGCATTCTGCCCATTGTCTTACACAAGCACAGGCTCAGGGTCTGAGCCCCCATTGGCATTAATCTTGGTCTGGTCCTTGGTTATAATTCACATTTGCCTCTCCTCCCCAGAGGCAACCTGGCCTGCCCCAGCCCTATACATTGGAGCCCTAGCATGGACCCAGAAGACCACTACTTTTGCCAGGATTTTCTAGCTCCGGTGAAAATTAGGGAAGAAAAATGAAGGATACCTCGCAAGTGATCATATATGGAGGCAGAACTACTACAGGAAGGGAAAAAAAGAAACGTTAAAGCTAAAATTTATTAAGTGGTGCTTATGTACCAGGCACATTGCTAAGTTCATACATGTATCTTTATATATTTATATTTATATAAATATAAGGGAGGCAGATAGGAATAGGACAAGTTTACATGCACAAAGGACACTGTTTTTGATGAGATTCAGGCATTTTTTCGTAATAAATACTGCTCAGATTGTTGCAAGACTTTGGTTAATTTCCAGAGCTCTGAAAATGCTGATTCTGACCATTTTGACCAAATGGTCAGTGTTCTCATTGCTTTGTGGAAGAGCAGAGTTTCAAAGTCTCTACTCTGCCATTGTGCAAACTGGAAGCCTGGCTGCAGGACTTTCTAAGCAGCAGCGTCACGTTCTCACTCATACTTGGCTTGTAGTCATCAAAAGCTGCAGTCTTTTGTCAGGAGCTGCTGGCTGCTCCTGCCTGTATTTAATTGTTTTTAAGGAGGCTTAAGACTTTTCATCTTCACTAATTCAATTTCGTTTTTCTTTATTGTTGTTTTTCCAAGATGTCAAATAATTGTGAATCCTGCATCAGTAAGTGTGCTTTTTAGTTTCATTTAAGTCACGGACAACATCCCTGGCTGAGTCAGAGCGCAGACCAGTCTTTTGCTGCTTCACCAGGTACCCCTCCAGGGGAACTTTTAGTCCATTAAAATCTTTTGGAATCCTTACCTGTTTCCAAACTGTGCCTCTAGCATTCCAAAATCTACTAGTAAGACAACTTTTTCTCAAAAGGAAAGTTGGTTAATTTTCCATGATTTATTCATAGCAAAATTTTCTAACTCTCATGTTTCACTATTTCTTTGCTGTTCACACATCATTTCTTTCTGAAGAACGTTACACTTAGTGAAATATCAAGGAGCCATCACTGCTCCTTTTTGAAAATTGAGGCAGCGTTGGTCTGCCCTCAAGTTCCTAGCCCCTTTTTCATCTCTTCACATATTACCCAAAGGACAACAACAACTGTGTGAGAATTCATCTGCATCCTCAGCAGTCTTGTTCGCGATGAAGAGAGGGCCTGGAGGAGCATGGTCGGGGGAAAGCTGGCTTAGCTACAGAGACTGGTTCCAGTGTAGGCAGCCTGGGCAGCTAATCCGTAGCTCCAGGTGTGGTGTCACGGATTCCTCTGCTGCCGTGGCTCCTGCCTGTCTCACGAATGGCTCAAGGTGGAGGGTGGAGCACCTGTGATTCCAGCTGAGAGGGACTGGAGAAGGCAGGAGCCCCTAAGGAACACTGCTGTTGAGAGTTTACCTGGTCCAGTGGGAATGGAGGTTGAGAGAGGCTACTCACACTATGGTCAAACATCTTGGCAAGTTACTTAATATCTCTGAGTTTTAAATTTCTCATTTATAAAATAAAAATAATCATATCTCTCTTGCAGGAATGGTATGAAAGAAAAATACGTGCATTAAGCACTCAGAACACAAGAGGCCCAATAAGTTGTACTTTGGGGAATTCCATTTTGTATGTGGGTTTCTTTCTGGGAGCAATTTCCCACCTCTACTGCAAGATGGCGCCTGTGAGCAGCGCTGCCCTTTCCAAAGGCTTTCATTTCCACCCCTTGGTGCGAGGTAGTTCTCTTCCTCTGTCAGTGCTTAGGCTGGTATTTAAAATCCAGTATTGCACACAGACTTTGTGTTTTTGATCCATCTGCTCCATGAAGAACTGTGAAACTCAGAAATACCTACTTCCAGCCAGACACCCATTTCTCCACTAGGATTTGTCAGTTGTTAAGCCTTTGTGATATAACCAGGCAGTTGGGCATTCCAAAGAAGTCAAACACTTAATTAGGATGCTGGCTTTTTATATGTTTACCTCTATTATAAGTTAAAGGACCTGGAAAGAGTGCAGCGTTTCAAAGTTCAGGCATGTGGATTTGAATCTCAGAGCGCTGAGCAACCTCGGACAAACACTTGATCTCTCTGAGCCTCAATTCCTTCATCTCAAAAATGTTGGTAATCATTGTGGCTATTTCATAGGATTGTTGTAAGGATACATGAGAAAATATACTTAGGATAATAAGCATAAAACCTGGTACCTAGTAAGCACGCCTGTGAGTATAAGCAATTATGACTGTCAAGGGCATGCGCTTTGAAGTCTGTCAGGTGTCGATTTGATGCCCTGCTCTTTGGCTTAAGATCTTGCATGATCTTGAATAAGTTATGTAAACTCTCTGAGCTCTACTTGCCTTGCAAGTCAAAAGATTATCATGAAAATTACAGAAATGTGTATACAGTACCTTTCACTTTTTATTTGTATCATGACCCATTTTAGATAGGATTTGAATTTACCCACTCAAAAACAGAAATTAGCCCAATGACTTTTTTTTAGAATAGGTCTTAAAATCAAGGATAGAAAAAACAAGAGACAAGGTTAGGATCTTAGCTCCCATCGTAAGCGTCTGTATAATTGCTAGTGATGGGGCACAAATTTGGCTTTGAGCTTCTTAGCATCCAAGGCAGTAAGAAAGGAAATATGGTTAGTTATGATTCAGAGTGCTGAGATAAATGCAGAGGAGTTCTGAAGAAGCCCAGCTATTCCTAGATCTGAGACTTAGGAGACTGTATGTAGCACATGGTGGATACACAATAGACACATAAATGTTAGCCGTCCTCATCTTCAGCACAGAGGGAAGAGTGGGTCTAAGAATAAAAGCAGCATGGAAGGGATAACATTTGAGCTGAATAAGACTGAACAGAATTTGCCAGAGGCCTGGAGGGCCGGAGAAGGGAGGGAGCCTGCCCACAAGGGGAGAGAGCAACAGCCTTGGGATCATCCCCACCCATCAAGGGCAGGGGCCGGGGATGCAACTGCCATCAGGCTGAAAGGCACAGGGACTTGTAGTCTGAAGAGGCTGGAAGCAGCCTTGTCCACACAGCTGCTTTGGTTTAGAGTCTCCCTCCTGGACATCTGGTGTTTAATGACAATCCTCAGAGGGAAGCTGGTTGTCTTTTTTTGAGTGTTTTGTTTTGTTCTGTTTTCCTGAGAACCCAGCCTTATGGCTCTTGAAGGAAGAAAATGATCAGGATGGTTACAGAGAATATTACTATTTTTTCCTCCAGGTCTTCTCAGCCATTGCAACCAGTGCTGGGGGATTCTGTGACATAACATTGAGAAGGCATTTTTAGGCCGTGAAGACCCAGAGAACTGTTAAGGAATCGTATACTAATTCCTCCTCTTCTTTCATTTCTTCCAACACATTCCCTCTCTCTCTCTCTCTCTCTCTCTCTCTCTCTCTCTACGTGGGAGGGGGTGAGATAAACCTAGCAGACGTGTTTCCTCCTGCTTCAGCCACACAGACAGGACAGGCCTAGGTTCCTGCATTGCCCTGTGACTTTGTCCTAAATAAACCTCTATGTAAAGGTGGAGCTTTGCTGCTTCCAGGTGTTTGTGCCCAGGAGGTGGAAAATGAGCTCATTAGTGGTTACAATTAGGTTTGGATTCCTGAACGCACACCTGGTATTGTTGCCTCACTCTCAGAGACAATTGAGTAGTCATTCACTTTCAGGACTTGAATACCCGATGGGCTCTTCCTAGCCTGCCCAGGATAGGTGTAGGTGATCATGCAGTCCCAGGCAGTAGCTTACTATCTCTGCAATCATCTGTGTTCTAAGAACTCTCCTGGGGGGCCAGTTCTTGGGATGGTTCTGACTGTTATCTTTGTACCCTCCGTGTGACATCATCTATGGAAGAGTCCACATGCTCCGCCCAGGCACAGGAGGGGAGAGTCAAGACACCTGGGCTTCCGGGTATGACCGTCATAGAAAGTTTGGTGGCTTTGGATAAGTCACTTCTATTTTATGCTCCTCCATTTTTCCCATCTGTTAAAAATTGCATATTAGAAGAATTTTTATATGTGGAATTTTGCAGAAAGTATCCATGGATATCATTGTTTTCTCAAAAGGGTCTGTGACCAACAATGGCTTAGAATCCCAGGACTTATTGATTTACAAATTCTTATCATCCAACTTGGAGCAATTCCTTGGCTCCGTGCTTCTAGAAATGTCATACATCTAACTGTTCAGCAGTCTTTGCTAACTGTCTACTGATTCCTTTGATATGGTCCAAGGATGCAAAAGTCAATAAGACACTTTCAGAGAGACTGCTCTTCCATGGGAGAGGTGAACTCACAAACAAAGAGGCCATGGGCTCCCACCGACTGTCCCCCAGCACCCTCCACGCGGGTCTCTCTCCTTGTGCTGCCAGCAAGCTTGCTGTTCTTATGTGGGAATGGGCTGTAACCCCTACTGTGTATTCCTCAGATCTGCACCTTCTGGATGAGAAACCCCATACTTTGCAGGAGCCCTGGGATCCCACCAGTCCCTCTTTTCCTGACCTTCCTGGGGCCTCCTGGATCCTTTCAGGCCCAGCACTGCAGGTGAGTGAACTGTGGAGACACTGATGAATGCATATCACACCAGCATGCTAATTTTGCTCAGGTGTGGACCTTAGCAGTTTTCAGGGACCTCCTGGCTCTCCAAGAAACACTGTTAAATGGGAAAGGAAAGAAAAAGCAGGAGTATTTCTCTCAGCACACAGTGGGCCGGAAGGGCAGGTGCTGCAGCAGGCCAGGCTCTATTCCCAGTTGCCTTACTGCCTGAACCCAAGCTTTTCCTTTGAGTCACTGTCCCATAGTCCTGCTACCATCACGTCTGCCCTCAACCATTCTACTTAACTTCCACATACGTCTCATTGTAATTCATCCTCCATATGGCAGCCAGAGGGATCTTTTAAAAATGTAAATCAGAACACGCTACTCCCCTACTAAAACTTTCCAAATATTTTCACTGCATGTAAAATAAAATCCAAACTCCTCACCAAGTCCTGTAACACCTCCCATGATCTGGCATCTGCCTACCTGTCTAGCTCTATCCTGGACCCCCTCCTTCTCACTCACCAAGCTCACTGACCTTCTGTTTCCACATTGCGGTAATGTCCTTTCTGCCTCAGGACCTCCGTGCTTGCTGTTGACTGAACTGCTCTTCACCAGTTGCATGGCTTCTCCCTCTTATGATTCAGATCTCAGCTTCGCAGGTACTTTTTTGTTAGAGTTCTTCCTTGAGGATTTCGTATAAATTTCCCCACCCTACTCTATCACAGCCCTTTCACTCTGCTTTCTTTTACTCTCATATTTGTTGTAATCTGGAATTATCTACTTTATTTGTTTATTGTCTGCCCCCCACCCCCCGACCCGCTAATGAGCCTGGTCTGTCCCTTTCACTGTCGTATCCTCAGCATCTAGAATAGAGTATGGACCATAATAGATAATCAAATATTTGTTGAATGATTGAATGAGTAATGATGGGAAAGTCATTTAATATATTGGAGCCCCCATTCCTTAGCTACATATCTGATCTTTTATTATCCTCAGAAAACTCCCTGAGGTGGATATTACCATCACAGCCACTTTACAGTAGAGGAAATGGAAAATCAGATGAGTTTAACAACTTGCCTAAAATCATAATTGTGGCCTGGAAGTTTATCCCTTTTGAGATACCAATAGACCTTTTAGGGAGAGAAATTCTCTCTATTCTTCCAAATTTTAAATCCCACCATCACGTTATCCATCCATTGGAGAATGGAATAATGCATTGCCTGTCTGGTCTACTCAAAAGCAAGGTCTGTGACCAGGACTCAACCCCAAGGAGTGATGGACTCTATTCCCACACATGTTTCTTCTGTATATGATTCATTCTGAGCACATCTACTACATTCAGTCATTTATTTATTAATACATCGATTCATCACATACATACTCTTAGCCGGTACTATGATAGGCACCTGGCAGCTCCAGGGAGGAAAGGAACCCTTGATTCATGCTAAGGGTTTGTTCCTGGTCTCCCCTAGAAATGGATGGTCCCTTATAGGTTCTGTTGGTCAAATTCTAATTCTTTTGACTAAATAAGACAATGCATATAAAATGCTTATTAGCTGTTATTCTGGCATGGAGTAGGCACTCAAGGGATATTAGTGATGATGAAGATGATGATAATGATGATGATATTGGAACCTGGACTTCTTTTCTCAGCCAGGATGATTACAAGGGGAGAAAAGATTAAAAATGCCCTTGGCATTTTTTCCCTTCCAGAGGCATCCCATTAAAAACTCCAGCTCACATGACTTCTATTGCCTTTTCCTAAACCCACAGCAAGCAACTGCAAATAATAAGCATAATTTAAATGCTGTGTCTTTCCTAATTAAAATCCATCCAGAAGGGGGATGCCAGAGTTATTTTAGTCCATAAGGCAGAGGAAGTTCCATTATATTAATCCAGGCTTTTCAACAGAGCCGAAGGGGAGATGTGTTCGGGTGTGTGTGTGTGTGTGTGTGTGCGCGCGCGCACGCGCGTGGCTCATAGTGTGAGTTTGGAGTGCTATCAAGAATGTATAGTTGGCCCTGGACAGGTTGTAGGATATGAATTTTCAAAGGGAGCTGTTGAGGGAGCCACTGGGGATTGCTTCCTGAGCGCCTCAGGCTGGTGAGTAACTCTGGGGGCTGCCTTGGCCCTATTAGGTGGCTCTGAAGGAACCCACTGGAATGGCTTTTCCGTGAGGAGATGCTGTCCCAGCTTCCTCCGTGGAGGCTCCAAATGCTTGGCGGCTCTCCTTGGAAACGATGGTTGCCAGAGCAGCTGTGTCAGCCCAGCTTCCCCAGAAAAGAAGGGAAAGCAAGCAGAGCTCCCTCTGCTAACCCAGGGGGCTCTTTCCAGGGGACAACTCCCAAGAGCAAACCATACAGGAAACCAAATCCAGATAGAGAGGAGATGACAATGGAAAAACAAGGAGGAAAAGAAAAGAAAGGAAAACTCAGAAGGGCAAGCAGGTCTAAAAGGTTTAAGAGACATTCTCTCTGAGGACGGGTTTTGCTTTGCAAGGGCAGGAGTTGGTCTCTGTGTAGAACAGTAAGCTGAAGGGTGAAGACAGTTTGGGGCATGCTTTTTATGTTCAGAGAATTCTTCTTTCCCACCACTGGGCCCTGAGCCCTCACTGTAATATTTTTGAAATACATCTAAATGTATTTTCTCTTATTGACGAATCTGTTTCTTTCCCAGAATCCCTTCAGCCATATGGCCACTGGGAGGGAGAGGAAAGCTACGGAGTAGCAAAGAAGGAAGACAGGTTATTAAGGGAATTCCACACCCAGCAGTAAAGGGGAGGAAATGCATTTGCATGTCTGAGAAGAGGGCATAGAAGAGAGAGAAGTCAGGGCAAGAAGTATGAGGTGTGGGTGTTTCTGCTCCTCCACTCCAGGTCAAACTCAGGTTGTTGTGGGTAGGAGGGGAGGAAAGATATTTATCAGGGGTTAGAAACACCCAGATAAGGGAAATAGGATGACTTACCCATCCCCGACCCCAGGAAATGCAAATGTCTTAGCCCAGGGCAGCAGACACCAGGGCTGAGGAAGGTTTCCAGGAGATCCAACTTGCAGAGACTGGCAGACTCCAGCTTGGTTGCGGGGTACACATCTGAGAGTTCCTGGACCCACAGGGAGATGCAGAGGCTGAAATAAAGGAAGAACCAGAATAGATCTGGGTGGTAGATAAGATGACTGCAGGGAGTGGCAACTCATCCCTGGAGGCCAAGTCGGGGACCCCACACAAAGCTCCGAAGGACCAGGCGGGATTTCCTTCCCGGGTATATACCCAGGAACCAGACCAGAATGGCCCACGGGTCAGCACATACCCAATAGCAGCACATGGAACTGTGACTACCCCCTGCTACTGTAGGACTTTTAAGTTCCATCTCCACCCAGACACCTCCACCTCCACCCTGGAGAAAGAGAGGAAGGTAGAGAGATATCTTGAGAGAAACTGCCCTGGACATTTGTACTTTGAATTGATTGAATTATTAACCCAAAGAGTTCAAGTTGAATGAAAGAGCCTGTTTTAAATTGGAAAAGAGGAAATTACTTTTAATTGGCCAATTAAATTTTCTGGGAACTCAAATAAATTGATGAAATCAATTATAGATACTTTTTAGTGCTGCAATTTTCTTTTTTTTTTTGCACAACTGAATTGCAGTGTAAAAATTTTTACCTCTCTATAATGATGTGCTTACACATTCACAAACAAATTTAGAGCCTATGAATCATCTTCACATACATTATTATCATTTTTGAACTTGACATCAAATCAAAGTAGATGTTTTATTCCAACTTTATAGCTGCAGAAAACAGGCTCAATGATGGTCAGAGCCTTGTTCAAGTCCAACAATTCAGGAGAGGGCCTCTTCCATGTCCATTTCAATACCAGCTGCTGAATCTCCGCCTAATTGTCTCCGTTTCTGGAGACAATTTTGGTTGTCACACTGAGGGGAGAGATGCTATTGGCACCCAGTGGGTAGTGGCCAGGGATGCTGGTGAACAACCTGTGGTGCAAAGAACGGCCCCAGCAAAGAATGATCGGGCCCCAAATGTCTAGTGCCAAGGTGAAGAAACCCTCTGATATATACATTATAGGGGATTGATTCCAAGGGGGAAATTGTCTCTCTCCTTTCACACTTGTGAAAATGAACTAGGACCCAGAGCCAAGGTGATTACTATTTAATAAGGAAGACACAACTGATAAAACTTAACTTACCAGAGACATAGCCTCATTGGAGCTTTGTTTCTGAAATGCTGTGGGGGATGGATAAGTCAAAGGTTTTATTGGATCAAGAGGAAATTGTGTGCACCCTTGGCAAGCTGGCACCCAGGGTGTATTTGGAACAGATCATTTTTAACTTCCTTTCCTCTGTACAACACGATTATATTCAGTAACAATCAAATTAAAACAAATAATAACAGCCAGAAGACAATTTTTTTAATTGAATATCATATACATAATTGTCAGTAATAAAAAGATAAATATAGTAAAAAAGGAAAAGAGTACTATATTAATACTGTTAAATTATATGAATGTATTTTATTTTATTTTTTATAAATTTATTTATTTATCTTTGGCTGCTTTGAGTCTTCGTTGCTGCGCACGGGCTTTCTCTAGTTGCAGCAAGCAGGGCTACTCTTTGTTGCTGTGCATGGGCTTCTCATTGTGGTGGCTTCTCTTGTTGCGGAGCACGGGCTCTAGGTGCGCGGGCTCAGTAGTTGTGGCACACGGGCTTAGTGGCTTTGCAGCATGTGGGATCTTCCCAGACCAGGGCTCGAACCCTTGTTCCCTGCATTGGTAGGCGGATTCTTAACCACTGCACCAACAGGGAAGCCCTGAATGTATTTTCTTTCAAAGGAGAAAAAGTATACCTATATATTGGTCTTCTGCAATAATGAATAATATTATAACTTCTATGTTCATGCCTTGACTTCTATCAATTTGTCAATGATTTTGTTAAAATTAGTCTTCTCTGTCAAAATTAGTCTTCTTTGGGCTTCCCTGGTGGCGCAGTGGTTGAGAGCCCGCCTGCCGATGCAGGGGACACGGGTTCGTGCCCCAGTCCGGGAGGATCCCACATGCCGTGGAGCGGCTGGGCCCGTGAGCCATGGCCGCTGAGCCTGCGCTTCCGGAGCCTCTGCTCCGCAACGGGAGAGGCCACAACAGTGAGAGGCCTGCGTACCACCAAAAAAAAAAAAAAAAAAAAAAAATTAGTCTTCTTTGCATATTCATGTTCAGTAGACAATGCAGCCAGCTCTGTCAAGCTATCTTCACTCATTGTAGATCAACAAATTTTTTTATTAGTCAGTCTTAATTTTGAAATTTTCTTTCACACAAAGCAACAGTTTTACAAGTAGAAATTTTAATACCTACCTAAGGGTGAGTTTGGCTGAGATACATAAAATATCCCATTTCTCAATAAATTCCAGAAATTGCAATACTCCCCGTGTCTTTGTTTCCCTTCAGGATGTATTCTAGCAGCTTTCCAAAGTCTCCACAGTTGAGAATTTCTACTAAAATACCTTCAGCAGAAAATCCATCTAATATCATTGCATTTGGTTAAAATCTTCGAAAATGTTTCTTCTGCAAAAACAGAAAATGACTGAATAACAGAGAACATTGATATTATCATTTAAAAAAATCACTTCAAACAATGAACCCCTTACTGCCTACACCCAGGGCTGACCTATCCTACCCCCCAGCTCGCCCAGCCCTCGGTAGACACTTCCTGGAGGAAGTAAGTTCCATTTTTACTTTGTTAGGGGAGGATCTGTGTGGTCAGGCAGCCTTCATGGAACCAGTGTTCCACCATGAGGTCCTTCTTTTTTCACTTTTATTTCACTCTTGGCTTAAAAGATATGCAAATACAGAAACACATTAAAGAATAAAAAGGAAGCGTTGTGTTAGTTAGGGTTACGTTCGGTTTTCCATTCATAATATACAGTCTCTGCCCACAAAGATGTTGATGTCTTTGTGGAGGGGCTACTTTATAGACAAATGTATCATTGTAGGATGTTAGCCGTCACAAGAGCAGGACAGGTGGAGAGCTTGGGTTGGAAATGGAGTGAGGTCCAGAGGAGGGAGAAACTGCATCCAACCAGGAGACTAGAGGAGATTTCACAGGAAAAGTGACATTTCAGTTTGTCCTGAAGAATGAGTAGGATTTGCATACTTAAAGACTATGCTAACACCTAGAAGCCAGGGCCTCTATTTCTCCATCCTCTCTACCCCTTGGGTCTACACGGAGAATAACACAAGAGGAGACAGGTGCTCTATTGAACAGAGCCCGGCCTGGGAGGTAGGGGATCACTGTAGTTGCACTTAGCTGTGTGTGATACTCAGCAAGTCCTTTTCCTTCTCTGGGCTACAACACGAAAGGGTTTACCCGCTGAAATATCTCAAAGGCATCCTCTGACTCAAACATTATTGCACGATCCTAAAAGGACCTTGGGGTGGATTTCTGAGAATGGGCACTGGGCTTCCTGTTCACATAGTCACTTTAGCAAATGGGTATTGCTTCAGGGAGTCAGCTGTGGTGTTTACAAGGTCACAGAGAGGGGGCCAGGAAGTCTGGGCTTTTCCTGTTCCATCTGTGGTCTTCCCCACCTCTCATTCACATCCACCCGCTCACATCCCCCCTCCACCACCACATAAAGGGAGAGAAGAAGGGAGAGAGGAAGGGAGTATGGGAAGGGAGAGAAGGAAGGAGGGTTGGGGAGGAGAGAGGCTGCAGGAGACAGAGGGAGGGGAGAATAACCATCTCAGCGCACAAATAGCTCAAATCCAAGCTTCCCACCGAGAACTGTGAGACCAAGGAAGTCTCATCTCCTTTCCGCTCTCCCACCTCCGTCTCCTTTTAAAAATGTTTCCTCTATTTCTGAGATTCATCTTCATTCAAAAGAAAGAAAGGCCCTTTGGTCTTTCTTTTCACGAGGCTTTTGTGGGTGTCCACATCCCTCTGTAGTTCTGGGGAGGCAGCAGGGGGAGGGGGCACCTGAAAGAAGGGGTTCTCAAGGTTCCAGGGCAGGAGGGGCCTCCCTGGGCTGTCACGGAAGCCTTGTCAAAGGGCTCATGTTCTGGCCTTCAAAGCTATGAACAAAAAGTTAGGAAGAGGAGAATAAGGGTATAGGTGGGGAAGATTCATTTTTAGGAAAGGCAGTCCTGTCGCGGATGAAATCACCCGAGCCCCGGCTTCTCGCTCACAAAGCCTAATCTGATCTCAGAGGTTGTGGGTGACGAAGCACCAGGTGCAAGTTGGGGAGTCAGCACCCTGTCAGAGGCATTTATTTTTTTAATATATTCAAAATTCATTAATTATAGCTGTGGAAGTCGGGGTATGTTTTCAGAGCATTGAGGAGGCATATGATGGGCTGGGGTCAGTACAGTCCCTTAGGGAATGTAGGGATGTCAAAGCCACTCTGCAGCTCAGGTTGCCTCCTCCTCTTTGAACTTGGGCCAGCCCTCAATTTCCTTGTTTATTTATGAGAAACAGATGAGGGACCGCTCCGAGGTGCAATGGTGTTCAGACATGTCGGGAGCCTCAGCACAGGGAGGGGAATCATTTCCTTCCCTGAGTGGGTCTTCCTCATGTGAGAGGTTCAGGAAGAGACCTGCCCTTCTCTCTCCTTCCTTTCACCCCCTTCTCAAGTCACAGGAGGCTGCCAGGGGAAAGGACAGAATTGGAGAAGAAACCTGGTTTGTAGCTGGACCTCGTGTCATGCTGGAAGCCACCTACTCCCCAGGAAAACTGTACAATTTTCCTGTGGGTCCACACTGAAGGGCATAAATCTCTGAATCCTTACATCCTAGGATGCATTTTCAGGGGTGGCTTCAGAATTTCTAGGTAGAAGTGGCTTAGGGGCTGCAATCTGTTTGGGGAGTGGGGTGCAGTCATGTTAGTAAAGCAAGCATTATGGTTTTACATGTTAATTTGGGGAAGCTTTCAGAAATGAGTGCTGATCATGGGGTAGAATATTCCATGATGCGCCGCTACCAGTTTTCCTTAGAGTGAAAAATTAAAGACGTGATGATGGTTCTGATGCCGAAAACTTGGCCTCTGTGCACCAGAGCTGAATGGAAACTCTGAGACAGAGTTTTAGGTGAAGTAGAGAAGAATACCTTTATTGCTTTGCCAGGCAAAGGGGGACACAGAAGACACGTGCACCTCAAAAACTGTGTATCGCAACCAGGCAGGATTTGGTGAGGGGTTTTATAGCGGTGGTTCAAGGGCAGGGTTGCTGATAAGGATTAGGGTGTGTGCAGGCACCCCCCCACCCCCCCAACCCCTCCCCCACCCCCGCACTCCTTTAATCTGGTCTCAGGTGGTCTCTTAATCTTGATGAGTTTCTCTAGTTCCTTTAATCTGGACTTAAGAATGCTAACATCTTCCATTTGTTGGGGGTTTTAAGTTCTGTAAAGAGCTCGAAGATATTGTTATGTGTATGCCTTGAGGCAGAATCAGGACCCTAACCTCCCTTCCCTGATTAGCCGCTGTTGGTATCTGCCCTTTGGAACTCAGGGAAGGTCTTGGAGGCTAGAGTCTACTCTCTACAAATAAGAAATGGGGGACATAGAAAGACTTCCATGGCCAGGAGCCCCACAGGGTCCTTCTCAGTTTCATTTCTTAGGAGGCAAGGTTGATGTTTCAGCATTGGCATTAGACCAGGAGTTTGCAAACCTACGATGGAATCCAGTCTCCACTAGCAAATGTTTGATTTCTAATCTTAAAATAAGGGTAGTAGATGAGAGATTCTCCAAGAGTCCTTTTTTAATCCATTCACTCTCCTATAATATGTTAGAATAGGAATCTTACAAGTAAATCTAGCTTAAGGGACAAAAGTGCTAAAAGGTCTCATTGTGTTCTGTCCTGTCCTGTCCTGTGTTACTCATTTGAATTTCAAAGGCCAGAATGAGGACTCCAACTCTGGGCCCCTCCTACCTGGAGCTTCTTATTTACCTCCTGCAAGATCAAGGAGAGGAGAAGTTGGGTAGTGTGAGAGAACTAATACTTGTTGAATGTCTAATATTTCAAGTTGCCAGGTGCTTTATATGTGTTGCTTAATGCAAACAAGGTGGCATTAAATGACTCTGAGACTCAGAAAAATTAAGTACAGTGTTACTAGCTAAAAAGAGCTTCTCCATAGTGAATGCTCAATGAATATTTGTTCATTAAATAAATGGATGTCAGAGGCAGGGTTTGAACCCAAGTGTAAACTCCAAAGCATTAGAGTATTAATTCACAAGCTGCAACTGGAATCACCTGGGGAATTTTTTAAACTACTGATGTCTGGGTTCCACCTACCCCAGCAGATTCTGATAACAACTGGTTTGAATATGACCTGGGAATCAGGATATTTTTTAAGTTCCCCAAGTGATTCCAATGAGGGGCAAGGTTTAAGAGCCACTGTCTTAGATCAAACTCTCAGCTGGTTAGAGGGAGTGGCTCCTCTGGAGTTAGGTGTCCCTCCTAGTTCAGGCAGCCATAGATGGAGCTGGGGCTCACAAGGTATAAACACACCAGCCCCACTTGGGACTGTATAGGGCAGGTGGGCAAGGATCAGCACATCCGGAGCAGTAGAGGGCTTGGGAGTCCAAAAAGCTTGGTGCGAATCCAGGCATTACTTTTCCTATTTGTAAGCTCTGCTCCAGAAATTCTGATTTCAGAACTCTTTGAGCCTTGGTTTCTTTAAGTCAAAGGTGAAGGGTCTCAAATTAGGGTGTTTGATTTGCCACCAAATGAATACACATTCACAGAGATAGAATGGAAACTTTTTTGGTAACTTTGGGCACTCCTTCACCTTTTGAAATATACCTTAACATCCGTAAGATAGAAATAGCCTGAAGCCTCCCTTACTTTCTGAGGCTTGCCAGAGAAAAGTTGCCAATCTTGGATCCATATTCCTCTCAGGGTGTTTTGAGAGTCAGTGCAGTGCTCTTCAACCAAGGGTGTACAAGGGAAACTGAAGTAGGAGAATTTTCTAGGGAAAACAGGCTGGTCTTCCACACCAGAGGCTGCGTGTCTCAGGGTGGGGCAGGCAAGGGTGTCTTTACAAGCTCCCCAGATGATCCTTCTGTTCATCCCTGGCTGTGACCCATTGATCAACTGAGGTCATATAAATGAAACCTTGACTCTTCTACCAAATCCTGTCGACGCAACCTCCCAATCTATCCATCCATCTCATCTCTAGAGCCTTATTCAGAAACTAATGTAAGATCCTCCCTCACCCTCCAACTCCTCCTAATTCCTTGCAATCCATCTTCCACATAGCTGCCAGTATAATCTTTCTAATAAGGAATCTGCTAATGTCATTCTCCTGATCAGGATAAAGTCCAAAGGCCTCGGAGTGATGTGCAAGGACATTCGTGGTCTGGCCACACCTCGTTTTCCACCATGCTTCTTCTAAGACCCCATGATCCAACAATGCTGTCACCCCAATGAGGGTTCTGGTTTCTCTCACCTCTGTGCTTCTACCTGGAATATCCCTGCCCATCTTTTCCCCACAAACTCTTGCTTTTCCTCACTCAGCTCAACCATCACCCGCCCTTGTAGAGCCCCCCAAGACCCACCCTGTTCCCCATCAGAGAGTGAGGGAGGCTTGGGGCCACTCTTATTTTATGGCTTTTAAGGTATATTCCAAAAGGTGAAGAAGTGCCCAGAGAAAGTTACCAAAAAAATTGCCATTCTATCTCTGCGAATTTATATTCATTTGATGACAACTCAAACATCCTAATTAAACAACCTAAACCCTTCAAAAATGTAAGACTTGGCCAAATGACCTCCCTGCTCCCTACCCCCCCATCCATCCCACCCCAACACACTGCTTTGAGCTAGCATAACCTTCAAATTGGAGGAGCCATGCGAGTAGTGGGATATGGGTGCACAGGCAAATTTTAAGGGAATTTCTAGATCCTCAACTTCTATATGTACTTTTTCTTAAACTGATCTGCCCAAGGAAGTGCTGTTGATGAGGACTTCTTTCTTTTCCTCCCCTTTCAAAATCATACTCCTCTCTCTTTACCAAAAATAAGCATACTTCCTGCACAGTCTAAGTCTTACTTGGGGGGGGGGGGCTCTGGTTCCAGGTGTAAAAATGCCTGGGGCACCAAGGGATGAAGAGGAAGTTGGCTGTCTTCAAAGTCTTTTGTTGTCAAGGCACCACAATCACTCACATCCATCTCCCCAAGATTTGCAATTCCACTGAAGTTTTGCTTTTAAAGGTCAGTAGTAAATTTATCAAAAAATTTAACATATGTATGGATGGATCTAGAGATTATCATACTAAGTGAAGTAAGTCAGAAAGAGAAAGACAAATACCATATGATATCACTTATATGTGGAATCTAAAATATGACACAAATGAATTTATAAGACTCACAGACATAGAGAACAGACTTGTGGTTGCCATGGGGGAGAGGGGGTGGGGGAGGGATGGATTGGTAATTTGGGATTAGCAGATGCAAGCTATTATATATAGAATGGATAACCAACTAGGTCCTACTATATAACACAGGAAACTATATTCAATATCCTATGATAAACCATAATGAAAAAGAATATGAAAAAGAATGTATATATATGTATAACTGAATCACTTTGCTGTACAGCAGAAATTAACACAATATTGTAAATCAACTATACTTCAAAAAAATAAATTAAAAAAATTTAACATATATATGTGGTTTTGATCAATTGCATAGTAGTAGTCAAGGTAACTATAAATCACACCTAAAGAAACATTTTTAAAACTTTTTCAGCCTTATGTTCAGAGAGAAAAAAATAATAATCTCAGTCTATAGATATGGTTTCACGGCTGAAAAATATGGAGGGTCAATACAAGACTTTTAAGCCCCAAAATATATTACATTAGAAACAAATTCAATGAGGGACAATACCATGAAAATAACGATTTTGAGGGAAAAAGAAGTGATGTACAAATTCCAACTGCATTTCTTTTTAACTCTTTTTTTAAAAATTTTTACATTTTATTTTATTTTGGGCTGCATTGGGTCTTTATTGCTGTGCACAGGTTTTCTCTAGTTGCAGCGAGCAGGGGCTACTCTTCGTTGTAGTGCACGGGTCTCTCATTGTGGTGACTTCTCTTGTTGTAGAGCAGGGGCTCTAGGCGCACAGGCTTCAGTAGTTGTGGCTCGCATACTGAATAGTTGTGGCTCGCAGGCTCTATAGTGCAGGCTCAGTAGTTGTGGCGCACGGGCTTAGTTGCTCGCAGCATGTGGGATCTTCCGGGACCAGGGCTTGAACCCGTGTCCCCTGCATTGGCAGGCAGATTCTTAACCACTGTGCCACCAGGGAAGCCCTGCATTTTTCAAATGGATGTTGGCAGGTATCTGATCACTTGGGGTTTTGTACCTCACTGGCTACATTAAGAAGAGCCATGTCGTGCTTTATTAAAATGCTGATATTTAGAGCAGCTAGTGCTCTGTTTGTACCTATTTATACTTGTGGTGAAAACTTTTAGATGTTAGCTTTATAATGTGCAATGTGGGTTCATGGTTAACAAAGAATTTTAGGGAGTTATGTGAGTTAAAATATGGGAAGAAGCCACCGTAATGAGAAGCCTGCTCCCTGCAACTAGAGAAAGCCCGCCCACAGCAATGAAGATCGAACGCAGCCAAAAATAAATAAATAAATAAAATAAATTTATTCTTTAAAAAATGGGAAGATCAGTGCTCTAGGAAACATTAGGCCTCATTTCTAGGTATGTAACTGAATATCTGGTGTGAGGGATGGAGGAGGGACCAAGTGGCCAGGGAGAGGGTCTAGGCTAGGGGAGGGATAGATATAGAGGCTGGTCCCCTGAGGGCATCTGGACAGCTCTGGACACTGTTCAAATGCAGGAGAAACTGAGGCAAGAGGCAGGCAGTGATATTCTGAAGGTCCAGCCCAACAGGCTGGGCCAAACCAGGGTGGGAGGTCTGTCCTGGAGGTAGGTAAACCACAAGGTCCTGTATGCGAGAGGTGACGAGTCTGGGTTTTAACGAGGAACCATCCTCCACTCCCCAGCCTGGGGAAGAGGCTGGCAAAGATGTGAAGACTTCAAATAAGGACAATGGACTGCAGAAGAAGGTTCTCAAATCAGGGTAGGCTGACCACTGCAACAGCCAACCCCAGGTTCTCAAAGGCTTAGTACAGGAAGGTTATTTTCTCCCTCATGTAACAGTTCAGTGACTCAAGAGACCTAGGTCCCTTCCTCCTTAAGTCTCCTCTTCTCAGAGCATCTGCTGGAGCCAGAAGAAGGAGAAGAGGAAGAAGGGTAGATGGAGATGTTTGTTGGCCAGTCGTGAAGTGACACCCAGGATCACTCCTGCTCATGCTCTATTGGTCAGAATTCAGTTGTCTGGCCACACAAAATGAAAGGAAGGCTGGAAAAGGTGGTCTAGGTGAATATCTAGAAGGGAAAGCAATGGGTTTAGTAAGCTGCTGACATAGTTCTCAGCCTTGTCATAGACCATGGGGGTCTGGGCCTGGCTCTACATGTTATTAGCAGGAGCCAGAAAAAGATGACAGATGATAGATAGAGAGAGAGATAGATACATAGATAGATAGATAGATGATAGATACATAGATAGATGATAGATAGATAGAGGTATAGATATAGATGTATAGCATGGAGACTGGGGCAGGCCTGAAGGCAGAAGCTAACAAAAGACCCTTGGGAACCACCCACGACTTCTCATCTCTGTGTGAGCGGGAGCCTTCCCTCACACTGCAAGGGTCAGACTTTCAGTACCATTCAGTACATTCGTTAAAGTAAAAGTCTCCAAGATCCCAACAATATCAGAGGCAACAGAGTTGGCTTAAAATTGGTGATGCTTCATGAATTTTATGTTTATAAAATCAATCTCAGAAACACAACTTCGCTCATAAAGTGACCACACTCTCTCCACTGTTTACTCATCCATAAAACAGGGATGTCACCAAAATGTAGAAGAGGCTCTTGAATCAAGTATTTGCAGAATAAAAGTGCACGCACTAGGGCTTCCCTGGTGGCGCAGTGGTTGAGAGTCCGCCTGCCGATGCAGGGACACGAGTTCGTGCCCCGGTCCGGGAGGATCCCACATGCCGCGGAGCGGCTGGGCCCGTGAGCCATGGCCGCTGAGCCTGCGCGTCCGGAGCCTGTGCTCCGCAATGGGAGAGGCCACAGCAGTGAGAGGCCAGCGTACCGCAAAAAAAAAAACAAAAAACGCACCTACTAAAATACATAATATATAGTCTGACTCTATCATAACACATCACCAGTGAAATCAAATCAAGCAACATTTATTAATAATTGCTATGATTATTACAAAAAGCAAATACTTGTTGAATTCCTCTTATACTCTGCACATTGATCCAAGTGTTTTCAATGCATGTTCTCACTTAATCCTAATAACAACCATATAAGGAGAGTTGTAGTTTGTCCATTTTGCAGGTAAAACTCAGGGCAATTTGCTGAATTTTCTATGGTCACACAGTAAATAATAGAGACGGGATTCAAGCCCAGGTTTGCCTGCTCTGGGCTCACCCTCCTAATTACAGTGATTGCCTTTTGCCTTTGTTGAGCCCGTAGTTTAAGCCATGGAGTACAGTAGCACAGAACACAAACTCTGGAATCAGGCTTCCTGCCTGGGCTTAAATTCTGCTTACTTCATTTCCATGAGCCTGTTTCTTTAAAACAGGAAAAATATTAGTAGCAATTTCATAGCATGAGAAGGAAGTGAGATGTGGCAGGTACACGGTTTAGTACCTGTCAGCTTTTAGTTTAGTACAGGGTTCAGTAACTGTCAGCTTTTCCTATCGTGCCAGGCTTTGCAGGATGAAGAGAAGTCAGAGAGGGGCCTTTGGATGCAAGTCTTCACTGACTCAAAGCCCAGAGAGGCAGAGAACGCTCACCACCTTCTTTACCTGGGCCTTTCTCCTCCAATAGGGTCATTTACATTTATTACCAAGAAGCCATCTCCCGACCACAAAGGCAAGACTTCCACAATTCCCACCCAGATCCTTGCTAAAGATGCCCAAAGAGACTTCTAAGCCAGTGATTTTCAAAGAGGGAATGGAATTCCTGTGCTTTGAAGAGAAGGACTTGGCAGTTGAAGGTTTGTTATGTTTAAATGGGAATGGAAAAGCCATCCCAAGGGCAGCAGTGATGGGCCCTGGGGACTGAGGTCTCACGAGTGACTGGGCATCTACACAGCTGGGCTTCACATCAGTTCCTGCCACCATAAAGTCACAAGTCTCTCCAGGCATGGAGAAGCAGTCATTTCCTCTAAGACGTTTGAAGATGCAAAAATATAAAATCAGTTACTCAAAGAGAATCTTGCTAAGGTCATTGTACCTATTCCTCTGAGAAAGGAGAAAGTTGTTTAATGGTGAAATAGAGCTGACCCCTGACTTGTAGCTGCTTAAATTGGAAGGTGCCACCTGGATGGACATCCCCCAACCTGTGGTCAAAGCTCTGATCTACTAGGGATGTCAGAGTATGAACCACACCCATGCCGGGGCATCACCTGTTCTCTCGCCACCAGCCACCTACCCCTTCTTCTGCACAGAACTGTTTTCTGACTTCTTTGGAGGAATAAATGGTCTGAAATATTGAACTGGAAAAAGTGCAGCAGGTACACATTCTATCCTCAGGTCCCTGTGGCAGTTATTTATTGAGGGCCGATGAGGTACCAGAGACTATGCATTTATGTCATTAGTTCTCCCCAAAACCCTCAGGGGTGGAGAGCTGACCTTCTCACAGATGGGACATTCAGGTTTAAAAGTGCTTAGTAGCTGTTCAAGGTCACACACTCGCTAAGTGACAGATCTGAACCACTGAACTAACTCCTCACCAGAGCTCCCTTCTCTCCTGCCACAGATGCTGAGCTCCTTGGCCTGGACCGTGGCACATGAGCGCCAGTGTTTTGAGCTCCCCAGGTGATTCTAATGGGTTGCCTGGGCTGGGAACCACCATTCTACATCAGCCTTCCTGTTAATCAGGGGGTTTTATTCCATCTTGCATCACAGATTCCTTTGGAGGGTGGGGAAGCTATGGATCTCCTCTACAGAAAAATACATGTTTATACACAAAAAGTTGCATACAGTTTCAGGTAATTATGGAAGTTTTGAAGCTTCTACATGGATCCCCCAAGGTCATGAACTCAAATTAAGGTCAAGTCTGTAAATCCTTGGCTCTAATTACTTGGCCACACATGGGAGTTAGCTGTGAACCTTTAAGAAATTCAGATTTCCAGGCCCCATCCCAGATGTACTGATTCAGCATCACTGGATCTGCAGTCTTGTAATATGGTCCCAGGTGATTCTTATACGTCCAACAAGAAAACAGTCTTTGGACTGGTTTTTGGGAACCACCACTCTAAATGACACCCATTTGATGGATCAGAACTCTTTTCTGTCACTTCTACCAGCTACTTAAGCTCCCGAACCTTCTATCTTTCTTCTGTAAATGGAGATAACAATTGTCCCTACCTCATAGGGTTGACATGGGATTAAATAAAATATTCCATGCAAGTGTTTAGCATAGTGCCTGGCATGTAAGTACTCAATAAATGTTGATTTTTCACTAGCTATATAGTATTATTACTTTATCATCTATGTAATTAACTCTGTCAATGGCTTCTTTATGATAGAATTGGGAACAGAATCTCATTTCCAGCAGACTGTCAACAAAAATAAAGGAAAGACAGGAAACAATCCAAAGTTTATTAAACATTAAGAATAACAGACAGATAAAGGTTTGGACTTATCAGCAATAAACACCACCAATACCATGGTGTACAATTACACTGACCTCAAGTGAACTTGTACCTGTTTAACAGATGCAGTCTTTGTGGTGTTGCCAAAAGGATAACAGTGATTATTGTTATGTTCGGTAAGGTGCTCCAAAATGAAAGATTTTATGCCTTAACTATTCACACACACACACACACACACACATACACACATTCCTCTACATACACTTGGCCCTTTGCAAAATGTACTGACTTTAGTTGCCAAATCCAATGCATCAAGATTGAAGACATGGCTTTGCTCATTTAAAAATGACACTGTTGACTGTAGAGAAAACCTAGAGGAGATCTTGGCCTTCCCAGTGGGGGCCTAGAAGCCCTCAGCAGGAAGCTGGCGGACTGAAAGCAGGTGTCTACCACCTTCTGGGATTGGTCTGATTAACGCTGATCAAGTTTGAGTTTTCCTAAAAGGAACATTAGGGGAAAAGTAGATAAACTCCTTGCGTTTTACAGAATGACCTTTGTTTTACTTTGGGGTGGGGGTGGGAGGTGGGAAGGACTCTACTTAAAATTCTTCTTGACTCTTCTGAAAACAGACTCAAGACCTTTCAAATGTACATTCAGAATTATTGTGAATTCCCTCACAAAACTGGTGAGTTGGAAGGAACCTCTGGGCTTTCTCATACAGCTTCCTCCCCACCCAATGCCAGAATTCTGCACGCTCCTCAAACGAATGGTCCTTCTGCTTCAAAGGATGGTTTCACAGTGGTCTGTTGTATTTGAAGATGAAAGGCCTGTCACTATCCTGCTCACTGTGGGTTTTGAATGGTCAAAAGTGGCCACTTTCTCAAGGGGAGGAAGTGATCACTGACCTCCCTCCCATTCCCTACCTATGTCCTCAAGGCGGCACAAGCAGAAGGACAGGCTGACCAATTTTTGCCTTTCTTCGCAAGTCTAGTCAAAAGAAATGATGATGTGACCTTGTCAGAAGTTCTAGGCCGCTCATTCCAAATCATGTCTAAATGATGTTGGCATAATATGATTTGGATTCATTTTTAATGGCCAA
Source organism: Delphinus delphis (assembly GCF_949987515.2). Lineage (NCBI taxonomy): Eukaryota > Metazoa > Chordata > Mammalia > Artiodactyla > Delphinidae > Delphinus > Delphinus delphis. The sequence goes on from NC_082701.1 coordinate 33,534,147, forward strand.
GTAATTAATCTCTGAAAGATGCTTATGATGAAAAGGTGAAAAATTACAACAGGACTCTTTTAATAGCTTCAGTCTGCAGAACTCATTTGACCCTGGATGATCCAAGTCATTCCAAATTGGGCCGGGCTTCCCATACCATTTAGCAGAACTGCTTTATTTACTAGTTGACTGCCCTGGACAGAAGGCAGTGAGTCCAGGGGTTGAGTGCTCATGTGTGTGGTGACAATAACCTACATATAAGGCACCTATACAGACTCCAAAGTTTCTAAAGTTTTAAGACGAGGTAGGTTTCTGAAACCTCCCTTGGCACGCCAAAGAATGTTTTATTATGATCTTATTTCTTCTGCAGGAAACATTTATGATGCTCATTTGATACAAACAACCTAATTTCAGAAAGACCAGTACTCAAATACAGTTTTTCAGCTACCATTTTAAACGTCAATGAATTTAGATGGTCTTCAGGACAATCCTTCAACACTTCTCCACTTAAAGATGTCATTTGTTTCTGTTTTAGTGACGATTTAACAATTCTGCTGCAATTAGTCTCTTTACCTATAAAAAGGCCAACTCCATGTCCACTTGTTTCTCTGAATAACACTTATTCAGTTCTGCTTAAGTTTGCCAAAGGTCTTATTTATTTTATTGGTTATTTACCTGAACAATGTATTTCAATTCCAATACTCTCCCATCTCCCACCATAATCTGTAGCTTGGGACAAAACGGATACCTAGCAGGAATATTTTACTATTCAGATTTTCCAAGACTATGACACTATGAGAGAAGCATTGCTGATGGATTGACAAGGAGACCACCAGGTCACTAAAGAATTACATACTCTGGACACAGGAAACTAGAAAATCCCACTGATTAAAGGGTATTTTAATCTTGCGGAAAATGTTTCTTTGCAACAACAGCAGAATCTCTCGACACAAGTTAGTGAAACAAAAGAACAATCGTCTTTAAAGTCAAAACATCTATCAAATTATAAACCATACACATAGCACCAATATTAACCTTATACTGCGTACGATGCACGTGCTCACAGAGGAGAACAGAATTGTTTGGGATGCTTGCAGTGATGCTCCATTCCAGGAACTCATAATTTTGAAGTGAACATTTTTGTGGCAGATGCTTTGCCTAAAAAACACTGTATCATCCAATAAATATTTGACTAACATCCATTTTGTGCTTTTGGGTGATGTTAACTGACTTCTTTCTGAGACCTAATAGGAAATAAGAGAGCTCCTTTGGTGTTTTAGAGCAGAATTTGTCACAGCAAGCTTCGATACTGTTGTAAAATTTTAATTTAAAGCAGAAAACATGCTGATGTGTCAGTGATAGGCTTAAAATATTAAAGACTTCAAAAACACCCAAGCACTTCTTCTCTGTACAACATTGATGAATATATATCTTTGCTATATAATTTTAAAACATGGAATAGTTTTCCTTTTCTCTTTGCTATATATAATATATGTCTTCCAAAATACATCGTCAGTATTTATATCTGAAAAATACTGTACAAAAAGAACTTCCTATAATTACTCTGTATAAACATTAAACAATTTAATAATCTCTCCTTTTGGTCTACAGTAAACATTTAAATTGATTGGATTAACCACAGTTTGTGACAACACCATCCCCTTCTGAGATACACCAGTGTCTTTTACATTCATTTTTCAGAAGTCCATTTTATAAGAGCACATACGTTCAAAAGCAAACAGAGAATAAGAAACATAAGCTCCAAAATCATTAATTTATGAAGCATTCAAAAATGACACCACTAGGAAAAAGGGTTTTACAAAACATCAACTTATTAACTTAACTGACTGATCTTTAAAAACGACAAGGTATAATTCACAAAAACATATATATTACAAAAAACGGGGAAAACTGAATCTTAATTGAATTGTATTGAATATCAAGAGGGATGTGGAAAAAGTTAACTAGAAAACTGGGGGCTAAGGGTATGGGAAAGAGAAGAAAACAAAAGCAAACACATCAATGTCAAAAACTGTTCCAAGATGCATTTTTTTGGCTGTATACTGATAAGTTAACCCCTCGTTCTTAGACCTGGCATTTCCCTCTGCTTCTCTGTCCTGGGGATGTTCTGGTCATGCTGAAATGCATTACTGTAATTTTTGTTTTTTAAAAGACAGTGAAATTCTTAGGTAGGGAAAATATCCTACGTCCACTAGTAATACTCAGGCAGCATGCTCTAGCGTACAATAGGATTATTGCTTTAGGTACAGACAGTGCAAAAACACACTCTGTGTTCTATAATAGTACTCTTACTTGCCGGGGTTGGTAGAGTTAAAAGGAAACTTAGTAGACAGCAGTAAGTAAATATGGGATCTAATAAATCTAAACAGCACTTTAAATTTGAAGACGATTATCACCAAAACTGAAGATAGGAGGGAAGCAACCTGTAACTGAATGGAGCTGCAGTGTAGTGCTAAATTATTCTGTGCACCTTATTAGCATGGTAACTTACAGATTAAACAGAAACAAGAGCCTGTGGTCTTGAAAACCAAGATCTACTATTTCACCAGGGCCCTTCTTAGTGAGCCCAACCAAAGTGTCCTGGAAGAGTAGGTAAGTGCCAACATGAAGCCACGCGGAAAGGACAGGAGTGGAGGAGGAAGGGGGTCAGGAAACCCACGAGAAGTCTCCGCAGTCCAGTAAAAACATGGCACCTTTCATTTTGGAACTAAAAGACGATGGAGGGCTATCAAAATGGCAAGTGCAAAGGGACGCGCGCACGCGCGCGCGCACACACACACACTCACACACACACACACCCGTTGACCACACATGAGCACAAGCACATACACACACGCACGCCAAAATGTGAGTCCGTCCTGTTGATGCATCTGGTAAAGTGCTGATGTCAGGAAGGTCGGTAGGTGCGGTGCAATCAACCAGGAGACCCCTGTCCGGGGCCTGAGGCCGCCCGCGGACGCCGGCCTACAGGGGCCCGTGCCGGGCCTCGTACTTGGCCAGGATGTTCTTGCACTTGCCCAGCTCCTTGCGCAGGTCGGCCACCTCCTGGCGCAGCGCCGAGTTCTCCTTCTCCAGGAAGGACGCGCGGATGGCAATCTGGTTCTCCTTGAGGCGCCGCGCATCACGCGAGCGCTTCGCCGCCATGTTGTTCTTCCGGCGCCGCGCCCAGTACTTGTCGTCCTGCTCGGGGCGGGGGAAACACACACCGACGCGGTTAGACCTCGGCCCACGTCCCGCATCCCCACCGGGCTTCCCGTCCCCGGCTCCGGCTCCGGCTCTGCGAGCCGAGGGCACCCGCCCTTCGCCGGGCCGCCTCTCCCGCGCAACAGAGCGCACGTCCCCAAGCAAAGCCTAGCTTCCCGCACTCCCTGAAGGACAAGCCTAACTCCTTCCCTCTCTTTGCTGGAAATGTTAAACCCTTTTCTTCCCTGGGAGCGTGCTTTCCTGAATAAATTGACACAGTATTGTTGAAAGGCGACCTGGCAGTGTCTGCACCGTGCCTCTGGGCTTGCACCCTAGCGCAGTCCTCACGCACGTGCGCACACACGGGCACACAATTTTTACTGCAGCATTGTTTGTAATAGAAAATAATGGGCAAACCCCCCTAATTATCAGGAGCTTTAATAACTACATCATGATAGATTCACACAACTGTTAAAAATAATGATCCAGCTGAACCAGAAAGATGCTAGCAACATATCACTATCTGGGTAGAAACAGTGGCAATTTGCAGATCAACAGGTTCCTCATCCCACTTTGGTTTAAAAATTATAATAGTATATATTCATAGAAAGAGGCCCAGAAGATTTATACGCAGCTATTAAAAGTGGTGGCTTTGGAAAGGGGATTGAAGGAGGGAGCCAAGGAGAGAGGTAGGATCTTTCACCTTTTATTTTATATCCTTCTGAACTACTAGAATATTCTATAATGGGCATGTATACTTTGGCAATTAAAAACAAATAAAAAAAGTTCCACCTGCCACTGATCAATATACTCATTTTGGTGGCTAACATTTAAATAATTTACTCGAATTTCCTGTTTAACTGTTTTCTAGGCTGTCTTAGCCTAAGTGATGTTTAACTGTGGTCAACATGAAAGCAATCCCTCCTTCCCCCCCCCCCCATCACTGCCAAAAAAGGGAAAACCTTCCTAGGAGGACTAAGAAATGTAAGTCTTCTTCCATTTATGGTGCCACCTGGTGGGTTTTGCAACCCCCTTTTTTCAACAACTTGCAACACTAAATTTCTCAATCCTAGCAAAGCTAACACCTGCAGTTATGTGCCACCCAGAATAAGTGAGTGAGCGAGTTCTTCCCCTCCCCCAGGATTCCAAGAGGCATTTGGCACTGGAGGAGGTCACATGGTTTGAGGCCAAGGCTGCGAGCAAAGTCCAAAGTCAGTGGTCTGTGCCATCCCTGCCATTTATCCTGAGCCAACACTTGCCCAGCACAAAGACAGGAAGTGTGAGACAGAAAGCATATGCAAGCACCTTCTATCTGCCCTTCACAGGCTAGTACTGTTCTCTTATTTATAAACCACTCCCAGCTTGCTATACATTTCATAATGTGTAACAAAGTGAAAAAGGTGATCTTCATAATAGCTAGTACCAGAATTCTTCTTAGAGAGGAGGCTGTCCTTTGGAAAATACCTGGATAATTAAGCTTCGGGCAGGATTTGTTGCTTTCCTTCAGAAAGGGTGCAGAGGAGGGAGGAAGGGGTGAGAGACTAGGGCGCTGGCCCAGAGAAGCTGGGAGGAGCTAAGAGAGCACAAGACTCCACAGGGGTGAGACAGCCTAAGGCACATTAACAGCAGTGAAAGCTCCAGCTCTGATGGAACTTGTCTGCATTACTTTGGAAGCCCCAATTCCACCCCCTTGGTCAATCAGTGAATCTACCATACTCATTAGTGTTCCCAGGAGTGTAGTTTCCAAGATGATTGGAAAGAGGGGTTGGCTTAGGATGTATCAGAACCTGCACACAGGGGCCGGGGAGAGAAGGGTTACATGAGAACAAGGAGAAGCTGTGTGCAGCGCGCAGGAGGATGGGGAAGCGGTACCACCGTAGGCCATGGACTTGGTGGTTTGTGACCAGGTCTTAAGGACCAGGGGAGTCACCAGCTGACCTCAGTGTAGCAACCAGTTTCTGAGCTCTTCTCACTTCTAAGGTGCTTTCATTTCCCAGCCTCACCTGTCCACATGTGCAGATGAGCTGGGCAAGGTGTGGAATGGGGACCATCTCAGGTGGGAGAGGAGCTGGGAATAGGACTGGAGCAGAGGCTGCAGAAGGCAGGCATGATAGGAGGACTGTCCCAGACAAGAAAAACCAGCTTTCCCACCTTTGTCAGCACAGAAATGGGGGGCGGGGAGAGCGGGATATTGAGTGGGGCTGATACATCACCTGTACCCTTTCCCTCTATCTCCCAGGGGCAGATGCCATCTGGCTACGGAGATACCCCTACCTGGCAAAGAACTCCTCAGTCCAGTCCCATCTTCTTGAGGGTCTGGTGTTTGATGACACCTCTGCCCAGCAGGCCCCCCCTGACATGTCAACACTCCCTTTTTCTCACTTGGGGGCAGGAACAATGTCAGTAGTGGCTCACCTTGGAATCCCCAGGCCCTGACATCGGACCTGGCAGACACTAGCATTTGAAAAATATTTATCAAGTGAATGAATGGGTGTTTGAAAGACACCAAGGCGATTAAACTGACTCTCAGCTAGGAATCAGTATGCCACCCCTTCATCCTCCTGGGGCTGCCCCCTAACCCAAATGAATGGCTCCAGAGAGAGAGTGCAGGCAGTGGCAGGGAGAGCCACTTCACTCACTCGGTCTGCTCATCCAGGGCTGGAGGTCACCTGCCCCACCCAGCTCAGTCCTCCTGCCACACGAGAAACATCTTACAGCTCTGCTTCTTGCTTCACCATTGCTCATGCTCTGGGGCCTGAGACTTTACTCACAACTGAAGGAATCCAAGGACACCTAGCAGGACAGTGTTCCTGCCTGCTCCCCTCACTGGCACTGGTGAGAAGGCCAGGCCCAGCCACGGTGGCAGTGACATGCATAATTCCAGCACAGACGTTTTTCACGTGGCCTCTTTGTTGCTGAGGTTACCAGGGTAATTAAGTAAGCTTGCTCTTTGCTTTAAATGTGTAAATTTGGAGACCATGTGCAGGTCTGGCTGGAAGTTGTATCTACTACTCAGCAGCATCCCTTCAAACTTGCCTCCATTCAAGAGGAAATCCCTACTGAATGGGCTCCCCCGTTTAGTTTAAGAGGCAAGTTCCAAAATGCACACAGAATTGTATGGCTAAGAACACAAGATGAGGAAAAGCATGAGCTGAAAGAAGATGCCTAATCACCCAGGACCTAATCCCATGGGGCCCCTTTCTTACTCCATCTTAGTCTAACCATCGATTCCCTGACTAGCTTCAATTTTCTGGTGTTTTTACTATGCACTTTCCTCTTTTGATTCTCAGGGTGACAGCTATTGGTTTGTCACCCAAAGGCTCCCGATGTAGCTCCTGTCAGGGCCAACGTGCTTCAGTGACCTTTCTGGAAGCTAGCCGACCTGGGGACGAAGCTGGGCCTTACACTAACTAGCAGTGCTCACCTCTACCTTTCTGTGTCTCCATTTCCTCAGTGGTAAAATGATCACTTTGGTCCAGTGAATCTCTGAGGTCCTTTTTAAAACCCGACATTTTATTTTTTAATAAATTTATTTATTTATTTATTTTTGGCTACATTATGTCTTTGTTGCTGCGTGCGGGCTTTCTCTAGTTGCAGCGAGCGGGGGCTACTACTCTTCGTTGTGGTGAGAGGGCTTCTCCTTGTGGTGGCTTCTCTTGTTGTGGAGCATGGGCTCTAGACATGTGGGCTTCAGTAGTTGTGGCACACGGGCTCAGTAGTTGTGGCTCGCGGGCTCCAGAGTGCAGGCTCAGTAGTTGTGGTGCACAGGCACAGTTGCTCCGCGGCATGTAGGATCTTCCCGGACCAGGGCTCGAACCCATGTCCTCTGCATTGGCTGGTGGATTCTTAACCACTGCACCACCAGGGAAGTCCCAAAACCCGGACATTTTATGATTCTGCATCACTGAAGGTAATCTGAGGTATTGGATGACAGCAGTGACTTAAATCTGCCGGGTACATTTTCCTCCAGTGCTCTTTGTATATGTGAAAAGCAGAAGTAAATGGTCTAAATCAGTTCCAGGACAATGTCCCAAACTCCCATTTTCCCAACAGGAGTGTCTCTTCATGTGAACCATATTTAGGTTTGAGAAATGGTGGTCAGCAGTTAGAAAATTATGTCTGCTTCCAATGCCTTGAATGTATACAATCATATCTCTATTGTCCATATGATTGGAAAGCAACATAAACACAAAAAATTCTAAGCAATGGGTAATCAAAAATGGTTCTATTTTGGTATTGGTAGGCGTGGCATAAGTTTAGAAAGAATTCTCTTCCTAAGGTATCGTTAAATGTGTCAGATTAATTTTAAGTTGTATCTGATTTCCTAAGGAAAGGCTATTTTCCTTTATAAATAATGTGTGCCTTCAATACAGTAGAGAAAAACCAAGCCCAAATTAACCTTTTGTTGAGATACTCAAGTGATCTTTACTTGAGACACAGAGTGAATATTACTTATAAATAGTGTCAGGAAACCCACCAGCTTCCTTAAAAATCCCACCCTAGCTTCCAAGGCTGGCAATGTGGAGAGAGGTCCTGTCTCTGGCTGTTACTCCCTGAGGCCTACAGAGAAATGGAAGCAGTTAATTAGTGTGAAATTCCCAAAGGAAAGGGAACCCTTGGAGACTATGAGGTCCAGATGCCCTTCCCCAATAATTTTTTTTTTCTCTTTTCAACCTTGAAAGATCCTGGTTTGACTTTATTAGGCTTTCATAGGTTTCCTTGCAGATAGTAGTGGGTTTGCTTCCTTCATGGGCTGCAAAGCACTCCATTTTATTGCTTTTCCTTATATCTATGCATTATCAAGATATGGAAGGCATAGTTCAGAAGACACCCAGAGAGGAAGCAACTTGCCTCGTCACGTGCCAAGAAATGGGATCAGAAATCACAAGTCTTTGTTCACTAGCTTGTGTGATTTTCCTGGGGTCACCCTTTTAATCTGCCTCTTGATCCCACTCTCCACTTGCCCACAGCCTAATTACCAGTTCCAATTTACCTTCAGATCATCTGGGATGAAGACTTTGCGAGCTTTCTTAATCATGGGCTGTGGCTTCAGTTCTTCCTCAGAGAACTTGCGTTTGCGAGGGTCAAACATTTCCTGCCCGGGGATGCTGGAGAGGGCAAGGTCGGCCGGGTCTGGCTCATAGCCCACCGGGACCTGGATGGTGTCAGGGTCAATGGGGCTCGGAGTATTGCGGTTGGCTGGCAACAGCTGGCCTGGAACAACACAGGAGTTTTAATTCATGCACACTCTATGGAGGCCCAGGAGACAGCTACTTGATGATGCTCAAGTATGAGGATGAGGGCAAGAGTCTTAAACTTACTTAAATGTGACTCTAACATCGTTCCTGAGGCACAGCAGGCTGAATGGCTTTACTCATGTCAGATCAGGGAAAACAAGGACCCACATACACATATTCACAAACTAAATGAAAAAATACATGCATTCGTTCCGTCCTACAACATATTCATGAAGCACCAACTATGTGTCAGGTACTCTTTTTTACCTTTAAGGTGTTTTCCAGGTGAGGCAGGGAATCAGACCAAAACTAGCCAGTGAGAGATAGTGAAGGGATGAAAGGAAACCACACGTGCTTCCAGAGTGTGGGGGGAAAGGACATAACCCGAAGCAGGTTAGGAACACTCCTAGAGAAGATGCTTGGTATAGCGGCGTCTTGAGACACACAGTAATTAGCAAAAACGGTAATCCAGGGACAGATACAAGACAGAGGGTTGCATTTTTGAGGAACCACAAGTAGTCTTGGGTAGCTGTATCAGAACACAAGATGGAAAGGAGAGAGGCATAAATGCAAGAGACGTGGTCAAGGAAGGTGGGCAGTAGGGATGTTATAAAAGGCCTTGAATGTCACTGAGGGGTTCTGAGCACTGAAGTCAGAAGCAGAGCTGAAGTGTGGAAAGAAGTGTGAGGAGTGAACTGAAGGGGGCAGGACTGGAGACAGGAGATGAGCTACCAGGCTGTGGTGCTAACCCATGTGTGCATTCAAGGAATATTGAGCAAAACGGAAAAGATGCAACGGAGATGATCTAACTTCCACTTGACGGTTCTGCAAACCAAACCACTGAAACGCACAAAGGTCCTCGAAAGAGGGTGGACTGCATTTCGGAATAACAGACTGCAGCGTTTATGTGGGGAGCTCTGAACCTCAACTTCTAGTTCCATTTGAATTTTACAATCACCCCTTTCACGCCCAGAGAATAAATGAGAGGATACAGTTCAGCTCGGCTTAGCACACGTCCTCTTCTCCCTCACTGCTGAAGGCTGGACGCCATGCGGAGTATCCTGTAGGTGCCATTAGAAACTACCCCGGGTTGAAGGGCAAAGCCATCGACTTGCTTTCTGGCTAACCTGTGAAACCAGGCTCGTCTGTTTTCCGGAAAGGCCTGGTGGGGAGCTTGCAGAATGAACGTTCTGGGGACCTTTTGGTCCCCACTCTGCTTTGAGCTCTCTTTGTATCCTGCTTGCCAAAGAGGAAGAGATGGGTCTCAAGGCATTGGCAGAGGATGGAGGTTTCTCATTAGCCACGCTCAGTTCAGCTCCAGCTTCTAGAGGCTGCTGAGTTCTGCACTGGATGGGGTCAAGCTAAATTTGATCTTGTGCCTCTCGACATTGCCTTAGAAAATGGACCATATCTGAGTCAAACGGGTATTTTACTTTCCCTTTAGAAACTCTCTTTGAACTTAATAATAAAGCTACCCAATGCCCTCTCAGTTCAACCACCATGCCCCATGTGTCACCCCCGCATCACATACACACACCCACAGGTAGATACATCCTCTGCTCCCCTCTGGAAGCATGTCTTAATTAATATTTCCCAAATCTAATTGCTCAAAGTTACTTCAAGTTCTTCCCTAGTACTTCAGTATTCTGTTAATTATGTTGTATTTAAATCCCCTTTATTGATTTATACATGTTAAGGTTTACACACACACACACCCTCCTCTACCAGACCACATGGTCTTTCATGTTTTCTCTATCTTATCCCCACCCCACTCCTCACGGTGGTGCCTACTTCAGAGTTCTGCTTCTACAAAGAATACTCCTCATTTAATGGGGGCCCTCTGAGATGCTGGGCGCTGACATTCATTCATGAACATTCTAACAATAACACTTCACATTTAGGCAGAAGCTTTATCTGCATTCTTTCTCTCGAGCCCTTTCTCCCAATGGAAGTAGGTCAGCCCTACCTGCAGCACAGAGAAAACCTAACTGGACCACAGACGAGTCAATGGCTTTCAATAGCTTCCCCAGCATCACAGAGCAACCAGCAAAGGACATGAGAAACACAGCCGGGTCTCTTTTCTCCCAAGATACCCTTGCATCATCTTGTTTGTCTATATTTTCTACTGTATTAACTCTGCTGGACTCATTTTCCCCCCTTTATTCCTAAATGTCCACAGTATCACTGAGTAACAGGGAGGAAGATCTTTATTATTTTGTACTACCTTTTGTGGATTTGCAATTTTTTAATATAAGAATTTTCAAGTTAAGACTGCATCATTACATTAATTTTTTTTTTTTTTTTTTTTTTTTTCCCGGTACGCGGGCCTCTCACCGTTGTGACCTCTCCCGTTGCGGAGCACAGGATCCGGACGCACAGGCTCAGAGGCCATGGCTCATGGGCCCAGCCACTCTGCGGCATGTGGGATCTTCCCGGACCGGGGCACGAACCCGTGTCCCCTGCATCGGCAGGCGGACTCTCAACCACTGCGCCACCAGGGAAGCCCTACATTAATTTTTTTAAACTACCAAAGATGTTCATTGCAAAATTTCAACAAATGCAGAAATGTGTCTCCCTTGCCCCCAATCTACCTTGCTGCTCTTCCCAGAGGAGACCACCCTTAACTGCTTGGTGTGAACCTCTCAATCCTTGGTTTTTACATATAAATGATTTAACCCAAATAGGATTATTCTACCCACAGATCTTAAATTACTTTTTCAATATACCAGTATACCATATGCAATTTCCCATGTTAGTACAAACAGAACTACTCTGTTTTTTTAAAGGGTGAGTAGTATTCCATAGCTTGGATATGTAACAATTTACTTAATCATTCCCCAATAGAAGGATTTTTAGGTATGTGAGTATTTTTATAGAAGGGATGTCTAGAAGTGAGACTGTTCATGCAAAAGACATGTATATTTTATATTTCTAAAAGCATTGCTGAATCTTATCTATTTATAGTTGTACCAACATTTCTAAGAGTGCAGTTTTGTACAATTAAATATTAATTTTTAAAATGTTGCCAATCTGATATATACAAATATCACTATTGTTGAATTTACATTTCCTTGTTACTAGTGAGACTGAGCATCTCACATGTCCATTGGATCCATTTCTTCTCCTGTATACCACCCTCTTCATATATTTTGCTTCTCTTTAAATGGATTTTGTTGCTTATTCATTTGTAAGAATTCTTTATAGAAAGAACTCTTTATAGACAATGGATACAATCCTTTCATCTGTTTTATTTGTAGAAAATATTTTCTCCCAGACTGTTTGTTTTCTAACTTTGCTTATAGAGTGTTGCACTACTGACAAGATCTTACACTGTAACATGGTAATAATCTCTTAAAATTTTCTCCTTTATGGCTTCTAATTTCATACCTTCTCTATCCCCAAATTATATTATATGCATGCACGTATACAAGTATGTATGTATACATATACATGTGTGTACATACGTGTGTGTACATATATTACTCTATACTTTTCTCTAATACAACTATAATTAATTTATATTTTTAGGATTTTGAATCACCTAAGATTTATTTTTGTATAAAGTACATGCAAGGGGCATTACACAGTATTCTCCAAGTGTCTTAATATAATGGTAAGTAAGGTTTGATATTTGATAGGGCAAATTCTTCCCTCTTTATTGTTCTATTCGTAAAATTTTAGTCAGTATTCTTACACTCTTCTAGATGAATTTCAGGATATATTAAGTTATATTTAAAATTATTAATGGAATTTTTGAATGAAGATTGCATGAAAGTCATAGGTTAATTTAGGGACAACTGATACCTTTTAAATATTCAATATAACCTTAGTATACTCCCCATTTTTATTTTTTGTTCTTTTTCTTACATCTTTAAGTTTCACAGTTTTCTTCACTTTAAACTTTCACAGTTTTTGCTAAATTTATCCCTTCAATGTTTTCTCATAATTGTTGCTAATGTAAATTTCCCTTGTTAGACTTACTAATTGGTTACTGCTGACATATAAGAAGCTACTGGTTTTAAAATGCTGGGTTTATATCCAGCCACTTTACTCCCTTATTAGTTCTAATAGTTCTAACTTCTCTGAGTTTTCTAGGTAAATAATCTTTTCTGCCTCTAGAGATAGTTGTTGCCTCAATGTTTATAATTCCTACCTAAAAAAAACACCTCCCTGCACTGGCTGGGCTCTGCAAGGCAATAGGTAAAAGGGATGAGACTGGAGGTCCCTGCTTGTCCCAGACTTTAATGAAAAATCTTTTAATGCTTCATATCCTTAAGGTCTATTATAGAATCCTAGCAGATAACAGTGTGACAAGCTAAGGCATTTCCAACCCTTCCAGCCCTACTGCACTGAGGGTTGTTTTTTTAAAATCAGAAATCACATATTAAATTTCCTCAAATGACTTTTTTGGTATCTGTTGAGATGATCATGTGGTTTTTTCCTGTATTTGTTAAGTCTGAGCTTGGTATTTCTCCAAGGCTTTCTTTGAAATATCAGGGGTGGACAGGATCAACCCCACGGTGTAGACTCTGCAGTTTGCTGGAACATTGTTTTCTTCTTTTTAAAACCATCTTAATGAAAGTCACTTCCAGGAGAGCCAAGGAGGATTTCTGGTGGAAAGGGTGGAACAAAGGGCTTAAATCTAGAAGATTAGAAGTTACCTTCAAACCCAAAATTGGCCTCCACTTTTGTCATAGAGTAGGCATGCCTAAACCTCCAAATAGCATAACTGAAGATAGGATGTTTTTTATTCTTACATACTTAACAAGAATTTAGCATCTCACGTTCAATTAGCTGATTAGCTAGAAGTCATCAATGAATGGGTACGGCCACAATCCGTGTTCTGTGTCCCAATCTGAAGTTGATGGTTTATTTCTTTAGTTTATGGCTGCATCAAAGTAATAAACTGTAGCTACATTTACGACTTAACCCTCAAGACCAATTACAGCATCTCCAACCTTTCTGATGTGCTCCCCATTCAGGAAGTTAAACACAGCCGTACTGTCAGGACAGACACCATATCCTAGTGTTACCACTGACGAGCATCAGCCAGCTGATGAACATTATCCTCTATAAAGAATGCTGAGAAGAGAGAAAACGATTTGGTTTGGGCCCATGGGTTCTCTATTAGAACTGATGGGTGAAATTCCTTGTGATTCAGTTTGGTTCATGATCTTCCTCTCCTTCCCATAACCAGTCTGTGGTCTGTTTGCTTCTCATGACCTCTTTGACCCTAGAGAGTCATAATTTGAGTTTGAAATAGCACTTCTGACCCCCTTTGTACCAACTGCTTTCAGAAGAGAACCATCATCGGGGCTCCCTTCACTGCAAAACACCCTGCTTCCGAGAATCCTTACATCACAGGGTGCCAATTAACTTAGAAGACTGCAGTAACACTCAAGGGTATGTAAAGTGTTACCATACTAGGTACAGAGATTAAATAAAGGCCTCAAAAGTACACCCTAAGGATGCAGGCTTTCTGAACTCTGAGGATGATTTAGCTAGTCTCTATTCCGATGGCAGGAACCTGTTAACTTGGCCAACAAGCACTCTGCAAAGGCAACAATGTCCTAATGGCCAGAGGTCTCATCCCTCCCTCTACCCATGTCCTGTTCCACGTGACTGCAGTTCCAGGCTGAGTCTATTTCCCCACCCCTTGAATCTGGGCTGGCCTTGTGGCAGAAGTGACAGAGTGTCAGTTCTGAGGCTGGGCCTAAAGAGGTTTTGCATGTCCTGCTGGTTCTCTGCAGCACTTTCGTCACCACCATATATACACGCTTGGTCTAGCCTCCTGGGGGGTGTGAAGGGCATGTGGGGCAGGCCAGTCTAGGTCAGCCCAGATCACTTGTTCCTGAGATGTGCGAGCCCAGCCAAGATCAGCAGAGCTACCTGACCAACCCACAGCAATTTCAGACGAGAACAATAAACCCTCATGTGTGTATGCTACCAAGTATTTGTGAGTGTTTGGTAAACACTGTCATGGCAATAGATGACTGATCTACAAGCTGAGCTAGTATATTTGGGGGCATGCTTATACAATAACATTAATATCACAGTAAGGTTTTAAAATGTACCGGGTAGTGGTTAAGCTGTGAAGTGAGTCAGACTTAGGTTTGATTTCTCATTCCACCACCTATACAGTATAAACTTGGGTGTTTGTGAATAAAGGGCCAGAAAGAAATATTCCGCATTTCCTAGTAAGGTCTGTTGTGAGGACAGGAACTACTGGTGAATTTTCTTCCTTTTTTTAAACGTACCTCTCTTAGTTCCAGTTTTTTCATCTGCAAATGGAGATTACAATGCCTGCCTCATAGGGCTACGTGAGAAATGAATGAGACAAGGTATTTATAGAGTGCTTAACATAATGCACAGTGCCTGGAAAGCAATCAGTAGTCTCCAGATAAACACAAATATAAAGTATAGACACTGTGGGGAATTCCCTGGTGGTCCAGTGGTGAGGGCTCAGTGCTTTCACTGCCATGGCCCGGGTTCGATCCCTGGTTGGGGAGCTAAGATTCTGCAAGCCGCAAGCCAAAATATATAGAGAGATAGACAGATACTATGATCCAGATATTTTAAAAAAAATCAAGAAAAAAGACTGCCTCCTCATCCAAGCTGGCATGGTCTCTCCCTTGAGCATCTCTCCACATCCTCCTAACTGCTCCCCTCCTTCCACTGGAGTCCCCACAATGCACTCTCCACACAGCCACTAGGAAACACTCTAAAAACAGAAACCTATGCAGGTCACCCCCTACCTCAAACCCTCCAAAGGCTTTGCACTGCCACACATGATAACACTCAAGGCTCCTCCTTACCGCACATGCCCAGCCATGCCGGCCTTCCTTCTGCTCCTCAACTGCCCTAAGCAGGGCCCCCCCTCCCCCAAGGCCTGTGTCCTTAGTATTCCCTCCACCTAAACACTTGCCCCCTGCTCTCTGCCTGCCTGGTCCTTCTGCATGCTTTAGACACCAGTTCAAATGCCACATCTTCAAACCCTCTGACTTTCCTCTGTCCCAACTCACCACCTATCAAACCACCCTGTTTCATTTCCTTTGCAAAATTTATCTCCCCCCCCAAATTATCTTTTGTATTTGTTTGACCTTTGTCAGTGACCTCCTTCCATTTGCATGTAAGCTCCAGGGAACGGGGACCTTGTCTTCTTTGCTGCTGCATCCCTGGCTTCTAGAAGGAGCCTGCATGGAGAAGATGCTTAGTACTAACTACTGAGTAACTGGAGATAAACACCCCTGGTTCCTAACAAGGACTGTTGTGGGGAACAGGGACTATTTTTTCTTTTTATTTGTTATATTTTTCAAATTGTCTATAATGAGCAACGTTTACTTTCAAAGACAAATAAAAATTATCCTCTAAAAATGGACTTTGCTTCACTTTGCACATATATAACCTTCAAGAGGCTGTGTTAAATACTGTCAAGAAAAGACCATTCAAACCCCCAGAAAGGAAGAAGAGGAGGAGAAAGAAAAGGCTTAACCAAAGGTTATATTAGAAAGAGTCCTTCTCAACTCCAGCGGCTGGGAATCTGTCATAACCCTGAGACTTTTCAAGTGTCCTGAGCCTTACTCAGCTGATACACTGACTTCAAGGCAAAAACAAATCCCCCCCGCCAACCGCCTCTCTCTCTCTCCCTCCCTCTCTCTCTCCTCTCCTCTCCTCTTCTCTTCTCTCTCTCTCCCTCTCTCTCCCTCTCTCTCTCTCTCTCTCTCTCTCTCTCTCTCTCTCACACACACACACACACACACACACACACACACTTCATTTGTGCCATATCCAGACAAGGTGCCCAGTTAGTGCTGTCTGTCATTGTGGAACAAATACACTGAAAGGTCCTCTATAAAGATTACTTTGATCAAAGCAGCTCTTTTCCAACAACTCTCTCCATCCAGTAACAGGCTGTCAACAGAACTATGGGTAAAGCACAGCACCAAGAAGCCAGCCCAATCCATTACTTGTAAACATTAGGAAGGGTCTGTCTGTTACCATTTACTGAGAGGGCGAAAGAAATGCAGTCCCGTGGGCTGGCAGACAGGCCTCCCCTGCCCGCTGAGTAACCAGTTAGTCACAGTGATGAGTGGCCAGGAGGAGTACCCCCTCGCCAAGGCCCTGCCAGTGTATCACCTCACTTAATCCTCAAGATAGTTGTGTGGGGCTTCCCTCGTGGCGCAGTGGTTAAGAATCCGTCTGCCAATGCATGGGACACGGGTTCGAGCCCTGGTCCGGGAAGATCCTACATGCTGCGGAGCAACTAAGCCCGTGAGCCACAACTACTGAGCCTGCCCTCTAGAGCCCGTGAGCCACAACTACTGAACACGAGTGCCACAACTACTGAAGCCCACATGCCTAGAGCCCGTGCTCCACAACAACAGAAGCCACTGCAATGAGAAGCCCGCGCACCGCAACAAAGAGTAGCCCCCCTCTCCCCAACTAGAGAAAAGCCTGCGTGCAGCAACGAAGACCCAATGCAGCCAAACTAAAATAAATAATAAAATAAAGAAACTTAAAAAAAAAAACGATAGCTGTGTGAAGGTGGAATCACTAGTAACCCCATTTTCCAGACAGTTTAAGACAAGCTCAGAAAGCTAAATGATTTGCCCAAGGTTGCCCAACTAGTACATGAAACAGAATCTCACCTCCCAACTCTTCTGATTCTAAAGCCCAAGTTCTTAAGCATGTAAATGCTTCAAAGGACAGCAAGGGACTGTGTGCTTCTCAACTGAGAGTTTTGCATCAGGACCTGGGTCTCCTGGCCTCAAGTACAACGTTCCACTGACCCATCAGCCCGCACCACATTTTATGGGTGACGAAGTGGAGGGTCAGAGGTGAAATCCGCCCCCAACAGCCATACACAAAGTCATGCAGCCAGAAAGCTGGCGGGAGGTTGGTGGGGTTCAGTCTCCCATGGCCCACCGGGCTCCTGGGCAGCAGATGGTCCCCCAAGGAGGCAGGAATGCCTCCGGCTATGGACAAGAGCCCCAGGAACTTTCGGGCAGCCAGCCACCCCATTTCCTTTCCCTCCCTTCCCTCCTCCACTACTTCGGTCCTCCTGAATGGCGAGCTCCTGCCAAGAGCACTCCTTCAATGACAAAACAACTAATGAGCCTCAGGGCTAGGGCTCCTGTCAACACTACATCTCACTCAGGCATCTTTAAAGAGATTCTGGATAGCCAGAGACCACGCCTCATTTATTCTGTTATGGGTTATGGCTGCAGAGGCCAATACCCTTGAGTTATCAGTATGCCAGTTAATACTGGGTCTGGGTTTGGGCAGAGACAGCTGGAACACCGTTCCAGGCTCCTGCTCTGGCCTTCATCCCTCACTTTGACCCGTCCTGGGAGATGGCTCAGTTCATCAGAAAGCACAGACAGACCTGGACTCACGGTGCCTTTGCCCCTAAATAGCTCTGTGGCCTGGGGCCAGCCACTCCCCCATGCAGAGTACTGCTCCCTCCTCTGTCCACTGGGGCCGGCTGGGATGGGCAGGACGTGGGGAGGCCACTCGGGGGCGGGGGTGTGGAGTCCGCACGTCCCTCCCTGAGCCCCCCAGCACACGCCTCCCTCCGGCTGCAGCCCAGGAAAAGCCTGCTAGATGTCACCAAGTGTGACCCATGTCCAGGACCAGCACGCTGCTCTGGGATGGTGCACCAGTACCCAAAATGGCCCTGGCTTGACTTGGCAGCTCCTGATCTGGCAGAGGCTGGGACTGGATTAGCAAGGCCTCTCATTCCAAGGCTGCGGACCAGCGCGTGTCTTGCCAGTGGAGTCAGCAAGAAACCTGCCTCCTTGAGGTGAACTTGAGAGGCGAGAGCAGAGCGGCTCAGAGCCACGCCCGCTGGCAGTCAGTGACATGGGGCAGATCAGTTCCATTCAGGGGTCAGGGCATGTGTGGGCCCCCTGGCCACCACGCCACTGTCCCCAAGACAGAGCAGCAGAGTCCCCTTCACCTGCCCTCCCGGGGGCTAAGAGCCTCTCCCCACTGCTGTCACAGCACCTCCGCGTACAGACAAGTAACAGCGTGGCCAGAAATGTACTCACAGTGCCAGAGACCAAAGCCTGCGTGAACTGGATTTCAGATCTTGCGACACTGACCCCCACCCCTGCCCCGCCACAGGTGCGTAGGGAGTGTCATAAACTGGAAACAAGGTGCATCGTCCTTCCCCCACACACACGCATGTCCCTGCGCCACTCCACCCCAAGTCATGGAACATGCATGGCTGGAGAAAAGCAGGCCTCCTGGCTTCCTCTGCACTTGTAGGAAACACAGGTGGGTGAAGACCCGGGAAGTGCAAGGTTGAGTCCCACCAACTGCCTGCTTGCCCAGTCTTCAAATGCTCTGTGCAGCAGCCATCCCTTCTTTTTTATTTTTTAATTTATTTATTTTTGGCTGTGCTGGGTCTTTGTTGCTACGAATAGGCTTCCTCTAGTTGTGGCGACTGGGGGCTACTCTTCGTTGCGGTGTGTGGGCTTCTCATTGCGGTGGCTTCTCTTGTTGCGCAGCACGGACTCTAGGTGCGTGGGCTTCAGTAGTTGTGGCACACGGGTTCAGCAGTTGTGGCTCGCAGGCTCTAGAGCGCAGACTCAGTAGTTGTGGTGCACGGGCTCAGTTGCTCCACAGCATGTGGGATCTTCCAGGACCAGGGCTCGAACCCGTGTCCCCTGCATTGGCAGGAGGATTCTTAACCACTGAGCCACCAGGGAAGTCCCCGCAGCCATCTCTTCTGAGAGAGCAGAGGCCCAATCCTCCCAAGGCTGTAATAGTGACAGTGGCTATAATACAGAATGGCCACTTCAAGCCCTTCTGCAACTCCACATGCTAGAGGATAAGCAACAAGAGACATCTGGAAAGGATAAAGTGGGGACTAGAGTCCTAACCTCAGCCCCTCCTCAGAGCCCCCATGTGTGCACGGTGGTGATGTCAGCTTTCCAGGCAGGAGCAGAGGAGGGGCTCCTGCCTGCATTTACATGCTGCATCTAGACCTGGTTCAAGTGCACGCTGAGTATCTATAACCTCATCCCACCCTCCTGACAACCCTGCGAAGCACGTAGGGCCCATGGGCACATTTTACCTACGGAGAAATTGAGCCACTAAGCAATTTACTGAGGTCCCCCTAGGCTGGGGCTACCTTCTTATCAAGCAGAGAAACAAGCTCGCTATACCTGGAGGCTCTTTCCATCTTTAATGACAACATGCACCGCTGGAATCAGCACCACCTAGGTCCCTGGAGTCTCTTTAATTGTCTGAGATGGTGAAAATGTGCAGGCCTAGTCATTTGAAACCCGCAGTTTTCAAATTGCTGTCACGCTGAGTTATTAAACTGACTATTCTCCTTTGGGCCATGTGAGTTTTTTGTTTGGATTTAGAGGAAAGAGTGAAGCAGAGCATGAGGTAAGTGCAGGGCTTGCTGACGTCCACTGTGAACCCAGGAACCGACTGCAAACAAGTGGCCCACACTCTCCTGAGCAACACCCTTCCTCCTCTCTCAACCCCCCAACCAGTCCAAACAAACATAGGAAGAAAACCAGGATTGTTTTAAAGCCTGAGTTTCCGGATGAACGTGAATAGGATTCAGGTGTGTCTGTGGTTCTGCGGCTGCTCAAGGAGATCCACAAGAACTCCTTCCTGTGCGAGTCTCCAAGTTGAGCACCCAAAAGTAAACAAGCTTTTCTAAAGCCTCCTGCCTTGGCGCCTGGCCAGCGCTCTCTGAAATTCCCTCACCCCAGAGTTCACAGAGAACCCTGCACTGGTCTGGGCGCGGCTGGTCATGGCTCACTGTCGTCTCAAAGCCAAACTCATCCTCCAAGCTCCCAGGGACCATCAGCCTGAGAACTGTCGTCGTCTTTCCATCAGGCTCTGAACTTTAACCACACCTCTCTCATGCAGAAGGATTGAAATCCAGAGACCACGCCAGTTATGGGAACTGTGGGGGAGAATCCCTGGGCTTCGGTGTGACCACCCGTTATATAATGGGACAAGAGTTTGGGATGACAGCAAAGGCTCATTCTAGCTCTTGCAATAAATTATCCTTAAGTTCAGTGAAGGTTTTCTGCTGTGGTTCAGATCCCTGTCACAGGCCAGGGCAGGCCATTCCTCTGAGGACCTGGACAAATTCAGTGCCTTCCTAACTGGCCTGTCTGCCACCTGCAATCCTGTCCTGCAACACGACCACCAGGTTCCCCTTCCTGGAACATCTCTACCATGATCAACGGCAGCAGTGGCCTCCCACTGCCTTCCAGTCCAAGCTCTCCATCTGGAGGTCAAGGACATCCTCACTCCCACCTCTCTGCTCTCTGCTCCAGGCACACTGGTCTGGCTTCTCACCCTCTCTGCCTCTACCTGTCGCACCATCCCTCAAGGCCTAAGTCAAGTCCTCCTCCCGCTGACTGTCCCAGTGTTGGTGACAACTTCCAACTTCCCTCACATTTAAGATCTATATCCTCTTGCACTTAAGCGTATGCTGGCCTGGAAGTTTTATCAGGTTAAGTGACTCTATAGCTTTTAAGCAATTATCTATTCTCAAACTAGACTGGAAATCTTTTCAGGCAAAGCCCTTACCAATGCCTCACATAGAAGATGATTAACAAAGCCCTGTTGATTAAAACACTGATTTGTTTAACAAACATATATTAAGACATACTATGGACTAAGCTCTGGAAATATATAAATAAAACCCACGTCTGGGAGCACACAGTCTGGAAGTGGAAATCAGTAAGCAAACAGGTGTTCATAGTACAGGTGCTAAGTGCTATGGGAGGGCTTTGTCCGGGGAACCAAAGGGTGGAATCCAAAAGTGGATCACTAATCCAGATCCTTGGAGGGAGTGCAGGGGCATCAGGAAATGCTTCTCAGAGGGAGTTGGCAACTTGGTGGATTCTTGAAATTGGCCAGAAAGTAAAGAGATGAGGGGTAATCAAGGCAGAGGAACAGAATCTGTGAAGGCATGAAGATGTGACAGAACTCATGGGCCAGGCAGGGAACTGAAAGCAGTTGGTAGTTGGAGCTCAGAGGGCAAGGAGAGGGGTTGGAAGAGTTGAGACCAGACAGAGAGGGGCCCTTGATGGTCAGATCTTATCCTCAAGGGAATGGTGAGCAGTCGAGGAAATAACGCTGTGGCAACCAAGAGGAGAAGGCATCGGAGGGGAGACAGGAAATGGTGAGAGGCTCGCCCACATCAATGGCAGAGGACCAGGTAGATTCAAGGGTTATTAATGAGGTGGGATCAATGTAAGTCTCAGTCAAGTCAATATAAGGGAGAGAGAAGGAGAGAGCAAGTTAACTTTCAGGTTTCTAGCCTGGACAGCCAGAAAGGAGGTGGTAAACTTCACTGAGATACGGAATACAGTGTCCCGAGCACATTCAGAAGAAAAGGCAGCACCTGATTGTGGATCCATCAAGTCCAAGGCACCTCTGGGCTGCAGAGAAAGATGCTGAAGGACGTGGATCTCAGCTTTAAACATGAGTCCAGGCTGCAGGAGAGCAATCCTAACTGGAGATACAGATTTCATAGCCTTGAGATCCCCCCAGGAGAGAATACAGAGCAAGAAGAAAACCAAAGACAAGGCCTTGGGGGGCCATGGACATTTCAGGGACGGGTAGATGAAGAGGACTCCGTGGACAGTACTTTAGAGGAGCCAGAAAAGCAGGAGGTAAACTAATCCTTGGACAGGTTGGTGCAGCGGGACTGACTGAGGAAAGGTTCTCCTAGCTATGTTATCAACCCCTCACAGGCAGTCCCTGCGCCTCCAAACCAGGGAGCTGTACCATCTCCACTGAACAAAGGAGAAGCAATCGACCAGCTTGGGTAACTTGCTCAAGGTCAAACAGCTAGTGAGTTGGAAGAGCCTACGTTCAAACCAGGGCCAGCTCCAAAGCCCTAACCCTCCTCTCTACACTTCCACTGCCACCCGCACGTGCCCACCCACAAAAGTAATGCCACAGGCTGGTGGCCAACAATTCCCTTCAAGCAGCCCACACCTAGACCCCACCTGTGGCAGGAATCCTGGGGCTCTGACATGGTCCTCAGGACGTTCCTGTCTGCTCTGCCTTCTCTGGGGGAGATCTCTGTGAGCGGTGTTGAGCGACCCAGCCTATTACGTTGTTGGCCTATGACATCTCTTTTTTACTCTTGGTCTAGAGAGTGTATGCTGCGGGCTGGAGGGCAGGGGCTATGGAGAGAGAGGGAGGGTGATAGATTAAAATGCCTGTAGACACCCCCTCCAGCCAACAACAGAGAGGTCTGTAATGCAGGCTGTGTATATGACACGGAATAGGGATGTTCTCTTCCTCTTCCTTTATTAGTTAACGATAATTCTGAAAGGTTACTAAATAACTATCGCTAGGCAACAGAAGCTGCGGTGGGGGTGAGGGGTGGCGTTACGCTAAGTCAGGGATCTGGATTCTTGGGGGGGAAATCAACTTAATTCCACAGAGTCAGCTGGTAACTAAACACAATGGATTTTGTGCCCCCAGTGTCTCATCCGGGGTGGGGTGAGCACTGCCAGCCTCTGCGGCAGCTGCCAGGCACTCTGCTTCATGTAGGTGTTCATCGGTCTTGTTATCGCCTGACCGGCATATACATTTGTGATGAGGTATCACGGGAGGAATTCTATTTTAAAGAAGTGACAGCTCAGTCTCAGTCATCTGGGCAGAGGAAAAGGGAAGACTAAAGAGCAACACATACAGTTTCCAGTGATCTATAATCCGAATCAACATTCAATGAGCATGCGTCATGCATCTGATTTTACATCCAGATGCAAGCCAAGACTTGGGAAAAGGCATACACTCGGGTTTTCTCAAATAACTTCAAGTCCCACACAAGGGAAAAATTGCCCAACAGCCCCTGATTCTGACAAGGAATAAAGATGGAGGGGCTTACTGAGTGCAGTTCTTACCACCACCACGTTGGTGCGGGACAAAGGGAGCCGCAGGTAAATTCTCATCCCTATTTATAAGCCCACAGTAAGTCAGCCCATAGTCGTGCGGTTCTCTTACATATGCTAGAATAATATTCTAAACCAGACAATTTCTTAGAAATGTGTTGTTTTGGAAAAATTGGAATTTTCCAGCTTGTACTAAGATTAGCCAAGCTAAACCCATCTGGCTCCTGCCTAATGTAGAGAAATCTGTATGGGGCAGAAATCTGCCTTTCTATTCCACAGGCACAGGTGAGGTCTGTGTGCCTCTTGGGTAAACAGAAATGAGACACTAAGTCATTATCAAACACTTGTGCGGGTTCCTTAGTGTTGTGGCACACCTTCTTCTTTAGCTTCAGGCTGGGGCCCGTCAGGACCACGCATGAGACAGACATGAGACGGGAAGGCCCAGCACAGCCTGCAAACTTTCTGTGGACCCAGAGTGTCCGAGCACCTCTGAGATCCTTTGTCATTCCAGTGCGTACCAGCCCCCGCCCCCTTCCCCCCACCATCCCAATCGGCTCAGATTTCCTAATATAAACTTAACGGAAGGCAGTTCTTACCTAAACATGGAAGTGAGATAAAGAGACCAACTGAAAAGAAATGTGGGCAAACGACAAACGGGAGGGCGCAGGGGTGTTTCCTCAAAAAGGCAAAGACAGACTTGCTGTTAGATTGAAGGCAATGGTCTTCGGGTTGGTGGGAGGAGTGAAGGCGTGACACGGCTTCCTAATGCCACAGAGCAAGGGACACCGTCCTTGGTAGCAGCTCAGTGGACAGAGACACAGAAGAGGATGGCAAGACATGGCCTCAAGGGGAGGAATGAAACAGGCTGTGAAGGAGGAATCATCCCCCAAGATGGAGAATGCTTACAACAGGTTCTCTGGAAAAGAGATGTCATTTTTCTCTCTCTCCAGCTACTGTGGCTAACTAAGCAACAGAAAGGAGACACTTTGGTTACTTCCCAAAGCTGGCCAGCTGCCTACCAGCCCAGGGGCTCTTCATACTGAAATCAGAGAACAAGGTACTGACTTTAATATCCACAAACTCTACCTCTTCTAATAGAATCTGAAGCCACATGGAAAGGAATTAAACAATTATTTCTTAAAAGTCTTTAAAGGAGAAATGACTTATGAACAAATAATTACAGAATAGTGAGAAAAGTAACAAACTGTACCTAGATGTTACTTCTCTGACTCTTGTAGCTTTAATCCTACTCTAATAAATACAGATTCATTTAATTTTATGTCTGTCTAAATAAAGATCTCTAGTTTAAGAAGAACTTCAGAGGAAATGGCTATTCCCCAGCTGGCCACAGTAAGGGAAATCTTGCTGTTTGGGTCTGAAAGGGCATAACCAAGGCATCAGCATTTAGGAGAACGGCTCCTAACTTTACCCCCTCTATCTAAGGCCATAGTTCCCAACCCTGGTTATGGACCAGGTTCACCTGTGGATCTAAAAAAATAAAGATGCTCAGCACCCCTCCCACCTCAATCAGAAGCTCTGAAAATGGGGCCTGGGGCTCTGTATTTTTGTTTTGTTTTACTTATTTATGAAAGGAGAAATAGCCTTTACTTTTAATGAAAGGAGAAATAGCCTTCGCACACACTTTTGGTGGGAGTATGAACTAGTACAATTCTTTTGGAGCCTACAGTTTTTTTTTGTTTGTTTGTTTGTTTTTTGTGCTACGCGGGCCTCTCACTGTTGTGGCCTCTCCTGCTGCGGAGCACAGGCTCCGGACGCGCAGGCTCAGCGGCCCAGCCGCTCCGCGGCATGTGGGATCTTCCCAGACCGGGTTATGAACCTGCGTCCCCTGCATCAGCAGGCGGACTCTCAACCACTCTGCCACCAGGGAAGCCCCTGGAGCCTACATACTTTGATCCAACAGTTCCACATCTAGGGATTTAAACTTTAGGTATGCTGAATGTACGGAGAATGGCAACCAAGGATGGAAACAAGCTAAAGGTACTTGTTAAATAAATGATGGCATATCCAGGCAATGGGATTCCATGCAGCTGATAGATCTATATGTACTAGTATGAAAAGATATCCAAAAGATATTAAGTAAAAAAGGCAAGTTGCACATTATGTATAGTATATATGCACTACGTATAGTATATAGTCTATGTATAGTGTGTGCATATACATATATTTCCATACTTCTGTGCACACACAATCAATCTCTATATAAATATATGTACAAGTACATTTAGACACACACTCACATATGCTTATAAACACAAAGGAAATGTCTGGATGAGTATCCAAGGAACTGTTGACTGTTAAATCTAGGAATGGGATATAGGAACTCAAGCTGTACACCTGCACAGTTCTGACTTTATTTTACAACAGTCATATATTACTTTGTAATTAAATATTTCTAAATAACTTTTTCCAAAATCTCCACTGGTGATTCTCGAGTGAGGCCAAGGTTGAGAACCAATAGTCTGGAGTAAACAGCCCCTGTGGAGGTAAGCAGCTGGTACACTGAAGCTTGGAAAACCCACCACCTATACAGTCCGAGGATTCACACCATGTGATATCTCTGATTTGCCAGAAGGTGGTGCCACAGAGGCAATCACCCAGCTCTTCAGCCAAAACTTCAAAACCAATTTTTCATTAACTCAAGTCCTTTTGCTACTCTAGGGACGCTTTTACTTATGCCTACAGCATTCTTTGCTGCTGCTGCTTCCATAAAGGGAGATTTATACACATTTATGCCATATGCATTTTTTCATAGAAATCCATGGGTCATTCCATATATTCAAATACAATGCTTGGGAGGTATTTTCCTGAAAGGAGTCGGCACTGCTTGCTCAGAACTCCCCTTCCTCCCCCACACTGTTCCCCTGTTGTCTTTGTTCTGGTTTACGCATCTCCTATATTATTCCAGAGTCAATTCCACAAAGGCAGGTGGCAGTCAGCCATGTGGGGCATTTGTCCTTCTCAATCTGTCCACACCTTTGGCCCAGAACAGGCAGTGTGGGGCACAGGGCAGCCCAGGGCAAGTACCATGAGTTCCCCTGCTCTCCCACTAACTGATTTTCTGGAAGTGGGTGTGTTGCCACAGCAACTGTCAAATCACATCTGTTATGCCGCCTATAACCTCCCAACTTCTTTAAACATGCCATGTTTGAGACACGTGGCTCGGCTGCCCTGGCAGTGCAGAGCCCGGGTCCCTCACCATGCAGCAAGGTTTCCCTTCTCTGGGTAGGAGGGAGTTAGGTAGCCCCTCTGTGGATTAACCACCCTATACGTTCTTTTTATTCTCCTTTTCCCCCCTCATTTTTTTATTCCAGTCCCATGTCCCTTAACACTATGACCTGAATTAATTCTTGAGCATATTTAATGGAAATTAACTTAATATCAGACAAGAAAAATTCAATGAGTCACTTAAATGTATCCTTCTTATTGAACAATTTGTGCTTATTCTTCAATACACAATTCAAAGATCATCTCTGATCTTACCTCCGCACCCCATTCAGAGCTGACCTCTCTTGCCTTCACTTTGTACACACTCTTAACACTTTATTCGCAATTATTTAACTATCTCTTTGCAATTCATAAACTGCTCAAGTTCAAGGGATGGACCCTTCCTTATCTCTGAATTCCCAACACCTAGCTCAGTGCCTGGTAAACAGTTGGCCCTCAGTAAATGTCAGGTAAGGAAAAGGATAAAGGCACTCAAAACAAATGTCCATTTGCTGTGGTTCTACATTAATTTTTGTCATGTTATTAAATAACAGGGATAATGATGTGATGAACAGGTATCAGACTTGAAAGTAAGATCCAAATAACACGCACATCCTTTTTAAGAAGGAGAAAACAGAAAGTTCATTCCTGGGACTTTTATACCATCCTCTTTTTCATTCTTGTTTTTCAGAAGCAAGAAGTGCATGGAGAGGGAGGCCTCTCCACAGAGTGAAGAAGCAATGAAGCCCCTAAGAAGGAAGCTGTCACGTTCCTGGAGTCCTCACCAGGCAGCCTGACATCTGGTCCACACTCAAGGAAAAGAGGCCACATCCTCACATGGAGATCTATTTTTGCATCCGAACTGCTGACGCTTCCCTTGTACGACTTGCCTCACACACAGGAAGGGGAAGGGAACTAATATTTACCAAGTGCCGGCTGCATGCTCTGTGCTGCTTCACATACACAGCTCTCAAGAACACACGTCCCCCATGTTTTGAATCTGCAAGGAGCTCTCAGCAAGCACATCTCTGAGAAGCACGTGAAGGCGAACACTCCTTCCCCCCGGCTGACGGCAAAGTGCAGAGCTGCTGCCCAGCACATCCACACAGCCACGCATGCTTCTGTATGTGGGTTTCTCAGGGTGGCTGAAGCGGGGGATCTCTGCATGGAAGACTGAGATTCTCCGGACTGATGGGTCTCACTATTGTACCAGGGCAGATCCGCAAAGAATGGGCACCAGGAGGACGATTCCTGCTCTCTGCCTCACGTGGACTGTGCCGTGGGCTTGGCACCAAGGCATGACATGTTCCCAATACCCCTCTAGACTGTCCCTGACTCTTTCTGGATGTCTGTGTTTATCATTTCACAGAGTTTCACTTTTAAGAAATTGGAAGGCACTGTGGATTTGAGAGTCACACCAAAGCACAGAATCCATTTTTAAATTAAACTCTTCATGATTTAAAAGTAAAGCCTGTGCTCTGAAAGCTGGCCTCTCCAGGTCCTGGCTGTGGAGACCTCAGGGCCGCCACAGACAATGCGTTTGACTGGCCTGGTTTTGTTGCTCCTTTCGTCTGCATCCCCCCCACACCCAGGTTCCCAGTACACCTAAGACACTGTGGTGTGCCATCCACACGGGGGTTCTGAGGTCCCAGGAGTTCTCCACCTTCCATGACGCAAAGTGCCTCCTATGAAGAAGCAGGAGAGGTAGCGGCTCGGCGCACGGATGCTGGTGCCAGGCCGTGGGGCTGCACGTACCAGCCCTGCTGTCTACTAACTGGGCTCCTGTCAGCATTTACTCGGTTCTCTGGGTCTTGGTTTTCTCATCTGTGAAAGGACCATAATAATAGTATCTACCTAGTACTAAAAATAGCAGTGCCCAGGGTTTGTTTTGAGTTTTAATGAGATAATGCATGTACTTAGCCTAGTGCCCAGACTACAGTAAACACTAGAGAAGGGTTAGCTATTATCACGCTGTTTCTTTTCACCTGTTTGATGGAAGCTCTGTGTTCAGAGGAAAACTGGTGCACACTGTAGATTGCCTGATTCACAGGATTTCACCAACCAGGAGAGAAGGCACAATGGTGACCACTCCGGCTGCCACCTCTAACGGGCATCCCTATGACACTGCATAGGAGTGAGCCAGTGTCACAGCTCACTACCTGTCTTCAGGCTGCACCACGCCCTTCTTTGAAAGTTGGTTGTGCGTATTTGTCTGTTTTTCTTCAGCACCGAGGGAAGAAGATGGCTCTGGTGCAGTCTCTCCTGGGGTTAAGGGATACTCCTTTTATATTCCAAAGGGAAACACCCAGAAACTCTGTGCCAAACAGCCGCCTGCCTATCCTCTGACAAAGTCTAACCAAAAGGAATGCAGCGTTCTGATGCACCAGCCTGGCCTTCTTTTCTAACTAGACTAAAACCAGGCTTATTTATTAATACAACAGACCCAAAGTGCCAGGAGGGATTCACATCTGAGAAAGCAGATTTGGAGTTATTTCTGCTCTGCCTTATGAGTTCACACACAGCTTTTTTTAAAAAGTTCCCCAAGACCCCAACTTGATCTATAATGTTTAAATTCATAGATGACTATATAAATTGATATATGAACATATATGGTAAATATGCCAAGTTGTTAATTCTGGATAATGGAGGAAGGGTCCTTGCTATGTATTTTTAAAAATATTTTAAATCCTTCTCAAAATAATTTTTCAAATGCCTCAGTTATTTGAATAATTTTCTGCACTGTTCCTTCCAGAGACCTTTGCAACCTCACCCTGGTAGGAGGGAGGTTATTTTCCCCAACGTTCTACTAAATTGAGACACAGCAAACTGAACACACACACGTGGGAAGGGTCGAGCATCTCTGGGTGTTGCTAGAAGCTTCACACTGTATTCCCTGGTGTGGGCACAGAGCATGCTGGGGGCTTAGAATGAACTCTGCTCAGGGACTGCTGAGGACATCACAAGTCCAGCCATCAACCTATTCTAACTCTTCACCTGCTGCTGTGGAGGCAGTGAGCCAGAAGGGCAGCCTCCTGCCACCCCTCAGTGGCAGGCTGCAGCTGCTCCTGGAGTGGACCTCAGAAGCCCCTCTCCTCTCCAGCAGGGCTGTGTCTGTTTTAGTGACCCCAACCACTGGCAGGTAAGGGCAGAAGCACGACTCCATAAACCAATCAAATCCTATGCTCAAGGAAGTTACATCCTCACACGCCAGCCAGAGAGGCCTCCTCCGCATCTATTAGCCAAAGAAATATAAGTTGGTGTTTTTTAAATAAAATCGACATCCCTCTCCATTCCTCCTTTCCCCCAGCCCAACATGGGACTTCTTACTTGCTCAGTTAAAATTCCAATTAAGAGGGGACTTCCCTGGTGGTCCAGTGGTTAACACTCCACACTTCCACTTCCACTGCAGGGGGTCTGGGTTGGATCCGTGGTCGGGGAACTAAGATCCCACATGCCGCGTGGAGTGGCCAAAAAATAATAATAATAAAATAAAATATTATGAATTCCATGTTTAAAAAAATTCCAATTAAGAACCTGTTAGATGGGCTTCCCTGGTGGCGCAGTGGTTAAGAATCCGCCTGCCAAGGCAGGGAACACAGGTTCGAGCCCTGGTCTGGGAAGATCCCACATGCCACAGAGCAACTAAGCCCATGCGCCACAACTACTGAGCCTGCGCTCTAGAGCCCGTGTGCCACAACTACTGAAGCCTGTGCTCCTAGAGCCTGTGCTCTGCAAGAAGAGAAGCCACCGCGATGAGAAGCCCGCGCACCACAACCAAGAGTGGCCCCCGCTCTCCGCAACTAGAGAAAGCCCGCATGCAGCAACGAAGACTCAATGCAGCCAAAAATAAATAAATAAAATAAATAAATTTATTAAAAATAAAACTGTTAGATGAGTTTCAAGAACTCTTACAGGTGATCTGGGAATACTGTAGAGTCTGGAGCTGCTGACTTCCAGTTGTGTCTATCATTGAAGATGGAAAGTCAGGGCTGGGTATCCACCTTTACTTGTGATCTCTCATCTGAAAACACTTCATCCTTGGCTATTTAACAACCAATCAGAAAATAGCAAAAAGTTCACATGGAAAAGCAGCTCACCAAAGCCTTGTGGTGAGCCCTGGCCCTGTCACTGTCCACAGGGTCTGTCTGCATGTCCCTTCCTCCAAGAGCACCCTGACTCAGTTCTGCCCCAAAGGAGCTCAACACACTCACGTGACCTTTTGCAAAGACTCGCCATGTTGAACTGAATTCTGCCAGCATCACTGAAGATATTAAAGTGAGCACAAGTGCCCTTGTAAAACCATTTATAATGAAAGTAATGTCTTTGTTATTTCAATCACTGAACAAATGTTTACTGAGTAAACACTTACACCAGCTAGAGTGTAAAGCATGGGCTTAGGTGCCCGAGAGAAAACCCTTTCCTGTGCCTCTGAGACACTCGCAAGCCGAGTGCAGAGTCCACAGAAGTGCTTTGGGGAAAACTGGGTTCAACACACCTCTACCCGTTTTATGCAAAACTCTCACAGGATTCAAGTACCCACACTGGCACGAGAGTAGGCCAAACTCAGGCCCAACCACTTAACCTACTGATTGTCAAAGCAGTCCCGATACAGTCAATTCTGAGTGATACGTGTCGTGCCACTATAACACCTAAGAAAAGCACTGCACATTGCTTCAGTTAATTATAACATGAAATTACATTCCCCGAACACCTCCCCAAGCGAGGGCAGAGGGTTAAAGCCTCGAGGTGCTGTCTTGCTGGGTGGCAGATGGCAACTAGCCAGAGCTTACACATTCACCACGGCCCATGCAGAAAGCAGATGACCCATACGACAGACCTGCCGCTGACTGCAGATCAGACCATCCCAGTCATCCGCCAGATCTTCTGTCCATCAAAAAGGAAAATGTGACTAAAAAATACCTGTCTCGCTTATAAGGGGAAGGGAAACAAAGCTTCAAATCAACTTCTGAACTTCAACCATTTCTCAGTGCTTTCAGGAGAACTCTTTGAAACTGCAGGGTGACTTTCATCTCTCCAATAAACTTTATCTGACCTCTCCAGAAATGAGTAATGTGATTGCAACGGTTTTACTCTGTGAAGTAGCACTCTTTCCACCTTGCACTGAGCTGAGGCATCTACCCACCATATGAGAACTTGGCATTATTTTTAAAACTACTTACTTGCAGGTGGAATGGGTTTCTGCCACCTCCCTTCTGCAGAGTAAGCATAAGCTTCACCAGGTGACTGGTAGGAGACTGCATCCGGGTCCCAGGAGACTGCATCCGGGTCCCCAAGGTTCTGGGCATCCTTCTCAGTGAGAGGGGGCTTCCCACGGGTGGCCTGTCCTACGAAGTAGCAGGTGGCATATGCATCTTGTGGGAAAAAGTTTCTTTAAATCTTGATTAGTTGTTGCTTGGCTGGATGGGACCGACAGCAAAAGCAACATCCCAAAGTAGTCAACACTAGAATCAGAATAAGCTTTGGCGCTTGGGAAATCCTCACGGAATTTATGGGTTGGTGTGATGGGGAAGGAAGAGTTTACTTTCAACTTTTTTGTTTCAAGAGGGATCTATTTCATTGAGAAAAGTCAGTATTATTCCAGTAAATCTTTGTTTTCTAACCATTCCAATCTTTCCTAAAAAGGGTTTAAAATTCCAGGATCAAATTTCTTTTCAAACCCAAGTCAGGCTTCAGGCATCCACGTGTAAGAGCTGAGTATGAGGGGGACACCAAAAGAAGTGAATTATACCACCTCTTCCCCCCAACTCCTCTTTTTGAAATTGGATATTTGTGCTACCGAAGGCAAAATGATCAGCTTGCTCCCTGAGAAAAGTGAGACGGAGATGGGAGTAGAAGTGGAGAAGGGAGAGTATTACAAAATGTTAAGTACCGGGGTGGGGGGTGGTAAAATAAGACATAAAAATAGACCAGTAAGGGAAAACTGAATGGAAGAGGCTCGTTTGTTTACTTTAACAGTGTTTTCCATTCCAGGAGGCTTGCTGAAGTTCCCTCTTTCAATGGTTGGCCTTGGACCAGCATTTGAAAAGTCTTAGATCTTTGGAAAGGGAGATCTGGACAACAAAGTTGTTTTATCTGGGAGGGTAACTAGTTTACTCAAGAGTTCCAGGACTTTGGTTTTGATGTTATTACCTTGGCCTGAGTTTCTCTGTCCCAGGCAGTCCTGGCTATGTTTACTGATTTAGGAAACAGGGGAACCTGGGAGGGAGGGGGCTTCTCTCACGTGCTGCTGCCACGCTTCGCTGGATCACCTAACTACCTGGGCACCTTGCAGACAACAAGGATGGGGAAAGGTCAAACATTTTTTATTTTTATTTTTTTATTTTATTATTATTTTTTTTGCGGTACGCGGGTCTCTCACTGTTGTGGCCTCTCCCGTTGCGAAGCACAGGCTCCGGACGCGCAGGCTCAGTGGCCATGGCTCACGGGCCCAGCCGCTCCGCGGCATGTGGGATCTTCCCGGACCGGGGCACGAACCCGTGTCCCCTGCATCGGCAGGCGGACTCACAACCACTGTGCCACCAGGGAAGCCCTGGTCAAACATTTTTTAAAGGTCCTATCTCTCGACACGCAGAAGAGGGAAATAACACTTCTCTGACTTACCCCCCAAATAGACACCGCCGTGGATGTCCTGCCAACGAGTGATGTGAAAGTGTGTTCCAATGTGAAATGTAAGCTTGGCCCGGTGCCCAGCTCTCGGCTGTATTCTGAACAGAGAGCTGAGGGTTGGCGAAGCGAAGGAGCACATTTCTCTCCATGTGACTGTGAGAGCCAGGCAGCCCGAGCAGATTTCTTTGTGTTAATAAAATGTGATCTCTAGACTGTACACACAAGCAGCCCTGGGAAAACGTGAGCCAAAGAGAAGGACCTGAGGAAACCCATGGCCCAGGCTGAGAAGGGAACGCAGCTGTCGGCAAACTGGGGTGTACTGAGGCAAGGCCTCCAGGCCTGGCAGGTGCAGGATGATCACGGAGTCAGAGGTGAAAGGATGTGCCAGGTGCTCGGGTGAACACTGCCTAAGACATAAAGATAATCCACAGAAGCCCATCAAACACCATCCTGTGCAAAGGCTTGTTCTTCCTTCACAGGCCATAGGCCAAAGTCCGTCATGGACACTTTCTCAAGATTTGGAGTTTACCTGGGATTCAAGGTTCCTCCCCACGAAACTGAGATCACTCCAAGTATGGCAGGAGTTTGGCTCCCGGGTTAAACTGTGTATACTCTGGGCTGGTGTAAGGTGTGGCAAACACCTTGCTTTTGTGGGCAACTCCCACCTCGTTGCCACTGTGGCTTTGGCCTCCTATGACCACAGGAGGGACCCATTGCTCAGGGTCTCAAGCCTGTCAACTACATCTTTGGGGTGGCGATGGAAGGGTGGTTCACGGGCTGAGGAAGAAAAGGGGGATTAGTGCCCCTGCTCACTGCGCCCCTTTCAACATATTAGATCACTGCATCTCTGGGAATTTCAAATGCACTGTGCCCTCCAGCCAACTTGAGCTTCCCAACTTGGAAGGTACTGGGGACAGGGGCAGAGCACCAGGACTCCAGGAGCCTCTGAACCTCCCAGGGACTGTACCAGAGACTGCAGGATTTTATGAGCCAGTGGGCTCCTCTCGTTGAAGGGGGTGGAAGGTCCTAGAAGACACTGCTCCTTGTCTCCCCTCCCTTGCAGCAGCCCAGCCCTCAGGCTCCTGGACCACGGGGTATGCAATCAGCCATAACCAGCTAATTACGGAGCAGTTGAGATGATGAGCACCTCCCAGGCCCAGGTGAGCCTTCACCTTGGTTAATCTGCAAACCGGTTAATTGGCTCAGGATAATTGAAAGCTAATCATATGCACAGCTCAAGTGCAGTCACTGGAAACAGCAGGAAACCTCAGTAGCAGAGGAAGTCAGGTCCACTCTCAGTGAACTCTTTTGTACCTTCTCCATAGACAATGTTTAAACTCGAGCCCACTTCACCCCACTGCCCCCATACACTCCTGCACCAATCCCTTGTCATACAGTGACCCTGGTGCCTGGAAGCACATACTAAGTGTTCAATAAATTGCAACTATTATCAATCCACTAGTGTAGTTGATGGATTTAAAGTTAGGAGATTAGGGGGTCTCCAAGACATTTGGCTGGCTAGGGGAAGCACACTGGGGGAGCTGTGAAGAGCACTACACTCCCCCAGAGCATGCTTTACAAAAAGAAAAATCTGAAGCGTTCAAACATCTCTAGGAAAGCAGATCAACAGCACAAAAACATAAAGCACATTCCAAGGCTGAAGAGAAAAAAACTTCAGAACTACTAACATGGGTAACTGAAGGTCACCTCCAATCCTAAGTAGACTGGTAAATTCTCCAATGCTTTTTAAGGAAGGTAACAGAACTTCTGTATTCAATGTCAAGAATCACAGTGTGTAGGGACTTCCCTGGTGGCTCAGTGAGTAAGAATCTACCTGCCAATGCAGGGGACACAGGTTCAAGCCCTGGTCCACGAAGATCCCACATGCCGCGGAGCAACTAGGCCCGTGTGCCACAACTACTGAGCCTGTGCTTTAGAGCCCATGAGCCACAACTACTGAGCCCATGTGCCACAACTACTGAAGCCCATGTACCTAGAGCCCGTGCTCTGCAACAAGAGAAACCACCGCAATGAGAAGCCCACACACTGCAATGAAGAGTAGCCCCCACTCGCCGCAACTAGAGAAAGCCTGTGTGCAGCAACGAAGATCCAACACAGCCAAAAATAAAAAACAAATAAATAAATTTATATATATAAAAAAAAAGAATCACAGTGTGTGGAGTCCCGAGGGCCCAGCCTCCTCGTCCTTCCAAGGGCCAGTTTTCCAGGGACTCTGCAGCCGTGACCGCTGGCCACAGCCTGCCTGGCTCTATGGCTTGCCGCTGCCTCTGCTGAGCAGTAAGCACCCCAGTCTGTGCTCCACTGGAATATCCACGGGAATCTGACGGGGACTGTTGGAGTTATAGCTTCCTTCCACCTGGCCACTCCTGTCCTGTGACCATGGTACAGAATCAACAGACTTCCCTTCTTCCATTCTGTGAAGCTAACCAGAGTTAACACTTCCGCTGACAAAAAACAATACTTGCCAGGGTCTTGGATAAACACTTTTCCAGGACACCGGAAACAGCACTGGCCCGAGTCCTTGATCTTCTGCCCACTGGAGGGACAAGTACTAAAGGATCCTTCATAACCTGCTCTGTCAGGAGAGCAAATACCTGGCACAAATATGGTCCTACCTAAGCCCAGGGCAGACATCCCTAATCAATCACAGAACTCTTTCCATTGAGCCCAGACCAAGTTTCAGTCTTTCGAGATGACATTCCAGGTACCTACTAATCCATCCAAACCGGCCGAGGTGAAACCTGCTGCATGGGAAGCTCCTTCAAACCAGGATCTGGCCACCCAGAGGAGCAAGCCGAAGTGCAGCTGGCAACTGCCCTTCTAGAAAAGTTGCCATCAAAGCTAGCTGTGGGTCTTGGGGTTTTCCTTTTTTAAAAATTATTTTCTCTGGCTAATAAAAAACCCTGCTTAAAAAAATCTAACCCTTGGAGCAATGACTCTAGCCAGATAACTTGCTTTCAGGCTTCCTCTGGAATGCTGAACACCAGAGAGAAGCCAGCGGTTCCCATTCAGAATGAAAACCATTCTTTAGGAAGTAACGAGCTTTAATGCTGTTGCCCTTTTTCCCCAAAGGTGTCAAATGTCTTTTGCTTTACAGTTTTAGCTTTTGAACTCTGTCATCCTTTATGAGTGGCAGAACGTCAGACTCTTAACCCACTGACCAGCTTGGAAGCAGCACCATCACCCCAAGAAGCTTTACATGTTTTGCACCAAAATTTGAATATTTGTCTTTCGATTCATAGTAGTCTTAGAATACAGGGTCACAGAACTAAAAATAACACCCGTGTTTGATAGATAAGAAAACTGAGGCCTTGAGAGATTCAATGACCTGTCCAGAGACACGCCACCAATCCTTGCAAACCAGGTCCGGCACCTAGATTGGCTGATTCCAGATTCTGTGTTCTTTGTAAATGGTCTACCTTGAAATTATTGCTATGTGTTTTCCCCTCTTACCACTTAAAACCCAATGTAAATAAAAATGCTAACACGATTTATACTTTGATTTGAATTTAGATTGGTCAATTTTCTAATTGACTATCTTATTTTATATTTATTTGTAAGTTAGAAAAACATAGATTATTCCCATCTTACAAATGAAGAAGTGAAGCCCAGAGAGGTTGACAACTTGCTTAAGGTATTTAACAGCATAGCTGAAACAATAAATTAGATCTGTTAGTGTACCTAAAGGAGCATCATGGGGCTTGAAAAGACTCAGCCCAGCAAGTCGGAAATCTAAAAGTGAGACTCCAAAGATATGAACTACAAGTACATTCTTGTAGAAAGTGATGTTTAAATACCAGATTATCACTCTGAGTTGAAACTTACTGAGTGACAACTCTCCCAGGTCTGCTCACTGATTAGCCCATTTAATGGCATTTAACCCTCACAGCATTCCTACAAAATAGGTCGCTATGATCCAGAGGAGGAAACAGGGCTCAGAATTTAAGTGACTTGCCCTGGGTATCATGGCTTCTCAGGCGACCTCTGACTCCAAATCTGACTTAGAATAGTTTAGTGCCTAAAGGCTCCAACAAGAGTGTGCTGATGCTAATAAGACTGTGCTTCTCTGAATGTCTTTATCAAAGCTTGTTATTTCTGCCTTACAATGATTTCATCCTGATCACCATGGTTTTTGGCCCCTGAGATGGGCCCACATTTATTTTTAAGCAGCTTGTAATCAGGATGGAAGGGCTGACGAAGAAAAGAGAAGACATGCTTTGGCAGTGGATCCTCAACAGCCAATCCTCTTGCGAGCAGACTAAATTCCAGGAACCAATTTCATTTCTTTTCTTTTTTTAAAATAATTAATTAATTAATTTTGGTTGTGTTGGGTCTTTGTTGCTGCATGTGGGCTTTCTCTTGTTGCAGCGAGCAGGGGCTACTCTTCGTTGCTGTGCGTGGGCTTCTCACTGCGGTGGCTTCTCTAGTTGCAGAGCACGGGCTCTAGGTGCGTGGGCTTCAGTAGTTGCAACGTGAGGGCTCAGTAGTTGTGGCTCGCAGGCTCTAGATCGCAGGCTCAGCATTTGTGGTGCATGCACTTAGTTGCTCCACGGCATGTGGGATCTCCCCAGACCAGGGCTCGAACCCGTGTCCCCTGCAGTGGCAGGCGGGTTCTTAACCACTGTGCCACCAGGGAAGTCCCCCAGTTTCATTTCTAATATGACTGACTTGATTTCCTACAACCTCTTACACTGAGTGCTGAGCAGCATCCCAGCTTTAACACATAATGGGTATGGCTATGATTTCATATGCAATTAGCTCATTTAAACTTAGGAGCATTGTGCCTACTCTTTTATAAAAGCTCAGATATCTGATTGGATGTAAAAATATGCTGAGGGAGCTTTAGTTCCCTCTTGTGAGGGAATTCAAACGCCCCTCACAAGAGGGAACGGTCTTGACTAGTTGCAGGACTGTTGTACCTTTAAAAGGTTTATCCTGCCACACCCATATGTACACACTGTACTATATTAAGACCCATGCCAAGAACTCCACATCTCTGATCTGGCTGCAAAGCAAAGTTATATCAGGTTAATCCCAATTCTTAAATTAACTGACTTACAGCTTTCCCTTTTGTGTAAAAAACTATTTTCACACTTTTCTTCCGAATAATTTACCTCTGTTTTCTCAGTTTCCTCATGTTTCCATTGTACCTTGACAGAAGCGTCTATTTTTCCTCTCTGAAGACACCCTCTGCCAGGTTTTCATCTTGTAGGGAGGGCTAAGAAAATGTTTGAGAGATTTACACCAGGGGGAGCAGAAGCCTAGGGGGTTCGTTACCATGGAAACCCTCGGTCCTGCCTCCCCCACTCAGCAGCCCATCACTCACAGCTAGGGGCACTGCCAGTCCTCCACTCCACAACCCAAAGGTGTCACCAAAAAAGGAAAAAGAAGAAACCCCAGTCACAAATCCTATAGCACTCTGGAAAAGCTTGAGAGCACTAACAGAAACAAATTAAGTCACATTTCCCCCTTCACCCCCTCAAGGTCTTCCAGGAACAGAGTCAGAGGACGGTAAGGGGTGTGAAGATGAAAGACACAGCCCTTGCCCACGGAGCTATTCAAGGAAACAGGCACTTACACTGTTACGGGATCACAAACGGGTTTTTTGGGGAGTGGGGTATATCTTCTCACAGATGTCAGTACCTAGAATGCTCCAGCTCTGCCTCTCCATCACCCTTTCTTCCCTACAATGACTCAAGGGGCGGAGAGCATTGCTACAGTAATCATCGCT
Source organism: Delphinus delphis (assembly GCF_949987515.2). NCBI lineage: Eukaryota > Metazoa > Chordata > Mammalia > Artiodactyla > Delphinidae > Delphinus > Delphinus delphis. Next base: position 33,573,062 of record NC_082701.1, read on the forward strand.
GGCCACCACTACTACAGCACAAGATTCCTTCCTACTTAAGTAGGAAAAGAGAAAAATAGTAATCGTAGAATAAACATGGGGCTTCCCTGGTGCGCAGTGGTTAAGAATCCGCCTGCCCATGCAGGGGACATGGGTTCAAGCCCGGGTCCAGGAAGATGCCACATGCCGCGGAGCAACTAAGCCCATGCGCCACAACTACTGAGCCCACGCTCTAGAGCCCGCAAGCCACAACTACTGAGCCCACGTGCCACAACTGCTGAGGCCTGTGCACCTAGAGCCCATGCTCCACAACAAGAGAAGCCACCGCAATGAAAAGCCCGCACACTGCAAAGGAGAGTAGCCCCTGCTCACCGCAACTAGAGAAAGCCTGCACACAGCAACGAAGACCCAACGCAGCCAAAAATAAATAAATAAATAGAAAAATATTTTTTAAAAAAGAAATAGAATCTCTCAAATTAAAAAAAAAACGAATACAAATGAAAGTGGTGAAAGCTTTCATTCAGATCGGCCGCTGTTCTAAGTGCTTCCCCTAGAGCATCTCGTTTACTGGTCCAGGAATCGGCTGGAGCAGGTACTGCCACCCCCACTTACAGAGGAGAAAACAAAGGCAGAAGAGTTAGAGAGCGGGTCAATCTGGCTCTGAGAGCCAAGATCTAAGCCAAGTCTGGAATTTTAACCACATTATGCTGCCCGTCGGTGAGAGGAAGCGAAGAATGAGAGCAGGCTGCTCTAGGAGATGATTATTTCATTAGTAAAATTCGAGAGAAAACCACCATCTTTGCAGATTGGTCTATGACATCTTCTCTGGCGGTACATAATTGAACAAAAACATTCTTTCGTTTCCATATATTTCCTTATATGAAAATCTAAGTTTAAAAATATGAAAATTTAGTGGGTGGAGACAAGTGGGAGGGAAGGGCAGAGAGAGATAAACTGCAACAATTTGGTGGGAACACTAATCCGAATTACTGAAACATCTAAATGACATAAATTCTTTTGCTCCTTGCTAATATACGCTGTGATTAAGAACATCAATGTATATACACACAGCTAATGTCTTTAAAGCCTATTTTGTACTCAAGTGCCTCCTAAAATTATATTTGCATAATTAATGTGTTTGGCTATATCTTTATAAAGAAGACAAAGATACCAATTTCAATTTAATCAACAGTGTAAAATCAAATGATCACAAAATCTGAATCAATGCAATGTTACTGTCAGGTAAGCTTGAGGGTAAAGAGAAATAAGTAGACTATAAGTAAACTCAAATTGCTTCTTTATACCTAATTTTTGCAATACTGAAACTTCCTGTCTTTTACCTTTAAACATCTAAGGAATCCAATAACTAAATATCACTAAATGCCCTGTTATATTTGGGCCAATTTCATTTACAATGCTAAAAAATATTTTTGACATGAATATAAATATTATTTTAAAAATCATTCATGTGTTACTGGCCATTTGAAATAAACATACTTTAGATTCTATGAGGAAAAAAAAGGCATCCAACTCCCCTGGTAAAGTGTATTAATAAAAAGAAATCAACTGTAATGAAATGAATTCTGTGAAATTCCTATGAAGTCAGTTCTACAAATTTTCCTTTTCTAGCCTCAGAAACTCCATCAAGGCTTTATTTCTATCTTTACATTTTATATTATTTACTCTTTCCTCTATAAATCGTTCAGTGGCATTTGGTCTCTAAAAGCAGTATTATTCCAACTGGATATGAGATCCCCATCCTATTTTTAAAGTTTTCTCTAGTAAAAGCCTCCATAATCTCCTTCAGTGATACTAAGCCCACAGCACAATGAATCCATTCTAAGGTGAACTACGTCTTCTGATCAATCCTTTGGGCAGATGGAGTTTGACTCTTTGTCACTCTCCTTAGAAGAACTCTTCCTACTTGGGGTACTGAGATCTCTGTTCTGAGCAATCTGATTACTGCCTATCTAGATGATCTTGTTCATCTGGTTTACAGCGCTGATTCCCATTGGTCAGGGCCTGGTGGCATCCTTCCCCAAACAAAACTTCATTTTACCCATTCAATTCAATTCAAGAGGCATTTATTGTGCATGAATGGACAGCCTCACTTAACTCTTTCCATTAAGTGCAAAAACACTTACAGAGCAGCAGTGAGGCTTTCCTTCTCTGCTCCACTATCCATGCTTGGGTTCTACTGCAAGGACATCAAAGCAGACTGTTACCCAGAGTTAATTACAAAAGAAAGCACTGCTCTTTCCCACTCAAGGAGTTTCTGCCAAAGCACTTATTTCTGCTGAACCATTTATGCAATCTCACTTTCTAAGAGAACACTTTGTCACAGATGATTTAATGTTGTAGCTCCCTGGAGCACTCTTCTGCAGCATGCACTCATTGTTTTTAGGAATCTAGGGTCTCCCAGGCAAGATGTGAGAGGGAAAGGGGTTTAATTAGCCACAATCCATCTCTCATTACAAGACCCTAAATTCCAAAGCATTCTTCCAAAAATCATTAATGAAAAAAATAAAAAATCCTGGATTAAACTTCTAAAAACAAAACTTTTAGGAGATCTGTGTGACAGTAGAACTGTATAATTTTTCAGGACAGAAAATGAGACTGGATTCCCATTATGAGCTGGATGGTTAGGGACTTGAGACAGTAACATACTTGCTAAAGTCAGAAAAGAAGGAAAACAAACATTTCAGGAATTTTCACGTTAAGTCATGGAGTGTATATCCACCAGAAGCCAATTTGACAGAAAAGAGTACTGAATAGTTTTTCCCCAACAGATGCCTGATTCTGCCAACACTCCTGTAATTGTCTATTGTACATAGCTGGAGGTGAAATTGCACACATTGACTGTTTTGTTTTTTTTCTTTTACTTAAGGGAACTGGTTTGGGTTAGGGCAACTCCTCCTTATTTCTGTCATCTTGGCTTGATCTCAGAGAACACTTCGGGGGTACCTGAGTGAGTTACTTCGTGCAGGTGCCATTCAGCAGCTCCCATTGCTCTCCCAGAGCCTGTCTGCTCCCACAAAGTCCCTTTCCTCCGGCAGCACCCCCCAACCCCAGCCACCAGATCTCTGCATGTTGTGCAGCTAATTCCGGCTTCAGGGAAGAAGGGAGCCACAAATACAAGGTCAGGACTCAAGAATACAAAACTGGGGCTTCCCAGGTGGCGCAGTGGTTGAGAGTCCACCTGACGATTCAGGGGACACGGGTTCGTGCCCTGGTCCAGGAAGATCCCACATGCCGCGGAGCGGCTGGGCCTGTGAGCCATGGCCGCTGAGCCTGCACGTCTGGAGCCTGTGCTCCACAACGGGAGAGGCCACAGCAGTGAGAGGCCTGCGTACCAGAAAAAAAAAAAAAAAAAAAAAAAAAGAATACAAAACTGTAATAAGGACTCCTTTGTCTCTCAGGAGTAAAATTACTAAGCTGGCCAAACACTTGCCTAAGTGTTTTCAGCCTGATATTACTGCTGCAGGTAATCCTTATAATCAAGTACTATTTGTATCACTGAAACCTTCCTTCTTTCTCTCTCTCACATACACATATACACACACTCAAAGAAAAACAAAAACCTACACTCATAGAAATAGGTTTAACATACTTGTTTGCAAACCCAGTAAGCTTTATAACAGAGGCATTGTAAAGCCATGAATATTAATGGCTTGGGCTTATTAAAATCTATTTTTCTACTCCTATGAGATCAGGCCTGCTTTTGGACTTTTAAATTCTGAATCATTCAAATCCCTCAAACTATTTTCTTGCCAAAGAGTGTTTCCCCTAATTGCCAAAATTATGGGCTTCATAAGTGAAACTTAAACCCTGTGTTTTTGAATTACTTTCTCTAGATCATTAGAACATTGTGTTTTGAAAAACTGTTTTATGTTCAAGGGAGAGTATTTATTTTCAAAATAACAAAAATAAGGAAGTCCCGGTTCGCCAGAGGAAACTATTGTGAAGTATCTAAAAATGTTTCAAATCCAACCTTGAACCCAAGAGGAAACGTCCACATGCCACTTCCCTGCTCAAAAACCTTCAATGGCTCCCCACTGCCTCCTGGATCAAGTTCAAGCTCGGTAGCCTGGCATGCATGAAGCTGCCAGCCTGGCTGGCACCTGCCTCTCCAGACTCACACTCCTGCCTCCTTCATATGAATTTTCTGCACCAGCCAAACTGGATCCACACCTTGTTCCCTAAACACCCGTGGGCATCCCTGCCTCCACGTTCTGCCGTTCACCATCCTGGCTCCTCCACCACTCACTTGGAGGCCCAACGGAAGGTCCAACTCCTGCAAGAAGCTTCGCCCCAGGCCCTCTTGCCCCAGGCACTGACTGCTTCCTGTGAGGCCTGGCAGCCCTCACCGTCTGCACTGCTCCCTTATTAATTTTCAAATGTTTTGCTCACTTTATTGCTTACTCTTTCACCCTCCTCTTTTCAGTAGACATTGGAGGCTTCTATGTACACATCACTTGGCACTGAGGACATGCGAGCTTGTCCTGTCACTCATCTTTTTACCTACAAGTTCTATCTTCCCTACTAAGCTGCCATCTCCTGGAGACCAGCAGCCAAATCACACCCTTGTCTGTCTTCCCCAGGGGGCAGCACAAAGCCAAAGCTGATGCTATTGCTGGGGACCGTCCACACGGCTCCCCACCCCGCCAGCTTCCTCTGCGGCTTTCTCATCTTCATACCATTGACTGCAGGAAAGTAACGGTATGGATCTCGGGTAAGGGTTGGCCAACTAGGGTAGGTACCATGCTGGCCCTTCATGCACATTAGAAAGCTCACATCAACCCAACCAAAATGCTACTTTGCAGATGAGAAAATAAATGTGTGGAAAGAGAAAGATTTATCCATTAAAGGACCACTGGGGGGAAGGAGGAATTATTATTCTGGAATGCTTATGTAAAGTCTTACTTGTAAGTAGGAAGATGAACTAGACTCCCCTCCTCTCCCAGCACCCTAACACGCCTTTATGGTTCCTTTACCCCTGAGGTCACTGTATTTCCTTCAAGTATAATTACTGCCTACTAGTAAAAATTCACAATAGTAACAACAATTGATTGACTGATTTACTAGCCATATATGCCCTGGAGAAATCCTCTACTCAAGAACTTCTTTGAACTGCATTTTGCTTGCTTGATTTTTTTAATCTCATGAACAAGGAGGACTGAATAAAGTTAGCTACCCAAGGCTACTTAAAACTCAGAGGCGAAGAGAGGGGCGAGAAAGGCTCGGCAGAGAAGCAGAGGAGGAATTCCAACTCCAGAGGCCTTAACTGGCTAGGAAGGGAAAAGTATGGAGACTGCCTAGGAGTCCAGTGGGAGGTCCTCCTATGAGAAATGAGATCAGATGGTAATGAGAAAGCCACTCGGAGCAGCTGTTATTGGGCGTTGCTGTGTGCCCGTCCCTGTGCCTAGTAATCCCCATATAAACTTCAGCAATGCTAGGAGGCAGGTCCAGGGATTACTCCGAAGTTCCAGGTGGGAAATCCGAAGCTCAGACCATTTGAAGGACCTGCCTGAGATCGTGAGCAGGCATGGCAGGGGCGGGATTTTGCCGGGAGGGATCTGTGTCTTTCCAAACACAGGTCATTCTGATGGACATTTGAATGGTGAGCCAGCAGGCATCTAGGTCTGCAGCACATTTCAGTTTATTCCAAACAATGGTTTAGTGGTTTCAGATTAAGACATTTGCTGCGGGGACACCAAATATTATAATAAAGGAAGACATCAGATGGGACCAATACTCTCAATCATTCCCTTACAGAATCAGATACAGGGCCTGTACCTGCCTGTCCCTCTCTCATGTATTATTTTCCAATGTTTTTCTCAATCTCATTACTTCCCCTACTACCTTCCCTCTCTCCTCCATTTCCACTGCTGAGACATAAAAAATGATTCCTGGGTGAAAGTGATTAGTGCCGGTTGGAGGGGAGGTTTATGAGAAACCTAATAAGTCACCGCTGTCTCTCACCCTCTGGCTCTCTACACCAGGACGTTATCACAGCGCCTTTCTTCGCACCCACACCCTCACCCCCTTCCTTCTCCTCTACCGAGTTCTGTCTTGATGTTGCTATTTTTCTAGTCTGGTAGACACAGCGCTGAACTGCAAAGACTCTGACAAGCCCCCTGGCAGGCGCTGGTCTACAGGAATCCCGCCTCCTGTAGCAGCGCAGAGAACACAGCGCCTCCGGGCAGACGGGCAGGAGAGAGGGCTGCATTTGGGGTCTGGCTAGAATGTGGGGCAGAGCAGGTTTCCCTGGCATGGGAACGGCCCTCCAGAGCTCAGCTTTCTCATGCCAGGGTCAGGATTACAGTTCCTCACTGGCACTCGCTGTAGTTCGCCTGGGAAGGGAAGCGAGAGTGGGGGCAGGAGGGTGGCAGGCAGCCAGCACGCCACCCAGAGCTGGGCAAGCTCCACAGGGCACAGCCACGTGCCTGGAGCACACGGTCATGCAGGCAGGCAGCCAGGGTGCCCGGGGCTCGCACGAGACCTGGGGGCTGGGTAGCCAGTGAGCGGCTGTTTCCACACTGGAGGAACAGGAGTTGCTAACCCAGAAGCGCAGCTGCTGGGGTAACGTCAGGGAAGTGGCTCGTCTCAACCCAGAGCAGAGGAGAAAAGTCAGGCAGGCTCTAAGGAATAGGGCCTGGGCATGCTGGGGAAAAAACAACAACAACAACAAAAAAACGCACGTCCTATTTTTGCAGAGGGAAGGGCACTGGATGAAACAAATCCCTAAATGGAGAACGGGTTTGGGAATAAGCCATTCCTTTCCCTACTTGCAAGCCACGACATCATTCTAGCTCCAGGCTCTGAGTATGCATGTGCCACACACCCTGTTAAAACCCCACAAAAGGGGGATTATTTACAGTCTCCATTCTACTGATGAGAAAACCAAGGCTTAAAGAGGTCAAGGAATCGACCTCTGGTTACAAATCCAGGATGTGAACCCAAGTCCCTGGGTCCAGAGCTGATACTCTTAAGCACCCAGTCACCCTTGCTGTCCATACCTGTCTGGGAATACCTCTTGCCAGAAGGCTAGGATCCACTGTCCTGGGAATGTTTCACATGACAAAGCCAAGAGAACAGGGCAGGCCTGTCCTCTACAAGGTGTGGTGGAGAAGACAAACCCTTACAAGAAACAAAAAAGTCTGCCTGCTTCCAGAACAAAGCTGTCTCTCACCCCTCGTGATTTCCTTGAACCTGATGAATGAAAAGCACTTTCAAGATATACCTGGGGCGCGGTGCACCTCAACTCAATCAGGGCGCTGCCAATCTGCAGATTTATCAACATGCTGGAAGGGAAAATATACGAACTGCATGCCCTGAAGGGAAGGGAGAAACTGAAGCTTCATCTCATGATGCTGGAAAAACCAAAAGAAGCCTGTTGCCTAAGCAGGACTCTCATAATCCCAGAACCACCAGCACAGAACTCCCCTCCACCATGGTTCAGAACCCAGAGCCAGCATCTTCCTTCCATGTGAAAAGCTCATTACAAGGCAAGGTCAGCAATTCCAGGACACGGATTCCATCCTGCGAGGGTACCATGGGGTCTCCCCCACCTCCTCACTCTCCTTGGGCCACCCATTCATGCCCTCCTCTTCCCACTCACCACCACATGTAAGGGTTTTCACTTCACTCCGTAACCAGCCTTCATCAAAACCTAGGCTCTGTGCTCAGAACTGGAAAGAGAGGCTTCGGAATTCTCAGCTGAATACGGGTCTAAAGTGGTAGGACACCCTCAAGCTATTCAAAGAAAAACCACCAGAGGAAACAATTTCAAATCTGGCTTTACAAGCATGTGATTTAAAAATAACTCTGCCTTTGTCTGCTATAGATGACTTCCCTAAAGGGACTGCTGTCCTTAAAGCAATTGCTCAATTCTCAGGGCAAACTGATTCTTATTTTTCCAGTACGCAGCACATACCTCCAGGAAAGCACTCCCAGGTACCACCTCTGATAGCATCTGACATGCAAACATCGAAGTGGTCAGGATGATTTCCTGCCTGGGAAAGTCCAGGCTGGCCCGGGAAAGTCCAGGAAGCTGCATCTCGGGTGACTGAGAAGCCCGTGCAGGTGGCTATAGCACCCAGGAACCACCACTCTTCCTTCATTAAGATGTCACCCCAGAAAGCTTAGCAATAACCCCATAGCCACAGGAGGTTTCAATGGATCCCTGGGTTATTTCTTCAAGGAAAATTGTATTCAGATATTTAATTCATTCTTTGATCAGATAGCTAGACAGAGGAATAAGGATGAGTATATAAAACAGGAAAGGGGTTGGAGGGTAGTCAGGGTAAATAATAAGAGAATTCACAAGAACGCTCACCTTGTCATTCCAAGACACACTTGGGGTAAACCTAGAAGTGCATAATTTGTCACCTCACAGCTTCATTTCCTTTCAACCACACAGGCAGCACTAATGGCACAATGTTACTGAGTGTAACTCAAAAGATGCATGCCGAGCAGAGAGCAGAAAACAAATGTTTAATAAAATTGCTTTGCAATTATCTCCTGATTAGTCTGATGTCTCAGTTTTATCAACTAAAAGTGTATAAGTATACTCTTATTAACATTATATTTCTTCTTGGCAACTTAAGGTCTCCTGACCTTCTCAAAAGTTTTGCCATAAAGCATTACAGGAGGTAAAAAGCATCCACGTGTGTGACAGGACCCTGAATTAAGCCCAGATTTTGTCATTCAAATCGAAAGTCAAGATCAGTAGTTCTCAACGGGGGTGATTTTGCCCTCAGGGGACGTTTGGTAGTAACTGGAGACATTTTTACTTGTCACAGGTTGTGGGAGGGGGTAGTTTTACTGCCTTCTGGAGGACAGAGGCCAGGGATGCCCTTAAACATCCTACAATGCACAGGACAGTCCTCACAACAAAGACTTACCTGAAACGTCAAACAGTGCCAAAGCTGAGAAATCTTGCTCTAGACTGAAATTCTACAATTCCCAGAATGTTCACAGCTACATCTGTGCTCTTCCCTTCTGAGGACTTATTTTCCTCAAGATTAACTTGGTATTTCTATTCTGGTCACCACTGTGATTACAGAGAATAATCAAGAACTTCCTCCTTTTTCAGGTTTGCTTGTGATATACCATCCAACACTCCCTAGAATTTTACTTTGCATTATCACCTTTATAATGATCAGCACTGTACGAAAAAGCAGTGTTATTTTACCTGCATTTGGTATTTTAATAAGAGCTCTAACTTCTTTTCCTTTTTTGTCAGGACTATCACTGAGTTTAAATGAATTGAAGAGTATTATTTTGAAGTGTGTTTCCATTATGAAAAAGGATGCTTAAATGAAGAGCTTATTTCTAGATGCCAGTGCCCCGTCTGATCCTAGTGCCTTTAACTCCATAACCTAACAAAATGATAGCCACTGAAACTCAGCAGTCCTTTGCTATGGATTGCAAACCTGATTCGGGCATCAGAAGTTTCTGAAAGTCATTAATACTGATTCTGTGAGCCCTGACAAGTGACTTTTAAGGAAGCTTCAAACTCCAAAACCCCAATTCTTGATTTTTCAGTAGAAACCTAAGGGTGGGGTCCCAATATCTGCATGCCTCTTGGGAAAAAATACAGCGTTTCTAACATGGCACATATCCTGTACGTGAGAGAAAACTGAGAAATACGTGTCAACTGAGTATATGCGTTAGGCTTAGAATACCCCAAGCCAAAAACTATTGGTCAAAATCTCCTGACATTTCTCTCCAGAAAAAAGGGTTATATACTGTACCTAATTACTTTATGAAGGTATTTCAGAAGGCAGAAATTGGAATAAATGATGACAGTTGACACAGAATAATGATCGTAACTGCTCTCATTAAAAAATAACTAGTGCTTGTCATTTGACCCTTTATACATACTGTCTCTAATTTTCACAATAGTCCAATCAAATAGAAATTATACCCTCCTACACAAAGGGAAACTGAGGCCCGGAAAGACTGTATCACTTTGTAAGGTCACACGGCTACGAAGTGGTCAGTCTCATTCTGCAGAGAAGATGACTGAGGCATAACTGCGCCTTCTCCCTGAGGCTCTGTCCCCTTCCTCCTGGTTGTTTTCTCACTCTGAATGGTTATTTATTTTGTTGTCTGTTCCTGGGAAAACGGCCTGTGTGTCCTAAGTAACAGGGGCTCAGGGTCACATAAAGGAGTGTTTCCCTAAGCTTCCGTGGCCTTCTGAGGTGGTCAGAGGCTAAGACTTAAAGCCATGCCAGCCAGTAGCCTTGAAGTTATAATTCAAAGTGGGTTTTGGAGAAGGGGCAGCACAGAGAGATTTGATGGGAAAGCTTCAACACTAACATTTCAAGGCAGGGGCGTTCTCTTCCTCCTCTGCACCGTTTCGTTTCATTTTAATCTCGCTCTGTGTGTCACAGAAATTCTACACGAGTTGAGGACATAGACTTCAGGAATGATCTCTAGCACAAGTCTCCCATTGTCCTGCTTTCTGTCCTCCCCGCAGCTAAGGCCCTTGGCTCAGCGACCTTCCTGACAATTTATCTGGCTGCATCTTTGTTCCTGGTTACCTGCGCTCGCTCGTGAAGTGGCCTTTCTTCCTGTTCATTTTGTACGACAGGGTACTAAAGGCACGAAGACAGAGCTCCCTCAACTTGTGTTTATATCTGAGCATTTGGCGGTGGGTTTTGAAGTACTGGTCATTTCAGGTAACGTTTTTGTGTAATATTTCAACACCATTTAAAGCCAGCCTTGGGGCCTTGTGGGTTTTGATAAAAGTGGATTACGTGTGGTGAACAGATGAAAATGAAAAAAAATATATAAGAACAATTTGGTTTATAGGAATGGGGAAAAGAGAGAGACGGGATCTGATGCTGAAGAAGGCTAAGCCACGCTTAATGTGAGAGCTGCTTTTAGATTCAGTTTCTCAATCGACGACAACACAAGATGAAATGGATGGAAAAGCTATCTGCCCCACACCCCTGACTCACATTTTTTTCCTTTGGGCCAGAGAACAATGCATATAGGTAAACCACAGCCTTATAGACAGTCTGTCTACCCAAACCATTCAGCAAGGTCCTATTGTCTGTGTATTTGGGGAATGAGGAAAAGAGACAGAAGATGAGATGGATGCCTAAATTACCCAAATCATTAACTGTAGGTTGGTATTTCTTAAACTGCAGTCCTTGGATCAGCTGCATTAGAATCCCCCAGGGAGCCGGTTACAAATGCATATCCCTGGGCCTCATCCAGACCTGAAAAATCAGACTTTCTGGGGGTAGGTTCCATAGAATCTGCCTTTAGCTGACTCTCCAGCTGATATGCTCATTGAAGTGGGACAACCACTACAATGAAATACAAGACTCCACTTGTCAAGCACCCCTGATCGTTAAGACGTTTATATCACCCGCACCCTCTCCCTCCTTCTCCCTCCTCCCCACCTGAAGGGAGAACCTTCTGAGAGTTTACCTGGTCTGATGGGGCTCTGCATACAGTTTGGGGATGGGATGCCAGGGTGAATGGGTGCAGAGGTCCGACTGCTGAGGTCCATGACGGAGGGGGCAGCTGAGGAAGCCGGCTGTAGCCCGGGAGGGTGAGGGCTGTGGTCATGCTGAGACGGGCTGGGGGGAATGCCATTTTCTGACAAAAACTCCTCCAGGTCCATGTATTCCAACTGGAAAGTATCTCCGTCATAGGGAAGAGTTTTGTCCCATAAGGTGGGTCCCAAGAATGCTGACTGGGGGACCGTCGGGCTATTACTCTCATCATCCAGCTTCTTTTCCTTGTCTTTATCTTTACTAAATGCTGCAAAAAGGGGGGGGGGGGAAATTGGAGTTTAAAAAAGAAAATGAAGAAGTCTTGCTTTTTTAATCACTCCTCCTGGCTTCTGCTACAAGACTACTTCCCACAAATGCCGGGGTTCTTCTCTAGCTGCTGGTTCTTGTGGACCTAGAGTTAAAAGTTCAGGCAGGACAAGGATCTCTGCCTGTTTTTCAACATCTTCCTATTTACTTTGGAAAGAAAGCACTAGTCCTCGGGACAGGGCTAGAGACTGATCTGGGATATAAACAAGACAGCACAGGATTCAGTGCATTATTTGAAGAGACGATAATTTAAATCTACAGTGGTAAAATAACACCTGCAATTACATACAACTGCTGTGATTTTTAAGAACACAGCCAATAACCAGGCATGATTTATCCTCCAGGAAACTGATTACAGTAACAATATGAGGTCATTCATATTTAGAAAGCCAGTGCATTCATAATTCTAATTTTGGTAAAGCAGGGACTCTCCACCCTTCTTTGATACCATGTACTGAGCACCTACTAACATACCTGGTTCTTTCCATATATTTTTCCCCCCAAAAAATTTCATAATAAACTTGCAAATAGCGACGATCCCCATTCACAATGAAGCAATGGAGGCTCTGAGACTTGATAGGAGCTTGACCAATGCCTCACATTGCAGAAAGGAAAGCTGAGAACTGCCTAGCCCACAATGTGCTTTGCTTCTAAAGCCACTGAGGTACGCTGTATTTTACAAAAGGAGTTTTTTGTTTTGGTTTGGTTTCAAATACGAAGTGTTTTCTTCCTCCTCTTCCCCAAACACTGAAGTATGACCCAACTCAAAAATTATACATGTATGCAACCTGTCAAAAACACAAGTATCAGAAAAGGTGGTTCCTCTGGATACCTGTGATGGAGGTGTGCAGCTGCTTTCTACCTGGAAGTATCACTCACCCCATTAGGTCTTTAACCAGCGCTCTGGATTTGAACAAGTCTAGTACTCAGGTGCGGGTGGCATCTGGGATTAAGCAATTTGGCTTCTGAGCTTCTTCCTCACAGAAACACAGTCTCCATCGCCATTCATTCTAATCCTCTACGGTCTCATCTCTCAAGAATCTGACTTTAAAACACCCACAGATGCAAAAGACTGCAGGCAACACCTTCCTCCCAAGTGCTCCTCCTTAAAGGGGAGTTAAGAGAGAAGCTATGTTCTGCAGACGGCGAACCAAACCCCTCAACTCTTGTAATGCAACAGGTTGCCCTAGGAAAGAAGATGCGAGTAATCCCGGGCTACTTGTAGCCAAATGATCTTTCAAGACTTTACACTCTGAGCCGCACGGTTCACCGCACGGTTCATATCTGCTACCATGATATCGAAGGCATGAAACCCAAACGACAAATCCCTGGCGGCACCAGCTGGGTTCGGCGCCTCCTCGCACGACCCCTCCTGGCCCGCTCCAACCAAGGTTGCCTGGGGAAGGTTTGGGACTTACCAAGAAAAGGCTCAAGCCAGAGGAGGCTCCTGCGCGGTTACACGTGAGCCTGCTCCGCTCTCCCCTCCCACCAGGAAAAGTGCGCTGGGAAGGTGGCAGCGCTGGGGGCGTGCGCGGCATCCCGCCCAGAGACCACTCCCCCAGCCAACCCCAACCAACACCCCCCTTTCTGAAGCACCCAGCCAGGGAGAACAGGCGTCTCCGCTCTCACCTCGGGTGTTCCAAACACTAACAACTAACAGCAACGATAAGCACGATCCCAATACCCAGGCTCCGCAGTGAGACCCCCGACTCGAGCCCCCACCCGCGTGGAAGCCGGCCCTGTGGTTTCTCTTCCCAGCCCGCGCTACTCTGCCTGCGTGCAGGCGGTTTCACTCTGCGTGCGGGTGAACCTCAATCTAGGGAACACTGACCTGTCAAGTTCTATCTCCCACCTGCGCCGCCCGAGCGGGACCCGGGAAGGCCCGGCCGGGTCCCCAACGCTATTTTAAACGTTGCTCAGCGAGGGGGTCCCCTCCCCTTTTTGAGGAGGAGGGATGGGGCGATAGGTGAGCTCCTCGATTTCATCAAAGCAAGGCCGGGGTGCCGGGGGCAGGGACGGAGGGGTATGGATGCTCCAGCGGGGGTGCCCGGCCCAGGAGGGGGCCCCGGAAGCGTTGTTCCTTCCCAGAGCGGGGCAGCCAGGAGGGCAGCGCTCACCGTCTTCGTGATGAAGGGGGAGCTTCAGCGGGTTCTCCAGCAAGGACCTGAGCACGCCGTAGGGAGGCGGGATAAAGGTGGGATTCAGTGGGAGCTGTCGGGACATTTTCTCCATCGCGATGCACTCAATTTTTTTTTCTTAAAAAAAAAAAAAACAACAACCCCAACCTCCCCCAAAAATGTTGCTGAGCTTTTTCCTCCGTCCTTTGCCAAAACTTCTCGCTTTCAAGGCGGTGCAGACAGGGAAGAAAAAAAAAATTACTTATGTCTTTATAAATACATCTGCGTAAAAATATAAAAACAAAAAACTTTCGGGTTCCCAATGCAGTCCCCAGAGAGCGCGCCAAGTGCCCGCGGGCTCCTCCACGACGTGCAGGATGCTCTCACTTGCTTCGAACCCCTCGTCTTGTTAAATGTTCAAAATTGCGAAAAAGAAAGAAAAAATATGCAGACAGCTGCAGAGGGCGGAAGGCACCGCACCGCCCGGCCGCGTCGCACTAGCTCAGAGGCCGCGGGCCGTCCCACCCCACCCCCCCTCCCCGAGCCGGCGGCCGCTGCTCCCCCGCGCTCCGCTGCCCCGCAGCGCCGGGCTCAGCGCATCCAGCCGCCCATGTGCCGCGGCCTGACAAGAGTGACGTCAGGGCCCGCACCGCGCGCCGATAGGCGTGCGGGGGCGGGGCCCCACGCGGGCCCGCCCGTCCGCCGCCGCGTGTTTAGCGTCGTCGCGCGCTCCAATTTTCTGGGACCGTGCGGCTCTAGCGGGCTGTAAAGAGACAGGCGTCGGGGCGTCAGGTCCCCTGGGCCACAGACCTGGGCTGAGAATCTAACTTTTTCAGAGTAGGAAGAGGAATGAGAAATTTATCTCAGTAGTTTTTAACCTGGGAATAATCTAGGGAGTTAAAAAAAAAAAAAAAATCCAGATGCCCAGGCCGCATCCTAGATCAGTTAAATCGGACTTCTGGCCTGACATCCAGGCAACATTAGTTTTTAAAGCTCCCGGAGTGGTTTTAAGGAGCTGCCAAGTTCGACAATGATTGGTTTAGATCGAATTGAAAATACCCTTCTAAATATTTCTCCTGGTGCCAGCCAAGCTTAGCACCCTCTCTCTTGCCCCGTACTTGCTAGAAGTTCTAATGAGTTACAAAAAGCAGAGAGGGGGACGACAGAGACTCGTTGTGAACTGTTTCCCACGCTTTGAAGGGGGTATTCATAGGGATAAACTTTGGCCTGAAGTTGAGTGAGGACAGGAGAGAGACACACAGGGAATGGTATTTCAGAAATATTTGCTCTAGGAGAGAACATATGACTGTGCCTGGGTTACGAGATCTGCACGGTAATTAAAATAATTTTGTAAAGTTTCCCTTAAAGTGGTATAGGCTTCAGGGCGATCGCAGCGGCCGCAGCTTTGCCAGTTTGGTCTCAGGGCTCTGGTGGTCGCTGAGCACTGCCAGCAACTGGGTGTGGGTTGGGTGGGAGCGCTGGCATCCAGGCTTGGAGAGCTCGCAGCAGGCATCGGGGTCTTCCACCCCGCCTTCGTCTCCTCGCTAAGATTAGGGTACCGTCATCTGGGGAAGGAACTGAAAGAAGGAATGGGCACAAATTAAAGAAAACATTCTTTCAATGAGGCAGAAAGGCCTCTGTAAAGACTGCCTCTGAGGTGGGATATGCTGGAGTCTCAGCGGCTCTTCACTGGAGCCCCCGATGGCATCTGGAAGCCAGGAGACCAAGTGCAGGGTGCCCCTGGCAGGGTGACTACTGGCAAGTGCCCTTCCCTCTTTGAGTTGCAGTTTCCTCATAAAAGGCATATGATCAAGTGACCTCTACATTTCTCCTCACTAGAAAATTATGACGAAAGATAAGGTACCATTCTAAGTGAGACGGTGCTGTAATGTTTCAGATTTCAACCAAATTCCCAAAACAGCAGACTTAGCTAATGCCACATCCATTTATTGAGCACCAACTGTATGCCAGGGACTATGCTGGAACTGGGGAGAAAAAGATGAATAAGACATATCTAACCCTCAAGGAAGTTTAGTTTCAGGCCTGGCATATATGTGCATTATAAGATTGTCTTAAATGAGCAAAAATGGATAGATGGAAGTGACATCTCCAAACAAATCACTCAAAAACCTACTGGCTTAAAAGAACAACCATTTTATTTTCTCTCATCATCCTGCAATCTGGCCTAGGCTCAGCTGGGACTCTGACATGGCCAGCCTTCTCTTCCTCTCCATGGAGGGTCAAGGTTTCTCCACTTTCATGTGGCTTCCTTACATGGTCTCTTTGTGTGGTCTCTCCAGCAGTGTAGTCTGACTTCTGACGTGGCAGCTCAGGGCTGCCAAGAGCCATCCATCCAAGATAAGCCCCAGTGTGCAGTGCTCATCAGGACTTTTCTTGCTAATGTTCCACTGGTCAAAGCAAGACATGTGGCCAAGCCTTGAGTTGGTGTGTGAAGGTACCATACAAGGGCATGGAAGTTGGGTGGCATACTTCATTGGGAGGCCCCCAAAGTAAGAGTCTACCACAGTCATTAAGTTATTTTATCTTAAATAAAGGCAAATAAGATCAGAGAATTTATCCAACATCATTGGACAGAGCTAGTATTTGGACCAAGATCTTCTGACCGTAAGTCCAGCATGTCATTGGATGAGTATGTGTCCACTCAGTCATTCATTCGGTACTGTAAAGCTCTGAGTGCTGTGCAAAGATAAATCAGACCAGAGGGATCAGGTCGGATGGGAGCTTAGAGACTGGCTGGCGATATGCCATATGTAACCAATGTGAAAAGTGATGTTCTATGAGAAACACAGGAAGAGTACAGAAGTGGTCTGGAGGATAAAGAGAAGGGAAGGGAACCAGCAAGCTTCCTCAAAACAGGACATTAAGACTGCATAGTATTTGTACGTGCAGAAATCAGGGATGGGATAGGAAAAAGGGAATTCCAGAAGGGAGTGACATGGGTAAAGATATGGAGAAAGGAAACTGACAATTTGTGAATGTGTTTTCATTTCTCTTGGATAAACAAATAGGAGTGGAGATGGCTTCATTGGGTAGATACATGTTTTGCTTTCTGAGAAACCGCCAAACACCTTCCTGAAGTAGGTGACTTATTCTACGTTTCCAGCAGCAGTTGAGGATTCTGGTTGCTCTGGATTCTCACCAATATTTGGTGGTGTCAATTTTAAAGTATTTTAGCCATTGAAGTGGGTGGATGTCTCATTGCGCTTTTAATTTGAATTTTCATGATAACAAGTGATGTTAAGCACTTTTTCATGTGCTTATTAGTCATTTGTACATCTTTCCGTGCAAAGTGTCTGTTCAAGTGCCTTGTCCATTTTAAAATCGTTTTTTTTTATTATTGAATTTTAGGAGTTCTTTATATACTTTGGTCCTTTGACAAATATATGTGTTGTGTTTCCTTCCAATCTGTTGCTTGCCTAGTAATTTTCTTAACATTGCCTTTCCATGAGCAAAAACTCATGGACTCATGGAAATTTAATTTGATGAAATGTATTAAAAATTTTTTCATGGTTATTACTTTCTGTGAACTAAGAATCCTGAGTTTTGGAGATATTTTCCTCTAAAGCTTTTATAGTTTAAGCTTTTCCTTTTAGGTCAATGACCCACCTCAAATTAATTTTTGTGGATAGCACTGAGGTAGGGGTTGAGGTTCTATTTTTTTCTCATGGGAATATCTGATTGTTCTAGCAGCAACTGTTGGAAAGACTTTTATTTCCCCCTTGAATGGCTTTGGTGCATTTATTGAAAATTATTTGACTGTATATTTGTGGGTGACCAAAACCTTTGACCCCAAGGGAAAGTGGGTGCTTTATTTCCAAGGACAGAATAATGCTATTTCTAAGTTTCCCGGGCTCTGATTCATATCAAGCAACAGAACAAAGTTCATCCAAGTTCATAGCTAAAATGAATGGCTCACTTTCGATGGCTCCTTTGGTTTGTTACAAGACCTTCTACAAAGTTGTCTACATTAAGGTAAATAAGAGCCTAGAGGCAGAGGCAATGGCCAATTCGCTTTTTATGTATATGTGCAAATAATCAAGTCTATTGAATGTTTTTGGTTACAACTATGAACATTTTTAGCACTCCTGTCCTAACCTGCATGTGCTTGGGGGGGGGGGAATCAAAACTAAACCTCTGTTGCATAAATCCAAACAAATAAATACTATAAGGAGAACATTTGACAAGTCAGTGGAAAACTCTTCAGTTGCCTCTTCAAGCGAGGAAGGATAACAGAGGCTTCCAGGGTATGGAACTGTCCTAAAAATAGAAATGACCATAGAAGAAAGGTTTCTCAGAATCCACTTCTTAAAAGATGCCAGCACAGCCCTACTCTGCCCCGAAGCTCTGGAAATCAGCCTTCTGCCCAGCCAATGTTTTCTACCTGTCTTATTTCAGGAATTTGAATAGTGAGGTTGGGTAAGGAAGTCTTTCTCGCAGCCCAGTGGGGGCAGATGTGATGCAGCCACCTTGGCACTGGCCCTGCAGGTCTGCAGAAAGGTCTTTGCAGGGTAAATAGTGTCTGTGTTTCAGATTCCCAATGGGTGTGAAACCTTGTTGAGCACACAATGCCTGCCACTGTACCCTACCAGGGGCTGGGAGCCTGGGGTGGAGAGAGATAAGCACTGGGGTTATAAAAGTCTTTCTATGCCAGCGAGCCAAACTTCTAGATGAAGATGTTCATCTTGTTGCCAGAAAGGGCACTTTATCCAGGGAATTAAATCAGAAGTAAAAGGCAGCACATGGGAGTTGAGCTGGATACACCTAACCCAGCTTTCTTTCCTTCCTGAAACCTCTATCCCAGCTAAAACACTGAAAATGGAAAATTGTATTGAATTAGCTTAACTACTGGAGACCCTCAAATCCGTTTTCTTGGTGCAGGAACATGCAAGCCAAAAACAATCAAACACGTGTTTGGAAGGCTAAGCTCTCCTCCAAAGGATGACTCGTGCAAAGGACCATGGCTGGGCTTCCTATCCCAGCTCTGGGTCGTGGGGTGCTTAGTAAATGTGAGTGAGGAAGACTGGGACAAACAGATAGGTAGTAAGCCAAGTATGTGTGTGTTTATTGAAAGCCAGAGGCTTTATGGATGTGTGATAGGAAGGAAGGTGAAGAAAAACTGTGTTGAAGAGAAGGAAAGAAAAAGATATATGTGATAAAGGGAGAGAAAAAAAATGCAGTGTGTTACAGTAGAATAAACAGAGTTTGGGGTGAGACATACTTCGGTATCTACTACTGCTCCTACTAAAATAATAATTGCAACAACAGCATAGGGTAGGGAGCATTGTTTTCCCTGTTTTACAGATGAGGACAGTGTGACTCAGAAAAGTCAGTGACTTGCCATGGTCCTATGGCTAGCTGAGACATGGAGAAGCTGTAGCTGAAAACGGTTCTGCTTGACTGCAAATCTTACACTCTTAACCTCCATACAGTAAATGAATGGCAATCATCCATCCAATAAATTTGCTGGGCTCCCAGCTGGTTCAAATTCTGTCTCTGTCATGTGACCTTGAATAACCTCTCAGATCTCCACTTTCTTTGTGTAAAATATAAGCTAAAGCTCACAGAGTCGCTTGGAGGACTAAATGAGATAGTGCACATGGAGGTGCTTGGTAAATTGTGAAGGACTAAACAAATGTGAGAACTTGTTTAGTGGGGCTTTTTTGCATTTTATGTTTTTCTGCTCCTTTGCAGGGATGCTCCCACTTGTGTGTTTGCATTTCTGTTTATTTGGTCCATGACATTAGATGCTCCTTTTCATCCAAACACACATGTCCTTTTCTCTTCTCACCCTCTTCTCCCTTTCCCCAGGGCAGCCACCTTCTACTGCTCCCAGACTCCAAAAGACATATGAGTTTGAAGTTCAATGAAACAATCAAGTAAAGCAGATTCCAAATAGCTCTTCAGCCAGAGTAGAGGAGGGATGCCCATTTCCTGTCTTACTAAAAGCTGAGGAATAGAAATTTTGTGGCTTAATTAACACATGAAAATATTTCAAATCTAGTAAATATAACCTAAGTTAGAGACAGCTGAACTACAGAGGCAAGGACTTGCCATGACCTAGAATCTAGTCTTCAGTTTTCTCAGGATCCAGGGTCCATCAGGCTCAGCAAAATCGATTAGCGTTAATCACTCTCTAAAATATAATTTCCAAGCTGTGCATTAGGCTCTTTTAGGTGCATGGAAAATGTAAGGCCAGATGCCCTGAGGTGATGAGAATTTACTGTTAGGCTAAACATGCAGAGAGGAAGACCACAAACTTGTGCTGAGGACACACGCTGTCATGGATCAAGCACTTCCCTGACCACCACATCCCGCAGACCTGGAGAGAACAGGAACAGTTGGCTCTCCGCATGCAGGGATGCAGGACAAACTTCCCTCTGTTCGTTGTGTCTTCACGCCAAGACAAAGGTTGATCCATAGACAGCGTCACCATTCTATATCGAGTTTTGCCATCTCATAAGTGATTGGCCAACCTGATGCCTATAAGTGTGTGTCTTTGTTGGGACATTGGTAATCGATTCAATTACTAGAGGCCAAGGCAGCTGGTTTAACTCAAACACGTGGCACAAACCATGTGCCACCAGATTAACTTGGCACGGCTTTCCTTTGGAAAGGAGCTCTGGGCAAACCAGGTATGTTGAACTTCAAGCAATCCTTAAAAATTCATGTCAGCTGGACAGTGTGTTCCCTGCCCCATATGGACACTCTCCGTGGGAGCACCCTTGCTGGGCGTGGAGTCAGAGTGAGGCAAGTGAGTTGCATGGCCTTAATGCCACCAGGCAGAGCCAGCCGGATGCACACAGTCTTGCTGGGACTTCTCTCCCATTGAGTAGCTGTGAGGATGTGGACATTTACATCACAGAGGCTGAGAGCCAGAGTGGGAGAAGCAGGAGAAAGGGCCTTTCTTGGCTAGAGGTGGTGCTAGGTCTTCTCACACACTGACAGACATGTTCTAAGCTCACCGTTCCTACTGGTTATTAACTCACAGGCTTCACATCTACTGGTCTTTGCACAGAGCTGGAAGCAGGCTTCCTGACTCTTTGGGTGCCACTTTTACTAGACTCCAAGCACACTATTCCCCATCTGTTAGTGCTTTTTTTTTTAACGTCAGGCAGGGAACATGAAGATTGAGGAGCTTACAGCGGGCCTGTCTTCCTGATTCTGCAGGTCCTCTTCTCCTCAGTGCACAAAACACTGATGCAGGACCCTTTGGGGCCAAGTGCCATGCTGGATGCTGAGGATTAAAGCAAAGAAGAGAAGTATGGGGTTCCCTGCAGTCAGGTGGGGAGACAGCCAGTTAACTAGATACCTACGTCAGTATGATCTGAACAGTTGAGAGAGGAAAAGGGGGTGTGAAGAGGGAAGTGACTGCCTCTGTCTGAATGGCTTAGGAAGTCTTCAGAGAGGGGCCTCAGGAAGGTTTTGTAGATAGCATAGGAGTAGATTAGGAAGGTGGGGAACAGGAGAGGTCTGCCCAGTACAAAGTACACAGGTGTGGAATAGCACAGCTGGAACTACGGCCTGTTCAGTTTCTGGAATGCCAAGTTCACAAGAATACGAATGATACAGATGATCTTAACCATGACAATGACTATTTGCAAAACACAGACCAGGCCAGGCTCTGTACTAAATACTTTGTATCATCACAGACCATCTTCAAGACAACCTTATGAGACGGGCACTAATTTTTTTTTTTTTTTTTTTTTTTTTTTGCAGTACGCGGGCCTCTCACTGTGTCTCTCCCGTTGCGGAGCACAGGCTCCGGACGCGCAGGCTCAGCGGCCATGGCTCACGGGCCCAGCCGCTCCACGGCATGTGGGATCTTCCCGGACCAGGGCACGAACCCATGACCCCTGCATCGGCAGGTGGACTCCCAACCACTGCGCCACCAGGGAAGCCCTAATATATTTTGATTGATGAAAATTCTTGGGGTGTCATAAGCCAAAGTCACACTGGCTGAGGCAAGTGTGGGGAGCTTGGGAAGCCTCCTCTTTGCCTTCTCATTGTCTCTTGCTTCCCTCTTTCTGCAAACTGGCCTCTTCTGTGCACTACATGACTTCCGGTTGTTTAGGAGTTTCATTAAACTCTTTGGCTTTCTTCCACCAGAGAGGGACTAACTCTCCTTGGTTTTTTATTTTTATTTGTTTTATTTAACATCTTTATTGGAGTATAATTGCTTTACAATGTTGTGTTAGTTTCTGCCGTATAATAAAGTGAATCAGCTATATGTATACATATATCCCCATATACCCTCCATCTTGCATCTCCCTCCCACCCTCCCTATCCCACCCCTCTAGGTGGTCACAAAGCACCAAGCTGATCTTCCTGTGCTACGCAGCTGCTTCCCACTAGCTATCTATTTTACATTTGGTAGTGTATATATGTCAATGTCACTCTCTCACTTCATCCCAGCTTACCCTTCCCCCTCCCCGTGTCCTCAAGTCCATTCTCTATGTCTGTGTCTTTATTCCTGTCCTGTCCATATTAACAAATTGAATGATAAAAACCATAAGATAATCTCAATAGATGCAGAAAAAGCTTTCAACAATATTCAACACCCATTTATTATAAAAACTCTGCAGAAAGTAGGCATAGAGGGAACTTACCGCAACATAATGAAGGCCATATATCACCAACCCACGGCCACCATCATTCATTCTCAAGGGTGAAAAAATGAAACCATTTCCTCTGAAATCAGGAAAAAGACAATGTTGCCCACTGTCACCACTATTATTCAACATAGTTTTGGAAGTTTTAGCCACAGCAATCCGGGAAGAAAAAGAAATAAAAGGAATCCAAATTGGAAAAGAAGTAGAACTGTCATTGTTTGCAGATGACATGATACTAGACATAGAGAATCCTAAAGATGCCACCAGAAAGCTACTAGAGCTAATCAATGAATTTGGTAAAGTAGCAGGATACAAAATTAATGCACAGAAATCTCTTGCATTCCTATACACTAATGATGAAAAATCTGAAAGAGAAGTTAAGGAAACACTCCCATTTACCATTGCAACAAAAAGAATAAAATACCTAGGAATAAACCTACCTAAGGAGACAAAAGACCTGTATGCAAAAAACTATAAGACACTGGTGAAAGAAATTAAAGGTGATACCAACAGATGGAGAGATATACCATGTTCTTGGATTGGAAGAAGCAACATTGAGAAAATGACTGTACTACCCAAAGCAATCTACAGATTCAATGCAATCCCCATCAAACTACCAATGGCATTTTTCACAGAACTAGAACAAAAAAATCTCACAATTTGTATGGAAACAGAAAAGACCCTGAATGGCCAAAGCAATCTTGAGAAAGAAAAAAACAGAGCTGGAGGAATCAGCCTCCCTGACTTCAGATCTTTCTTGGTTTTAGTAAAAAAAAAAAAAAAAAAAAAAAATCCCAGAGAAGGGCTCAGATGGGCCCAGCTTAAGTTGGCTGCCCATTCTGGGATTAATCAGCAATGGTTGTAGATGGTAAGAATGTGACCACCCAACTGGGACCAAATGGTTGGAGTGGAAGGAAGACCAGTTAGAGGAGAGGGTCCTTGGCAGACAAAATCACATATGCCCCTTGCATTCTTTATTTTAGGAATGGGGATATTGAAGCTTGAGAGGCTGACTAACATGTTGAGGTCACACAGCTAATAAGTAGCAGAAACTGGAATCCAATCTAAGTCTTTCTCTGTGGTTCTCAAAGAGGGAGGATTTTGCACCCTCCCCTTGGCACAGCTGGCAACATCTGGAGATATCTCAGCTCCTCACAACTCTGGTTGGGGGTGGGGCTGCTTCTGGCCAGGGATGCTACTAAAGTTGTACCCTGCACAGGACAGCCCCACAGGGAATGATCCAGCTCAAGAATGGCAGTAGTGCTAAGGCTGAGAAGCCCTGGTCCATCTGAGTACTGATTACCACTCCCCTACACAGCCCCACACTCTGGAAGGACATTGCTTGGCCTTTGCTGGCCCCCAGGCCTCCTCTCCATGCATTTACAGACAATATGTTGGGTTATCTCAACCTCCTTGTTTTCGGTTTTGAGTCTTACCAGTTTCCCTGTCAGAGAGCTGCCTCCTTGTTTTCAAGTGCTGGGTTCAACTCGTGCACATAAATGCTAACTAGATGCCAAACGATGGACAAATTTAAATTCAAACCCTTTGGAGCTACATTATTTTATCAAAATTAAAGTTGATAGTCTAAAAAAAGGCTTTCAATATATGAGGACTACGTATTATTTCTGCCTAGACCTGTTTTTCCATGAGGAGAGATGGATTTGCAATGAGGTAACTATATTCTTCTATCTCTCCCCTCAAGGATAATAGTGCAGTCTGTGGCTTCAGAGTTGGTGAATTTGCCTGTGTTTTTTTATTCTTTCAGGTGATGGTCAGTCAGGTGCAGCCACAGAGGAGACAAGGAGAGGCTCAGGAAAGCAAGTTTATTATACCCACAGGTCCTAGAAATGGGAGGCACGGCACTCCGTGCGGGGCCACGGGAGAAAACACCAGTGCTGGTCAAGAGGCAGAAGGGGCAGGAGTGAGGGGAGAACCTGAGCCACAGCCTTTACTGGAGTTTCTGTGGGAAAGGCAAGTCAGGGAAGGGTACACAGTCTACAATTGGTTAGTTTAATAATTTCAGCGGGCTCCAGGCTATAGAGGTGGTCCCTAGCTGCACAGCACCCAGCCCTGGGATAATTAAGGCAAAGGAATTTTGTCCTTGGGGGTGTGAAGGCCAGTTAGAGGAGGTATGGCTCTGGGTTGGTTGGTTTGTAAATCAAAGGCATGCTCCCAGCGGAGTCCTCTGCTATCTCTAACAATTGTCTAGCACCAAGAGGGGCAGTCTCCCCGCAGCCAGAAAGGTTTTTAAGATGTCAAACCGTCATAATATGAAGAAAATAGAAAATGGAAACAATACGGCCTGGTTAGCACAATTTTCTAATTCAACCAAGTGAGCTTAGCTGAGAATCTAATGCTCTTTGCAATATAACTCTAAATTATGCTCCACTTTCCTCCTACTCTCAAATAAACTAACTCCTCCCCTTTTTGTATTTCCTTCTCCTCCCCCCCCTCCGCGCCGCCACCACTGGCACCAATTTACCAAGTCACCAAGTTAGAACCTACAGAATTGACCCTTCTTTCTTCCTCATGCCTCCTAATTTGACTTTTTGAGAACTAAATGCAATATTTAAAATCAAAGGCAGATTCTATCTGTTTCTTAGAAATACCCGCTCCCCTCTGTCCTCAGTGCCGTTGGCTTGGTTAAGACTTGCTTCAGCTCTCCTTAGAGGGGCGCCTCCTTACCTACTGCTGTCCCTGTACTTTCTCTCTTCACTCCCACCCCAAAACAGTCTTCCAACAAAGTTATCTTCCAAAAGCCTGATTGGATTTTATTTTGTTTTGTTTTACTTATGAGCCTTCAGTGTCTCCACACTACCTGCAGAGTGAAACCCAGCCTTCTTACCATGCAGCAGACACGCTGTCCCAGTTGAGCACTAGCCTCCAGATTCTTTCTAGCTCCTGCCGTCTGCTGCTCTCCACCTGTACTCCAGTCCCACCAGCAGGGGGCAGCATGCAGTGTTTAGGTGGAAGCCTCTGGAACAAGACCTTAGGGCTCAAATCCTGGCTCCACCATCTGTCAGTTGGATGATTTGGGGCAAGACACTTAGCTTCTTGGTGCTTCGGTTTCCCCAGTCATAAGATGAGAACAGCACTTGTACCAACCTCACAGGTGAGGATTACATGCATTCATACACGTAAGAATTTAGACTAGAGCCTGGCCCAAAGTGTGAGCTCAATAAATATGAGTAGTCATGCTCTCACAGCACATGCTCCCTTCCTTTCCCCATGTGATGAATGCCTGTCTTGACCTTCGGGCTCAGCTCAGCTGCCACTCCTTGCTGAAACCTTCCTGACACCCTGAGAAACACTTCCTCCTCCTTTGTACTCCTGAAACTCTTTCTTACATGTCCATCTCTCCCTCTTCTCCTCAAAGGTGTGGTCCTTTCCTCTTGGTATTCATCACCATACCTAACTCTGTACCACCAAATAGAAGACAATACCTGTTTGAAGGCATAAAAATATAGATAGCATGGGGGCAACACCAAAATTTAGAGTCATTTGCCCAGGTCATCCAAAGGTACCGATCAGTTTACCTAACCATTGTTTTCTCTAACTCTCACATTTGAGCAGTTCCTACTTGCCGACATTCAAAGGCGTGGAAAATATCGTTTACAGAGTTCGGTAGCTTGGTCCTTCCACCTTCACCTGTCAGCTTTTATCCACGTCGAGTGTTAGTCGTGTTTGTTATCAATGCTTCCCAGATTCTCCATTACCTCTCCAGCTTGGTTTCCGTTTACCTGCCAGGACCAACCCATGACCGTTCAGCTCTCCTCCCTCATTAGTTTCTGCACACACGATTGAGAGGTTTCCCACAATGAGACCGGCCACCAGGTCTCCAGGCTTGTAGTTCCAGTTGCTGCACAGTCAGGGCTTAAGTAATTATGTCTCCAATAACTAGTAATCTGGGTATCTCATACTTCTGCCTAATAATCCTAGGTTCTGTGCTAAGACAATAGCAGGCAGCCTATGGGATTTCCTTTTTCATTAAAAAAAAAAATCTTGAAATATTGGGCCACTTCAGTCCTGAAAGACAGAAGCCACACTCCATTGTTCTTTATCAGCAGCCATCAAGCTTTTAGAGGGGTTCGTAAGAATGCAGATTCCTGGGCCTGCTATTAATGGTTCTCGTTCAGTAGTCTGGGGTAGGGTCTAAGTATTTGCCTTTTCATCAAGGCATATAGTTTCCTAGGGCTGCCCTAACAAATTACCAAAAACTTGGTGTCTGAAAACAAAAGGAGTTTTTCTCTCACAGTTCTGGAGGCCAAAACTGAAGGTGTCGGTAGATGAGGGTCCCCTCAAAGGCACATAAGGAAGAATCCTTCCTTGCCTCTTCCAGCTTCTGTGGGCTCTGGGCATTCCTTGGCTTGTGGCTGCATCACTTCAGTCTCTGCCTTCACCTTCACATGGCCTTTGCCTCTGAGGTGTGTCTCAAATATCCCTCTTCTTTCTCTTATACGGATACCAGTAATTGGATTTAGAACTCATCCTAAATATAGGAGGCTTTCATCTGGAGATCCTTAATTTAATTTCATCTGCTAAGATGCTATTTCCAAATAAGGTCACATTCACTGATACTGGGGGTTAAGACTTGGACATATCTTCTTTATGGGACTAAGTTCGACCCACTACAGAAAGTTATTCTGATTTATGGAGTTCTGGGATTATACTGTAAAAATGCTGCCCTAGGTCCTGGATCAGTTTTAGAGCTTATCTTTGTACTAGTTTATATGATATCTAGACAGTTCTACACTAGAATACTAGTAAGTTGAAAAATAAGAAATAAAAGAGAATGCTCTCCCCCTGGGCAGAGCACATCTTCCTTCCCACATTGCTGTTGTGGAAGAAAAGGAGGGGAGGAAGTAAAGAAGGGCTGGCTTCCTTCCTCTGCTCCATACTGCTCTCTCCCCTCCCCTCCCCTCCTTTTCCCTCTTCTCTCCCCCTCTCCCTCTCTCTCTCCCCTCTTGAATGCCTTTCCTTTCCAGCCAATATAAGACTTTGGCTCTAAAAGCAAAGTTTGAGGCTCAGACGCTGCCTCTTCACCAAATGCATGGAACCTACTGCTGGAAACATAGATATTAAATGCATGAATGAATGAACAAACACACGAAAGAATGGAAGTATTTCCTCTTCTTTCAACTCATGCAGGGCTTTGTATATTGAACCTTGAAAAATAATCAGCCCTTCCTCCCTGTAATCCTTATCCTGGTTTTCTCTTCCCTATGTCTTATCAGTATGGTTTTACCATTGAGATAAGATTCCTCCTTTTTCTCTTTTTGTGTGTTAGTCACCTTCCCCTGTTTCAAACTAAAGAAGTCTTTGAAACCAAAGATTCACAATAATACCCGCTTTTTCAGCAAAAGTATGGGCGTCTTAATTTCATGGCTGCAAACTGCCTTGCCTACAAGAGCCCCGTCTCTTTTACCGTATGTTTATTTCCTGTACACCTAATCCTCCAACTATCGGTTACAAATCCTATAGCTGCCCCCTCTTTAAACAAGACACATTTTACCTTTCCTACAGTCCTCAATCCTTTCTCTTACCCCAAAACTCCAGGTCTTAGAATGTTTCCAGAAGCTGTGACCCTCCTTGACATTGGGATCAGGGCCAACAACCAACCACACTGTGTTCCAAGCAAAGCTCTGCCTCACCTTTCTAACTCCCTTCTCAGATATTATCCTGAAAGCAAAATCTGGCCAAAAGCACCTCTTCACGGGTGTCCACCTCTCCCATCCTTGTACCCCTACTCTTCATTCTCCCCTCAGTGCATCCACTCCACGTAACAACATGGATGAGTCCCACAAATACAGTATGGATGGAGCCAAAGAGATAAAGATTCAAAAGAGTATGTGCACCATGTATAAGGTTTCTATGGGTCTAGAAGCCAGTATAGTTGCCGCTACTCTTGGAGGGATGGGTGGGGGAGAGATGAATGTTCAGCAGTTGGCTCTCAGAAAAAGAAAGCCAAGATTTCTAGTACTGACTGTTTTCCCTGTGTAAATACTTCTATCTCGGCCAGTTTCAAGCTACTAATGCAATGTCATTTAATGCAGAGTTGGGAAAAGCTATATTGTAGCACAACATTATGTGGAATTTCCACTGGACAGATGTAAATAACCTCAAGAGCATAAATACTAATAAAATGTATTAGAATGCTTAGGAAGTGGAGAATTTTGAATATTTATTACCTTTTTCTGGGTACTAAATGACCTGTCCAGCGCCTCACTCACATGCAAATTTGAAAGCCCCAGCAGCTAATGTCTTCTAAGACATAGGACTGAAATGATGTCAAATGTCCAAATACCCTCTTGATTTCCACCATTCTTTTTTTTTAAATAGATTTATTTATTTTATTTATTTACTTTTGGCTGTGTTGGGTCTTCGTTGCTGTGTGCCGGCTTTCTCTAGTTGTGGTGAGCGGGGCTACTCTTCGTTGTGGTACATGGGCTTCTCACTGCAGTGGCTTCTCTTGTTGTGGAGCCCAGGCTCTAGGTGTGCAGGCTTCGGTAGTTGTGGCACGTGGGCTAAGTAGTTGTGCCTCACAGGCTCTAGAGTGCAGGCTCAGTAGCTATGGCGCACGGGCTTAGTTGCTACGTGGCATGTGGGATCTTCCCGGGCCAGTGCTCGAACCCATGTCCCCTGCATTGGCAGGCGAATTCTTAACCACTGCGCCACCAGGGAAGCCCGATTTCTACCATTCTTGAACCCTCCTAGTCTATCTATATTTATTCAGCTTATGAACAAATATTTAGCAAGCTATGTTCCAATCAGTTTTTCTTTTTGACAGTTCTGTTGAAGTATAATTGACATAAAGTAAACTACACATGATTAAGGATACAATCTAAGTTTTGATAGCTGTATATACACCCACAAAACCATCACCACAATCAAGATAATGAACATATCCACCAACCTCAACATTTCCTGATGCCCCTGTGCGACCCCTTCCTCCTTCCCTCCCTGCCCTCCCCCATCTCCAGGATACACTGGTCTGTTTTCTGTCACTATTCATTATTTTTCATTTCCTAGAATTTCTTACCTTTCTTTTTAATATAATTTATTTAATTAGAAGTTTGTATAAATTGTTTTCATAGTTGCTGTGTTTAACAACCAGTTCATAAATTCCTGAAAACTTAATCCTCATAACTCACAAGCCACTAGGAGCCAGCTTCAGCATGAGACGGGGGTGGATAAGTGAATGGGATGGGACATGAGGGGAGATTATGGGCTTGGGGTGATGCTCTGTTTCTTGATCTGGGTGCTGGTTAGAGATCTTCACATGGTTAAAATTTATTGAGCCGAACACTTACAATAAGTGGACTTTACTGAACTTATGAACGTCAATAAATTTACCCCCTGAAAAGCATGAGGATTAAAAAAGACAGAGGCATTGGATCACTTCTTCCCTGTTTAAAATCTTTCTCTGGCTTTCTCCTGCATTTCAGCTGAAATCTAAGCTCCTTAGTACAGCTCTCAAGCCCTGCCTTGCAGATTCTGGCCCCTGATTCGATTTCCAGCTTTACTTCTTCAGGCCTCCGGTCCTCAAATCTGGTATGTTCTTTCCAGCTTTCGGGCCTTTACACACGCTGTTCCCTCTGCCTGGAGCTCTTCCTGCCACTTTCTCTAGAACTCCGAGTCCTTCCAGCCTGGACTGGTCAGTCAAAACCTAACCTTCCCAGGTCTGCCCCCTGCCCCCAGAGCTGCTGTCTCTAAAGTCGAGTTACTCTTTTTCTCTTTTTTTCAAAGCCTTATTTTTTTCTTTCTAAATACTTTTTTTTTTAAGATGTTGGGGTAGGAGTTTATTAATTAATTAATTTATTTTTGCTGTGTTGGGTCTTCGTTTCTGTGTGAGGGCTTTCTGTAGTTGTGGCAAGCGGGGGCCACTCTTCATCACGGTGCGGGGGTCTCTCACTATCGCGGCCTCTCCCGTTGCGGAGCACAGGTTCCAGATGTGCAGGCTCAGTAGTTGTGGCTCACGGGCCTAGTTGCTCCATGGCATGTGGGATCCTCCCAGACCAGGGCTCGAACCCATGTCCGTGGCATTAGCAGGGATTCTCAACCACTGCACCACCAGGGAAGCCCCTAAATACTTTTAAAACTGGGTAATTGTTTGTTTCTGGCTTGTGCCCCCTACTAAAGTATAACCTTTATGCAGCCAGGAATCATGCATGTCTTGTTGATCAGTGTGACCAGGGCACAAGGTCAGGCTCCTGGAAGGTGCTCAATATATATTTTGTGAATGAAGCCCTTGATCCTTGGCTGTCTCGGGGCCTATGAGGAAGCTCCGGCCCAGGGCGTGTGTGTGGCTGCAAGGAAGAGAGCAGAGACACTGGCCCAACATGCGGATTGGGAAGCACTTTGTGTCATTCCTAACCAGCTGCAGGTTCCACAGCCTTCTTCCCACAAGAGCCTGAGATAGTCTAGCTCAACCCCAGCACCCACGGCCTTCAGATGAGGACACTGAGCCCCGAGTGCCTGGTCCTGAGAACACCTTTTCCTGGGCCCCACCCAGAACTCACATCCCTTCATCACAGTGTCAGAAGCCTGTGGGTGGGGGCAGGGTGGGTGGATAGAAGGAGTATGAGTTTTTAACAAACGCAAGAAAATCCGACTTCATAATTTCCTTGTTCAGCACTTGTGGACAAATAGCCCAGTCTCCTAAGCCTCAGTTTTCTCATCAATAAAACGGAGATCGTAATGACGATTTTATCTGGCTCTCGCGAGTAATGAAGGAAACAATGTGTGTAAAGCCCCTGTCTCATTCTTGGTATTTAGTAGAAACCCTGTTGGCTGCCTTTTCCTCTCTGTAGTGGCAGCAGCTGGTGGAGGCTGAGCAAGGTGAGACCTCTCTCCACTATTCCACGGATTTTCTAGTCAGGGCTCTCACTGTTGCCCAATTTAATTAATGCCCTGGAAGTGGGCTGACATTCACAGGCCTTAACAGGGTAAGAAAAGAGCTTGTACCATCACACGGGGCTAACACATCAAGCTTCTGCCACTGAATGTCTAATGAATTCATTCCTGCAGGCGTTCTGAGAAGTGTGAGAAAACTAAGGCTTAGATTGGATGAAGAGCTATCTGTGACAGTTATAAGGCATGAAATCAACAATGCCTCACTTTCCCAAAGAACTGGAAACTTTTTAATGTCAAAAATATAGCAAGATTTCTCCTGGCAAACATATGTAGTGATGCTATCCTCTTAAGAACAGCCTTTTGTAGTTATCGGTATTTAGTTTCCCATTAAAACGTAGTCACATTGACCTTGGGGTTTCCAGGCATTAAAATGATGTGCTGAGTGAAGTGGGGGGGAGGGGCAGGGCACTCATATTTTTAGTGCATACTTTGTTCCAAACACTGTGCTAGGTGTTGACCTCCCTATGCATACTGGTCTTCTCATTAAGGACTTCAGATTTAAGTGTGAAAGGAAATATATCAGTTAGGTAGGATCTAAGATGATGTAACAAAGAGACCCCAACAGTATAGAGGTTCCAACAGGTTAGAAGTTGGAAGTTGATTTGATTTCTCTCACAGAACTGTCCATAAGTAGGAAGCCTAGGATCAGGAGGTGGCCAGGCAATCCTTAAGACAATGCTTCTACTTCTGAACCCAAGGTGGCTGCTCCCTCTGCTCTTGTTGTGTTTGCATCCCAGACAGCAAAGTCAGGGAAAGGCAAGGTGATCTTTTCTTTACTTTACTTATTTTATTTATTTATTTTTTTGCAGTACGCGGGCCTCTCACTGTTGTGGCCTCTCCCGTTACGGAGCACAGGCTCTGGACGCTCAGGCTCAGCAGCCATGGCTCACGGGCCCAGCCGCTCCACGGCACGTGGGACCTTCCCGGACCGGGGCACGAACCCGCGTCCCCTGCATCGGCAGGCGGACTCCCAACCACTGCACCACCAGGGAAGCCCTGATCTTTTCTTTTAAGGGCATGATCCAGAAGTACCACACATCATTTCTGCTCACAGCCCTAAATAGCAATGATTTAAGTAACACAGAAGTTTATTTCTCCCTCTGAAGGTAAGAGAAGGTATCAGTCTGAAGGTAAGCAGTCCAAGGACCTCCATGGTGTCAAGAACCACCTTTCTGGGCTTCCCTGGTGGCGCAGTGGTTGAGAGTCCGCCTGCCGATGCAGGGGACACGCGTTCGTGCCCCAGTCCGGGAAGATCCCACGTGTCGCGGAGCAGTGGCTGGGCCCGTGAGCCACGGCCGCTGAGCCTGCGCGTCCGGAGCCTGTGCTCCACAACGGGAGAGGCCACAGCAGTGAGAGGCCCGCGTACCACACACACACACAAAAAAAGAACCACCTTTCTTCTTGTTATCCTATTCATCCCCCATAATTTGCCATCTTCTACATGGTAGAAGGTAGCTCATCACCATATGTTCCCCATGGGGACCAGAGGAAAGGAGAAGGAAAGGACAACTCTTTTCGTTTTAAGGGCACAATCTAGAAATTGTTCACATCGATTCTGTTTGCATCCTATTGGCCAGAATTTGGTCATATAACCAAAACTGGTTGCAAGGGAAGTTGGGAAATGTGCCTAGCTAAAATTAGGTAATTCTATTAGCAGAGGAAGAAGACATAAATGTTTTCTGGTTGAAAATAACGCTCTCGGGCTTCCCTGGTGGTGCAGTGGTTAAGAATCCTCCTGCCAATGCAGGGGACACAGGTTTGAGCCCTGGTCTGGGAAGATCCCACATGCCACGGAGCACCCAAGCCGGTGCACCACAACTACTGAGCCTGTGCTCTGGAGCCTGTGAGCCACAACTACTGAAGCCCGTGCACCACAACTACTGAAGCCTGAGTGCCTAGAGCCTGTGCTCTGCAACAAGAGAAGCCACCACAATGAGAAGCCTGTGCACCGCAACAAAGAGTTAGCCCCCGCTCGCCACAACTAGAGAAAGCCCACGTGCAGCAACGAAGACCCAACGCAGCCATAAAATTAATTAATTGTTTTAAAAAGAAAGAAAATAACCCTTTCTGTCATAGAAAGTCATTGTAGGGATTTGTGCAAGGCAGTGACACAATGTGACTGATTCTTCAGAAGTTGTTATGGATACTAGAGGAAAGTAGATTCTGGAGGGAAGAGTGGAAACAGAGACCAGTGGAGAAATAAAGATAGCTTGGCCTAGGGTAGTAGCAGCTGAGGTGGTGAGAAGTGACCTGATTTGAGATATATTTTGAAATCTACTTTCAAAAACCCTCAGCTGGGCTTTCTGAAGGGTTGGATGTGAAGTGAGACAAAGAAAGAGGAATTGAGGGTCTTTGGATGAATGGCTTCTTCAGGTCATTCAGGGTTCAGCTCAAACACTAAAGTTATCCTCGATCCACTGCTTCCTGGCAGTCACACTGTTAACATCATCCTGGTTTTTCTTCCTAAAACGTACCTCTATCTGAAAGGATCTTGTTTAGTTTTCTGTTTAATTTTTTACTACCTCCTCCCAATAAAAGGTATGTTCCATGGGGTGGAAACTTGGTCCATCCCATTCATTCCTCTACTGTTGTCATCTAGAACAATGCCTGCCACATAGAAATATTGAGTGGTAACCAACATTTAGTATTTGTTGAATGGATGAATGAATTAAGACAGATAGTTGGTGTATCTGAAGATAACAGAAAAAGAAAAGTTAAACAATATAACAAGAAAATGGAATGATAAAAGCCAATGAGCTACACAATGAAGGGTCTATGGTGTTTTTTAAAATGATTAAATATTGACCAATGCTATCACATAATCTTTGTGAAGTTGTTATTCTAAAGTTTACAATCTATAAGTGCCCCAGCAGAAGTCAGGTTACTCTAAAAGAAGTAGTAATCAGGCTGATCTTAAACCTCCCTTCAGCCCAATAGATAAATAACAGATTAAAAAAATCACATAAAGAAAAAGCAATCCCCAGAGACCTAAGCGGGCAAGGGAGTGACTCAAGAATTCTAAAACAATCAAATTGTCATTCTCCACCCAAAAACTGTTAGAACTAATAAATGAATTCAGCAAGGTTACAGGATACAAGGTTAATATACAGAAATCTGTTGCATTTTTCTACCCACTAATAATGAAATATCAGAAAGAGAAAGTAAAAAAAACCAATCCCATTTAAAATTGCATCAAAAAAATTTGAAATACCTAGGAACAAATTTAACCAAGGAGACCTATATGCTGAGAACTTCAGAATATTGATGAAGGAAATTAAAGATGATTCAAAGAAATGGAAAGAAGCACTATTTACAATAGCCAAGATATGGAAGAAACCCATGCCCATCAACAAACAATTGGATTAAGAAGATGTGCAATGTGTATTTATATATATATGAATATTGTAAATAGTGCTGCTATGAACACTGGGGTGCCTGTATCTTTTTGAATTAGTGTTTTCGTTTTTTTCCAGTATATACACAGGAGTGGAATTGCTGGTTCATATGGTAGTTCTATCTTTAGTTTTTTAGCCTCCATACTGTTTTCCATAGTGGTTGCACAAATTTACATTCCCACCAAGAGTGTACGAGGGTTCCCTTTACTCCATATCCTCTCCAACATTATTTGTAGACTTTTTGATGATGGTCATTCTGACTGGTAAGGTGATACCTCTTTGTAGTTTTGATTTGCATTTCTCTTATAATTAGTGATGTTGATCACATTTTTATGTTCCTGTTAGCCATCTGTATGTCTTCTTTGGGCAAATAACCGTTCAAGTCTTCTGCTTATTTTTTGATTGGATTGTTCGTTTTTTTACTATTGAGTTGTGTGAGCTATTTGTATATTTTGGATATTAACCGCTCGTCATCATTTCCAAATATTTTCTCCCATTCTGCAGGTTGTCTTTCAGTTTTGTTGATGGTTTCCTTTGCTGCGCAAAAGCTTTTAAGTTTAAGTAAGTCCCATTTGTTTGTTTTTGTTTCCTTTGCCTTGGGAGACGGATCCAAGAAAATATTGCCATGATTTATGTACAAAATTGTTTCACCTATGTTCTCTTCCAGGATTTTTATGGTTTCATGTCTTACATTTCAGTCTTTAAGCCATTTTGAGTTTATTTTTGTATATGGTGTGAGGATTTACTGCATAGCACAAGGAACTATACCCATTATCTTGTATAACCTATAATGGAGTATATAATCTGCAAAAATACTGAATCACTGTGCTGTACACCGGAAATTAATACAATATAGTAAATCAACTATATTCAAATATGAAGAACTCTGGGAATATATCACTCATATATCACTCATATATCCCTTTTGGAATGAAAAGATACCACCAGGGCCACTGGGCATGATTAAGAATAAGGTATTTATGAAAGGGGTGATGTTGAGACACATAAGGATTATTGGTGAACATTGAAATATACTAAGCATAAAGTGAATTTTTTTTTCTTTTTTTTTTTTTGCGGTACGCAGGCCTCTCACCAATGTGGCCTCTCCCGCCGCGGAGCACAGGCTCCGGACGCGCAGGCCCAGCAGCCATGGCCCACGGGACCAGCCATTCTGCAGCACATGGGATCCTCCCGGACCGGGGCACGAACCCGCGTCCCCCGCACTGGCAGGCAGACTCTCAACCACTGCACCACCAGGGAAACCCTAAAGTGAATTTTTTTAATATTTATTTATTTATTTTGGCTGCGCAGGGTCTTAGTTGTGGCATGCAGGATCTTTTTAGCTGCAGCAGGTGGAATCTTTAGTTGCGGCATGCAAACTCTTAGTTGTGGCATGCATACTCTTAGTTGTGGCATGCATGTGGGAATCTAGTTCCCTGACCAGGGATGGAACCTGGGCCCCCTGCATTGGGAGCACAGAGTCTTAGCCACTGGACCACCAGGGAAGTTGCTAAAGTGAATTTTTAAATAATTATGGTTATAAAACATAATGTAAAGGTTACAATTCTCAAAAGAAAAGCTACATAATATAATAACAGAATATTGATTTAACATACCAACCTAATAGTGGTTTAAATAATATAGAAGTTTATTTCTCCCTCTTACAGAAGTCTGAGTGCAAACAGTCCAAGGCTGATCTAGGGCTCCATGGCATTAGGAACCCAGGTTTTCTCTCTCTTGTTGCTCTCTATTCCCTACAGGGGGGCCCTCTTTGGCTTGGTTGAATACTGCTTCCCACCATGTCCACTGGTCCGTATTCTAGCAGCAGGAAAGGTTAAAAGAGGGAGGAGGGGCAGAGGTTGCACTGACATTTTCTACTCACATCCAATTAGTTGGCTATCTACCGGCAAGGGGCAAAGGAGGCTGGGAAATCTTGTCTCTAGCTGTGTGGTGCATGTCTACCTAAAACTTCTATTATCATGGAAGAAGTAGAGAAAAGATATGTATGGGAAAGGGAGATGCCATCAATCTTTGCCATACTACTTCAGGGGTTCTTGTGAGGATGAAATGAAATGTCAGGACACCTGCTTAATACCTATATCAACACAGTAAGTATCCAGAAATTATTTGGTATTATTTTTAAATGAAAATAATCTTACGCTTTCTTATAAAAATGTTGGTTATAAAGTATTCGAACAATACGAAAGAACACAGAAAAAGTAAATGTCACTCCTTACTCCACCTTTAGAGTTAACCACTGCTAATACTATGTCCATATCTGATAATTTGTCAAGTGTTTGAGCCCAGTATGTATTTTTATAAATGTTTCAACACTTAAAAAAAAAGAATATGTATAAGGAGGGTGGGAGGGAGACGCAAGAGGGAGGAGATATGGGGATATATGTATATGTATAGCTGATTCACTTTGTTATAAAGCAGAAACTAACACACCATAGTAAAGCAATTATACTCAATAAAGATGTTTAAAAAAAAAGATAAACACAACAACAACAAAAGAACATGTATTCTCTATTTACAGGGTAAAACACTGATGTTTGTCTATGTTATTTCAACCATATTAGTTATGTTTTACATTTTTGTATTATGTTATTTGGTGCAAAAAGATTTATGATAGTTATACTTTGGGGTAGTTATACTTCCCCTTGGTTTTGAACGTCTGATGTTAACATCATTACCCTTCCTTATTTTCTACTTCCACTTGCCTGGACACTCAGGCTGTTATAGGAATTTGACTCAAGCAAATTCAGAACTTTAACAGGTTAATTTTTTTAAAGGGCTCAATTTTCTTCTTCCCTTTCCTCTTAACAACTAAGGTACAGTTTACAGCCACCTGCTTTGTACTTAGTAATCTTGGGTTCTATAAGAATCTGAGATCATGTAAATACTACATATCCTAGTTGAATCCACTTCCCCCATATTGAAAAAGATTGTGCCTAAACTCCAGGGAGTTTGAGTTTTCATTAGATTTCAAGTGGAGCTATCAATTCACAGCTAGTGTGCAGTTCAAAGGAAGTTTAAGGGCTTCTTTTCACTCCCTTGAGAATGTCACATATACCGTAGTATATGTAGACATTTTGTGCTTCATCTATAGAGAAGCAGCCACTTCAGAGTTGGCATCCCTGCTTACCAAGAGGCAAGTCAGGGCTTTCCAAATTTATTCTCATTCCTTTTGAATTCCTCTCATTAAGGGGGAACTATGAAGAAAAAGTAAAGCCTTGCTTATTTGCACCTATTTTTTTCTTTCTAAGAAAATAATAATGATGATGCCAGGAACCGGTTGAGGGTACCTACTATGTGCCAAGCACTTTACATACATCATCTTTACTCTGATGCTCATAGCCACCCTGCCACATGAGTGTGATCTGCCATTGCGCAGATTCAGGAGCGCTGAAGCTCAGAAGGTGAAGACACAAATAGTTACACATGTAAACTAGTTGTAGCAAGAAGGAGCTGGAGTTTGAACCAGTTTTGTTTGACTCCAAAATGTCTGCTTATTCCACTGCTCCAGGAGCTGGACTTCTGGGGGAAGCAGAAAATTCTTTGTTTTTCGATGTGTTGAGTAATGTTTCCTCTTTTTCTCTACTTGGATGCTCTTTACTGGAGTCCAATGAGAGCAAATTCCATATGCAGCCAGAGAGATGCAAGTCTGAAGGAGTGGAAAGCTAGAACCTGTTTAATTTACAGTTCAGCAAGCAAATATAATTTCCTTACATAAACTCTCCAGGAGAGTTGATGGAATCAAGCCTCTTGTTATTTTAGTGCTGTAATTCCAGAATGTAACTCAATGATTTAACAGAAACATTGATACCAAATATTGCTCTGCAACGATTGCAAATGCCATACAAAGTTTTGTTGTTGTTTAGAGTACATCAGCTCTGAAGCAAAACATTACCCCTAGTTTCAGAAATGCTAACTGCATTTACAATGGCAAAATAGGCAGAATTTTATGAGTTACTTAGATTATTTTTCTCACAACCAACTAAAATTCCTAATATGTAACTTTGGGAAAAAAGAATTGTCCCTCGATTGCAGATATATTTCCATTAACATGAGCTGTATTTGTAATACAAGGTGTTTTAGCATCATTGACCAAAAGGAACTGGGAATGGCTTATGGGAAGAAGGAAAGTGTTTGGATCAAACCCGCAGTTCGGAACTGGTTATGTGTGGCATTATACCTGTAGATCTTTCCACAAATTCAGGCCCTTCTCCAGAATCACTGATTCAAAATATTGAGAAATGGAGTCACAGGCATGTGTACTGAAAAACTGTCACAGGTGATTGTGATGTTCATTCCTGGTTAAGAACCTCTGG
This sequence comes from Delphinus delphis, assembly GCF_949987515.2. Classification (NCBI taxonomy): domain Eukaryota; kingdom Metazoa; phylum Chordata; class Mammalia; order Artiodactyla; family Delphinidae; genus Delphinus; species Delphinus delphis. Next base: position 33,612,273 of record NC_082701.1, read on the forward strand.
GCTGGAGCATGCCTTCCTGGGATGGTACACTGAGAAGCAATAACAAAATATTCTCCTTAGAATGCTGGCTTCCACTATGAACAATTCTTCTTCCCTCCCCTTTCCTCGCTCTAGGAAAAAAAAAAGTAAAAGAATTGTACAATGAGGTAAACATGGGCAGATGTTCAAAGATGGGATATCTGAATCATCTCATTCTTAAGAAATGTGCCTTCGTTACCTGTTGTGAGTACCTGATGCAGGCGGTGTTAATAGCCACTTGCTGGACTTCCTCAGTGGCGCAGTGGATGAGACTCCGTGCTCCCATTGCAGGGAACGTGGGTTCAATCCTTGATCAGGGAACTAGATCCCACATGCATGCCGCAGCTAAGAGTTCACATGCTGCAACCAAGGAGGCTGCCTGCTGCAACTGAGACCAAGCGCAGCCAATAGATATTTTTTAAAAATAGCCACTTGAATGCTGGGAAAGAGTTTTTGAGAACACTAAGTGCAGTTTTTACTAATAAAGCCCAACAAAGAAACCAAAATACATTCTTTTCATCTAATCCTATGATAAATAGCCAGAAACAACAGAAATCATGGAGTCCAACTGCTTCACTTAACATTCAGAGAAACTGAGCCCAAAGGTGGGGAAGTGTCTTCTATGTCCCACAGCTTTTCCCTATAGTACAAAGTATGCAATTCAATGACCAACCTAGGAATACAAACTGAGCCCTCCATTCTTTTTTGGAATGTTGCCTTACTGAAATTAGAACACAGAAACAGCTTTTCAAGCAGGTCCAGAAATCAGATTCTACTCTTCAATAAAGCACCAGCAGTTTAGCCAAGAAGTGTTAAGGGAGAAAAAAAAAAATCTGCCTGAAGCATATTCTTTAGCAAAGTCGCCCATCTTCACAAAGAGTAAAATAATCAAGGCTTCCTTTACCTTTGCTTTCCTGTCCTCAATGTGAATTGTTCTTTGAGGACAGATATTTAAGAGTAGATCTAGCCTGAGCTTCACTGCATGCAGTTTTTCTGGATCTATACCCTCAGGCATGCTCTTCCAACATCAGTCTCTCTCCCTTCCTGAGCCCCTACACACACACACACACACACACACACACACACACACACACACACACACACACACACACACACACGCAGTCCTGAACAAAAGCCTTGGAGAAGAGAACTAGAATAAGAACTAAGATCTGATATTAAATAACCCATATTATATCATTAATGTCTTGTTGGATGTTATGAGCTGAATTGTGCCCCCCACCACTAAATTCATAAATATTAAGCCCTAGTCCCCAGTATCTCAGAATGTGTCTGTATTTGGAAATAGGACCTTTAAAGAGGTAATTTAGTTAAAACAGAGTCATTAGGGTGGGTCCTAATCCAATATGAATGGTATCCTTATAACAAGAAGAAATTGGGAGACACACACACACTAAGGGAAGAACATATGAAAACACAGAGAGGGGATGGTCATCTACAAGCCAAGGTGAGAGATCTCAGAAGAAGTCAACCCTGCCAACACCTTGATCTGAGACTCCTAACCTCCAGAACTGTGAGAAAACAAATTTGTGTTGTTTAAGCCACCAGTCTTACCATCCAGTGGTATTTTGTTATGGCAGCCCTAGAAAATGAATATTTTGGGTCATTGTATTCATCTGCCATGGAGGTAAGATTTAATCCCATTCTTTAACAAGTTCATGCTCAGAATGGAATGCCAGTGTCATCATTTTAACCCTTTAGTTAAAATAAGGACCTAGGCATGGTTTCAGATAAGATGCTTCTGCTGGCAAATAACAAATAACCCAACTCCAGTGACTGAAGTAACAAATGGGATGTGTTTGGCTCAAACAACTGAACTGTCAAGAGGTGGTTGGTGCAGGCTACAACTGAAGTTTGATCGGGGTGTGGCCTCCTCTGCCCCCCTTGTTTATCAGGTGTGTGGTGGGTTGGCTCCCCTCAAGGTGGATGGATGGCATCAGTGGTTACACATGCTTCTTTATCCCCATCCTAGGAGAAAGAATGTCATCCTGTAACCACTGAAACAAGTTCAGGCTTCCTCTCATTGAATAGTCATTGTTACACTAATAATAACAACAGTATCAACAACAAATGTTCATTGCGCACTTAACATGTGGCAGTCACCATTCTAAGTGCTTTTGCTGAATTAACTCTTCTAATCCTCATAAAAAGAGCAATGGGACTACACTGATTTGTTAATTCAATCAAGGCCAGCCCCTGAAGCTGCGGGGAGGTAAGCCCTGCCCCCCAAAGTATAAGGTCATTACGCAATGTGCAGAATGGATATTAGGGAGACAACCACAGTATGAACTACAGCCACGTCTCTGCAAAATCATAACTGCACCATGCTTCTGTTTTCCTTAACCATCTAGCCTAATACAGGCAAAAAGTAAGAAATGTTCTGCTTTCATAGTCCGTATTACCTAAATTACTTTTCTCCTAAATGTCCTTTTCAGTGTCACAGTATTGTTTTCTCCTTGCAGGTACAGATGCCAACAGAGACCAAGCGGAAGCATGTTGGTTTCTGGAACTTCGTTCCCAAACACATGACCAGCCTTCCTCCTGTAAGTTATAGTGGCCTTTTGGGTCAAACTCAGGGCCTCTTTGATTCTGCTGCTGTTCTGACATTTGCAGAGAGGCGTGGAAACTTCTTGTCTTGTTCTGGCTTGTGTGGAGCTACTTTCCCTTCCTCTTGATTCACAGCAAGAAAGGAGTAATCAGAGTAATCAGGTATTTGTGCTGCTTAGTTAGTATCACTCCTCTCCTCCCCTCCTCTCCCCCTCGTACATACTACCTGGTTTCCTGTAAGGATGAAATGCATTGATCTGATATTTTCCATTTTTCAAACTTGAATTCATTCAGAATTTTATCACGAAAACTAGAAATGCATGTATTATGATTTATGGCATTCTAGTAAATCAAGTGTTAATCTCATCAGGCTAAGTTGACTTGAAATAATTAACAGGCAACTTACTGCCTGAATGCTAAATACTTACATGTCACCTTGGTACAAATTTACTACAACTGTTTTGGAAAATAATTTGACAATGCTTTACAAAAGATACAAAATGTGTCTTCTACGCAGCCATCCTGTTCCTGGAGTTTAAAGTGGAGGGGGGAAAGTATTGTACATAATGATGTTCATTAAAGACTGGTTTAGAATAACATAAATGGAAACTATATACATTCCAACTACATGCATGGCTAAAACAATTATAGTAAAGAACTCCATGAGGGAAACATTATGTAACTATTAGTAGCTCCCTTTGTTTGGAACACTTTTCCACCCCCTCTGCCTTACTTTTCTGCCAGCTAACTCCCACTTAGCCTTCAAGGCTCAGGGTACCCAACCCTGCGCTCGGGTGCCCCTCCTCCTCTGGGCTTATGTAACACCTGGGCACACCTCTATCGAAGGATTTACAGCCCACCACGGTGTAGACCATTGACTTTGCTTGTCAGTCTCTTCCACTGGATTGCAACCCACTTAGGCAGAGCCTGTCTTTGTGCAACAAGTTTAAAATCAGAAAGGATGGCACGAAATAAAATGATTCCTAATGCATAAAATTCAGACTTCAGTTGATTCAGGGCTGCCTTCACACACACCCAGCCCCATCGGCACCACCATCACCTCTGAAGTCTCTTGTAGGTGAGAAATGTGCCTACAATCCTTGTAGGCGGGTATATTTGGGCGGCGGTGGGCAGGAGATTAGAAATGGGGCCTGTAGAACATTCCTGCAAATGTTCAGTAACCATTCACATTCTTTTCTATTTCCTTTGACAAAGTTTGTTTCCTTGAATGTCTGTGTTCTCTTATAACATGAGGACCGCAAAGGATCGGTGGGATTCGTCTGACACCGAAACGCGACGCACTTCCCTTCCTTCCAGGCTGCAATGCTTCAAAAAGCCGCGTGCGGGTGTCAGGGACGCGAGGCCGCTTTCCTTTGCCGTGTGTTTCCACCCCGTTCTGGGAGGCTCAGTGCGGCGCTCCACTTGCCCGCCCGACTTCGGAGCGGAGAGCCCCAAAGGGAGGAGAACCGGCGAATCCTCGCGGGCGCTGGGCGCTCGCGGACCCCGCCCGCCCCGCCGCGCCCGGCCGTCACGTTGGGTGCGGAGCGCCTGCCGGCTCTACCCGGGCGGCAGGCGCCGGGGTAGCTGAGGGGAGCGAGTCACGTGACAGGAGTCGTCTGACCTACTTTTCCTGCGGCCGGCGCAGGCGCACTCCTCCTCTGCGTGCCGCTAGGAGCCTCACGTGGAATCGCACGTGCCGCTCCTCCGCCGGGGGCTGCGGGCAGGTCGCGTGCAGGGTGGGGCGACGGGCGAGTGGGCCGGGCGGGGCGTGGCTCCGCTTTGCTCGGCCGGAGCCAGGGCTCGCTCTGCGGGTCTCCTAGTCCTCAGCCCAATATCTAACCGGCAGCTTTAGAGAAGTGCTCAGGCTCCCCACGCGGCTGCCCGCGAATTCATCGAATTTAAGATTCATGAATTCAAAAATGAAAAAGTTACTGTACATAAGCCCTTTGAATCAGCAATTCCACGACTCGGAAATTGTCTTACAGATGGGTTCCCACTTCTGTGAAATGTCTCCCTAGAAGGATAATCATGACATCACTGTTTTACATCCCATTATCGTTTCCGCAAACGATGGGAAACGTTCTAAGTGTCCAAAGGTAAACATGGTCAAATTCATGGAAGGAGAAATTACGTTTGGGCTATGTTTGGAATTCTCTGAAGTGGTTAAAAAGAAATGGACAGCCCTACAGACACTGATGTGGCGAGGCCTCCAAAATACATCATGTGATCTAAAAAAAAAAAAAAATGGAGCACGGCAGTGTATATGAGATGCTACGGGTGCGTACAGAATAGCTCTAGAAATATGCACAAGAAATGCAAAGGAAGGTTTATCGGCTACTGAGGGCTAGGGGAGGAGAGAGACTACACTTACACACTTTGGTAACTTCATGTACCCTGTATGATTAGCTTGTCTTTAAAAATAAAAATAAAATTTAAAAACAAAGAGTTATTTAGCACTGTGTGCTGGACACCAGGTTTTATGTAAATCATTTCCTTCTAGAAAGTTCGTCTTGTGCAGTACTTTTTATTCTGTTCAGCTTGTATTTTAATGTTTCAAGCTTTCTGATAAATTCTGTTGAGAAAAATTTTTAACTCCCAAGATAGCCACCCAACAAGACTTCTGCATCTTTAAGCTCCTCTCCATATTCTATCTCCTAAGAGAAGACATCTTAACAGAGGGACTCTCAGCAACAAACATTTGCATGATAAAGCCTACACAGCAGTTACGCATCCGTGATTAACTTTTACTCTCCAGACTACTCTGTGAGTTTGTAATGCAGCTATTATTGTCATTATATGTATACCAGTTATAATATATTTGGTTGCAAGGAACAGGAAATCCAACTCTAAGTGGATTGAGTTGAACTTGAACAGGTACCTCATTTAACTGAAGTCCAGGATAGGACGGACTTCAGGGATAGTCTGATTCAGCAGCTAAACAATGTCACCAAAAGCTGGTTTCTTTCCGTCTGCCATGCCTTCTATGATGTCAGCTTCCTCTAAAGGTTTGGGAGGTTCTTACTTAATGAAAATACTTCTCTTCCAGAGTCAGCGAGCAAATGTCTTCCCCATACTCTTTGGCCTGAGTTGGGGAAAGTGCCCACAACTGAATCAACAATGGTAGCAGGAGATCGGATTATTCATTCATTTGCGTTAATCCATTATCCCACTTGCTTTGAGGGGAGCTACAGAGAACAAGCAAACATACTGGATGTAGATCTTCAGGAGGCAAACACAGTGCCCCTCACATCACTTTTATTACTACTATTGCTATTACTGTCCCCTTTTCCAGGTGTGGATTGGGTGACAGATCTTGGTTTGCCCCAAATTATGCAGCCAGTGTATTTGCAGTTTTTCCTGCAATGTACATCTTCCCATTGAGGGTGTGAGTAAGAGCGTCAGTACATCAGGGAAAATCTGTCTCCACTACTACAAAAACAAGTTATGGTGAGAGATTAAGTGGTGTCATTTTGTCAGAATCATATAAAGGAAGTATACAAACACCACATTTATGTACTATTTCTTCATCCACACATCCAATAGGTATTAGACTCCTACTATATGTGGAAGCACAAGGGCTCTTAGAGAAAAATGGAAGACATTTATGACCCCTAAACTCAAAGGAAATATAGTCTACTTAGGCAAACAAGATAGACACTAGGAAAACTTTAAAATAATGATATGAGACAGCATGCAATTAAGTGCCTAAGTGGATGATAATGCAGTGTGGCAGGTATTCACAGCAGAGAGAGACCACATAGGTAGATATCAGTTTAAAGAGATAAATAGAAGAGGGTCTTGAAGGATGGCTCAGATGGGGTCAGATAAACAGGGGAGAAAGGAAGGGCTATATAGATGGCCATACACCATATGAGCAAAGGAGTGGAGGTACAAATGAATCTAGCATTCTCAAGATTAGCGACCAGACTTACTGGCATGGGGAAGGGTTGTGTTGGAGAGGAGTGAGAGATGACGGAGTGTAAGAAACCAGGTTCCCCAGGTTTATATCCCTTGCAGATAAAGATGCACAGTAATTATTTAAATTGCACTGGCTCCTGCTCTTACCTGCTCATCCTTTCCAAATCTCATCCAGTTATATCAAAGAGTACTCAAGGGTCTTTCACATGTGCTCAGAGGTCAGTCAGCCAATTATAGTCACCCCACAGCAACTGCCATGCACTTCCTGTCCTGCTCTATTCCCCTTCATATCATCCTTTCCTAGGAAGCAGGATGAAAGATGTCTCACCACCACTTGACTGTGTATATGGGAAGGACAGGAAGGAGTCAGGAATGATTCCAAATGTATCCACTGTGTTTGTGGCGTGCTATGTCATCACATAGAGAACGTTACATTACACGGAGAACATGTCCATATAATTGGCATGTTCACACCGTAAGGGGAAGCTTCTCCTCCAGCCAACTGAATGTTCAAATATTCAACAACTATCAATTCAATATCAAGGCACACCCTCAAGGGCGGGGCCAGGGCTAAACTGAGGCAAATGAAGCTGCTGGGAGGACCTCACTTGGGATCTTGCAACTTTACGGGAATGGTGTGCCCCTGTCTTTGTCTTGTAATCGGAACAGGCCCACACTAGAAACCTCAAAGTGTCCATCTGAGACATTAAGACTCACAGCATATCAAGGAAGTCAAGAGTCGGCTGTGGTAGATGTTGATTTTGACTCACATCCATGTATTTATTTGTCTGTTTTTTTTCCTCTTTCTATTTCTTTCTTTTGAAAATCTTTCTCATCCATCCTTTTTCCCTACATCCCAAATCATATGCTACACTTTGGATTATTAACTTGGTGTGTGAATTTATGTGGATATATAAGCTGTCTGTCCACCTGATAATTAAACATACATGCATTAATGGTCTGCAAGGGTAGAACCAGGGATGCATTAGTTGTTAGGACTATGATGAAAATAAACAAAACTCAATGAAATGCTTGCTTTCCAGGAAATTCCACCTTAAAAGGAGGAGACAAGTGTGTAAACAAATAAGGGCAATAAGCAAGTGTAAAATTTTGCCAGGGTCATAGGGATACAAGAGAGTGAACAGCTCCCTCTACCACAGTTGGAAGCGGGTGGGAGGTAGAGGAGGTCAAGAAGGGCTTTCCATAGGATATGACACCTGAGCTGCATCTTCTCTGAAGACACCACCCCCACCCCCCACGCCCGCATAAGCAATTTGGGTAGGGAAAGGAAGTGTATTTAAATCTCAGCTATTGAAAGCCTCACAGCCCTCTTGGGGACAGACCTGAAAACAGAAAATTGCAGAGGTCCTGAGAAGTGGTCAACAGAGGTTTCTGCCCAGTGCTATGAAGAGCCAGGAGAAAGAACCAGATGCCTGATATGTGGGAACTGGGAGACACATTTGGTGTGTGACAAAGCTACCCATTCTCCCAGTATAGAGAACTAAAAGATTACCCAACGGGGTTGAGCATATTTGCATGAGGAGCCAAGTTTTGAAAGGGCGGGAAACTCCCTTTTACTTTCCCTTTTGATGTTCAACACTGTTTGAAAAATTCTGATGATGTAGATGGTACTCACTGAAGGCAGAGTAGAAAAGGGCACCAAAATGTCACGGTGATGGAGGGGTGACTTGGTTGGAGACAGGGCATTTGTCAAACCAAGGACGAAGCATGTGTTCGAGGCTGGACCAAAGTATCACCAAGTGAACATTAGCAAGGAATGACCATAACACCGGGAGCTGATAGTTGAGCAAAATACTGGAAGGGGGAGCCTTATTTTCCTTTCCCCCATATTTTCCCAGAAATCACCCAGCACCCCACCCCCCACCCCAGGGAAATGCTGTGGCAGAAACAGCCACTGGTAAAGAACCTTTTTGAATTTTTGATAAGCCATGTCCCCCTTCTCTGGTGATATACTTGCAATGCAATAACTTGTGTTGGGATAATCGAGATACTGGTGTGTCAGTCAGGATAGGCTAGGGTGGGTCACAGTAACAAGCAAATCCAATCCCAGTGGCTGAAAGAGTGAAGAATTATTTCTCGCTCATCCTATGCATCCATTGCAGGCTGGCAGGAATTCTACTCCATCTCATCATTGTTCTCAGCTGAGGACAGAGACAGAGGGAGCAGCCCTCCTCCGAAACGTTACTGGTCTTCTGGCAGGTTCTGCATCAGCAATTAAAAGCTCCAGCCCAGAGGTGACATGCGTTGCTTCCACTCACAACCAGCAACCAGAACTAGTCATGTGACCCCCACCCAACCACAAGCCATTGAGTGAGTCCAGTTCTACCTGGTGCCAGGAAGACCAGGGAGCTGGAATACTTAGGAGCAGTTTCAACAACCACTGTGCCCGTGACATCCTTTTCCTCTAGCTGGCTCACCAAATTCAGACTCCGATGGCAGACTGAAATACTGGGAATGATATTGATGGTGGGAATAATAACAAAGAATATTTATTGAGTGCTTGCTATTCTATTAGAATTGAGCTGGACACTAATGTAAACACTTGCCCTATAATAACTTATTTAATTCTCCCAACAACCTGGAATCACAGAAAAAGTAATTATAGGGCAGGAAGGAATTGTCTTTCAGCAGCAAGTGTAACCTTAGAGCCATATAGATTTTATTGTTAACAGAAAAATGAACTTATTTTATAAACCCGGTTTATGAAGTGGGACGTATAGATTTCACATATACATCCATTTTTGCTTTGTAAAAGATCGATTCAGTGTGTAACAGAACAAGGGAAGTATACGCTCAAAGGACTGAATAGATCATTTCTTGTACTCCATTGTCCGCAGTAATACTAGTTACTTTATCAGTTCATGCACAGCATTTGATTACAGGCTTTCCTCATCCCAAGGAACCACAGGCTTCTCAAGGGAAACGGTGATGAGAATGCCTTCCTCCACATTGGCTCAGGAATCATCCCTGGAGGGGCAGAGCCAAGAGTGCTTGCTATGACATATTGTTGGCAGAATTCTATCCAAGGGACACCTGGAAAAGGGGAGTGTGTGTGTGTGTGTGTGTGTGTGTGTGAGAGAGAGAGAGAGAGAGAGACAGAGACAGAGACAGAGACAGAGACAGAGACAGAGAGACAGAGAGACAGAGACAGAGAATCAGGCAGGCCTGTGTATCCCTGGGTGTGTTTTTCTTTTTATGTCTGCACACCTTCCCTGCTACAGTTTGAATGTTTGTTTCCCCCCAAAATTCATATGTTGAAATCCTATCCCCAAAGATGATTGTATTAGGAGGTGGACCTTTGAGAGGTGCATAGGTTATGAGGGTGGAGCTCTCATGAATGGGATTAGCTGTCCATAAGAGAGCCTCCAGAGAGCACCCTAGCCCCAGCCATCATGTGAGGACACAGCAAGAAGGCATGGGCTATGAACAAGAAGGGGACTCTCAGCAAAGGCAACCATGCTGTCACCTTGATCTTGGACTTCCAGCCTCCAGAACTCTCGAACTGACTAAGACCCTGCCCAACTATTTGTAAGTAGTTTATTGAGAGTCTTTCCTTCATAGCTATTTTCAGAGCCCCCAAAGGGCACTAGCTATCAAATATTTCTGAGAAATCACTGCTCATTTGCGAAAATGTTTTATGAATTGCACACACAAATAATGACGTAATGGCTTGAGAGCTTATTATGTGCCCAGCACCGTGCTAACTACTCTACACGCATTACATTGTTCATCCTCAAAAGAACCCTAGGAGGTGAGTAATATTCTCCACTCACGTTGGCAAATGATGAGTTGAGGCAGAGAGAAGTTACACTGCTGGTCACTAGAACTCCAGGGCCCACACTTAGGACCTCAGCACTATTCTGCCCTCGGGAGCCTTCCTTTTGCCCACCTGAGGTTTGGCACTGTGTTCTAACCCTGACCCACAGTTGAAACTGATCATCTGTGCCTGGTTGGGATGCAGAGGTGAATAGCCTACTATCCATGCCCTCAAGTATCTTACAGCATAGTGACAAGACTGATGCGTGACCAACTAGCTTAGATGCAAAGCAGGGTAGAATCTAATGCGTTGCCAGAGGAGGTGTGGAAAGCAACTCATATTTATTGAGTCCTTGAATGTGATGGAGAAATGGCAGCTTTGATCCAGCCACATGCTAAGTGGTGAGAATGCAGAGGTTGACAAAATACAGCCACATACCCTGCGAGGCCTGGGACGTTGGTACGTGGCCCGTGTGCACACAGTGACCACTTTCCTGGGTAGATCTCAGGTTCTCCTCAGTAACGAGCTTTGCTCCCCTCCACTCCCCTCCATGTCCGGCTGTTGCTGCTGTCCAAGCTATGAATCAGAAACGCAGATTAAGAGGGGTCCTCAGTGACCATCTGTGCAATGGATTCAGACTGTCCTGTGGGGCCATCGGAGGTTCCCAGGGGCTCTCACGGGGGCAGCTGGAGGTGAGGAAAGCAGGGAAAGAGAAATCAAGCAAAAGGGATAAAACCACATCCCTTTCTATTTCAATCAGGACAGCTCTGTCTTTACTGCAGGTCAAGGTGGCATTAGGTGAGCCTGTGGAACGTGGGCGTGTGCTGGGAAAGAGCCCAGAGGTCTCTTCCTGATTCTGAGAAAGAGAACTCAGTCCAGGGTTCCTGGGAGCCAGAGAGTTGGAAGGTGGCAGTGTGTTTGGAAACAGGCATTGTTGACAATGTGTCCCAGAAGAAACAGAAGTAGGCAGCTTTACCCAGGGCACCAGGAACTCAGGCAGCTTTTAGGATAATGACCCCATTCTTCATTGATTTGCTGAGTGCGTCTGGGAGAAATAAAGGTGAATCGGTCACTTTCTGTGCCATAAAGAAGCCTACAGTCCAGTGAGGGAGTCAAGGTATCTACAGTGATAAGTATAACACGAGGGTGAAAGAGAGAGGGCCCCGCGCGCTAAGGCAATGGGTGCCAAGCGAGCTAGGCACCGGTGAAGGGGACGTGGTTGATGCTTCTTGGGGCAGGGTTGCTTCGAGCTGGCACTTGAAGCAAGCTAAGCCCTCAGGGGCTGGGAAAAGGGCTCCATCCAGAGGCCCCAGCAGGAGGCCTGCACCGAGGCAGTCCTCACTGGCTCTGAACGGGGAGTGGGAGAGCTTTAGTCTTGGGGGCACACTCTGGAAGGTTGTTTTCTTCCCAGAACCTGAGGGGGTGCCTCAGGGGGCCCTGTGCCTGGGAAGACTAAGTGGGCCACGGCCGACACGGGTAGCTTTGGGGGACTTGGTTTTGCTCCTCATGAGAGGAAGCTGGGATCAGATAGAAACAGTAGAAGTGTCCCAAGTGACATCACTGCTCACTATTCTTTGCCTCCTTCCTGGAGGGAGAAGCGGAGATGATCTGCAGGGCCCAACAGTGAGTCTGGAAGGGCAGTGTGTGGATGGCATTCACTAAGAACTCTGTCCTCCCTCCTACTTTGGCAAACAGCTTGGAAACCAGCCTGAAATCACCAGGAATTACCAGCTCCTGAGCCAGTTTGAAAACAGCGTTTATTATTCTTTGGCACCTCCCCAAGCAAGCCACCTGACATAACTCGCAGAGGAGAGAGGGAAGGGAGGGCACCTTCCTCTCGCCTGGAGAGAAGGTGGAAAAGGGCCAAAAATGGGGGTGGGGAGGCATTAGAGCAGCCCTTGAATCCAGCAGGTGTGGCTGGATTCTGATACATTTCATTTCTTAGAAATTAAGTCATTATCAAAGAAAACTTGGAGATAATGAAATGCCTTCCAACATATCTGGCTGCCCTTGACAAGACATACAAACAAAATAATTGCATGTCCCACTATGGATGTGTGACCAGGTGGACAAGGGTCACCATTCAGAGAGCCTCAAGCTAGATATCCAGCTAAGTGGACATCCTTTTGAACCAATTTTGATCATTTATGTTTTCCTTCAAAAACATCATTGAAATTAGCATGGAATGTTGTGTGATATTTTTTTTAAGTTTAGAAATAAAAAAACCCTCTCTATACTTTTTAAAAAGTTCTAACATGCATTCTTCAATGAACCTGCCATAGAAAAATATTTATTTTCATGGTCAAAACATCTTAATATATTATAAAGTACAAAAAAGGTAGCAATAAAGTACGGATGAATTTTTATAAACATATATATGTATAGAATGAAATAAAAATTAAGATATATATACGTATCTATATGTATATAGAGATATGTATATGTATATATATGTATGTATGTATCTATCTATATATCTACTTTTGTGCTTATCTGTCTTCTCCATAGGTATGTGTCTTCATGGGTGCCAAGACTGGTCAATGCTTGGAACGTTCTGTCCTTAAGCTATCTATTCTCAGAGAAGGTGCTGGTATGGGTCCCAGAGACCAGACTCAAAGGAGCTGGAGAGGTCAAAGCAGGGGAAATGGGATCATAGCAGCAGAGGGGAGCCTATGGTCAGAGCCAAAGGGCAAGTGTTCAGCCAGAGCCAGGGAATGGAGTAAGGGGTCAGGAGCTGAGGTAACAGACCAGGTCAAGAAATGAATTAGCTGTGACCTTGGGCAATAAGGCTCTAGACTTGGGCTCTGTAAGGTGTCAGGGACTGAGTTTTCCAGGATATTGGCTGTGCAGCTTGGGAGTGGCTTGGATGATTTAAAAGAACTCAGCTGGGTCAGATGTGTGATTGATTTGTTGAACCCAGGTGCATGACTTGATCTTTATCTCTGTTAAATTCAGTCTTGCTGTATTACATTCATTGTTACAGCTCAATAAGAGATTTATGGGACCTGATTCTGTCACCCATGTGTTAGTTCTTATTCCTAGGTATATCTGTGATCCACAGATTTGATCACAATGCATTCCAGGTACTTGTACAAAATCCAATGAAATCCATCACCAAAGACCCCCTCCTGCATCCTTCAGGGATGGTCATTCAACATTCAACCATATGCCAATTCACCTGTCTTTTCCCTTCTTGTCTGTGAGAATAACCTGAGAGATCCCACAAAATCCTTTATTGTAGAACATTCCCCCAGATCCATCAGCTTAATGACCCTCACCAAAAAAGACATGAGATGAATTTGACAAGGCATATTTTAGTGAGCAGATTGTATCTCATCTCGGCATTTTATCCTCTAGGCTAAGTAATCCCAAGGGCTCTAATCTTTTCCTGACACCAGAACAGGGAATAATGAATTGTAATATAATTGAGGGACAGTAAGCTAGATTCACCTCCCCAGAAGTAATGTACACATTTCCATTCCCAAATGTTTTGTGGTTGTGTAGAGTCACTTTACCTAAAGATCCCAGCTGTCTGGATACCCAAACAAGTATCCACAAAGTAACCTGATCTTGGTACCAGATCTTGTCAAGGCCCCAATAATTAGCTTTTTTGGTCTAGAAATTCTTTCATCAGTTCCCCATAAATAAAGATATTCAGGGAAACCAACCTATGACAAACATCCATTCGTTCAACAAATTCATGTATTTATTTGGGAAAAAAATGTGCTTCTTTGTATCTACTTTGTGAGTGGCACTGTTCTGAATGTTGGGATATAGCAGCAACAGGATAGTCTCCATCCTCATAAGCTTACATCAGGGGGAAGAGGCAGATAATAAATAAGTAAGAAAATAAATAAAAGATGAAATTTCAGATAGCTGTAAATGCCATGAAAAAATAAGGCAGGATGGAGGATAAAGAGTGACTGGAGTGGGACTGGTAGATAATTGATTTATATATGCATTGGTGATATGGATTTCCTTTTCTGTGGTCAATGCTTGTCCTCATTCCCGGGCTTTAGTTTTCAGTTATAGAGGGCAGGAAAGCTAATCGGAATACATGTTAGTTTGGAAATAAAGGAATTTGTACAAAGGAAGAAGGATGGTAGGATGCGGTAGGTTATAGCTTGTTGTGTTGCACTGATACCTCTAGTAGACCCAGTGGGGCAATAAGAAATGAAATATGGAAGTAAGAATATTATATAACTATGGTTCAGCAAAAGATATAAACCTAAACTCAAATGACATCTTAGAGAAATGATCTGAGACCCCCTCTCTCCTCTTCACCTACTAACCCAAGCTAAAGTGTATGAAGGCTATTAGTCTATAGTTCTGGGCTCTTCTGACTTGACAACACCCTTGCTCTGTGTGGGTTGTTGAGCCCACCCCATCTATCACTTGGAAAGCAAGTATTAGAGACCTGCTCAGTCATGTTGGCATATATTCATCATCTCATTTATACCTTGTGTAGTGTTTTTTGGCTGATACGACAAAGAAAAAATGAAGAAACTTCAGCTGAGTCTGACATCAATTTTGTCATCTTCAAACTTGCACCAGCCTCAAAGACGTCTGGTTTAGCTCAGAATAAAAATAATAGCTATACATTTTAAGCACTTTCTATAGAGCAGGTACCATCCTACAGGTTTTACATGGACTCATCTCTTTTTATGCAACAAAACAATTAGTAGTATATTAGTTAGGATGGCTAACTGCTGGAGCAAATACGTCCCCAAAGGAATAATAGTTTACCCCATAGAATTTAATTTTTTCTCCTACAAATAGTCTAACGTGGTTCCAGATTGGTAAAGGGGCTCTGCTTCACACAGTCATTCAGGTCCCCAAAGTGTTGGAGGCTCTGCCACATCCGGCCAGTGGGAAAGTAAAGAGGATAGAAGATTGAATATAGGAAGTTTTTAATGGGTTGGGCCTGGAGGGGTTTCATGCCACTTTGGCTCCTATTCCATTGGGTAGAAATCAGTCACATGACCACTCCTAAACGTTCAGGAGAGGTTGGGAAATGTAGTCTCACTGTGTGCCCAGGAAGAAGGGGCAACAAGGAACTATTAATATTATCTTGGTTTTACATATGAAGAAACCAAGTCTCACAGAACTTAAGTATCTTGTTCAAGACAGCAATTAAGTAAGTAAGTAAGTAAGCTATGGTCTTAGTGTTTGAACTACGTTAGTCTGACTCCAGAGACATCCTAAACAATGCGCTCTGTGGCCTCTTGAAATATATGCAGGTTGTGACGAATCTTCCAGACTTACAATCTCTCTCCCCTGGGTACTGTGCACACAAGGCCGAATTTTGCCTCTCTGATCCCCATTTTTCTACGCTTTTCTGGCTCACCAACTCTCTTCTCTTGCCATAGTCTTCCTTTAGATAGGTTAATATCAATTAGGCTGGGATCAACTTGCCTTTTCCTTTGTCCAGGAAAATTTTCCATATCAAATTTCTGCATTGATTTTGTTGACAAAATGTCAGAATTCTCAGGTGCATTTCATTGTTTCTTCTACTTAGATGATTCTGCCTTTGGTCAATAGTCACTGTAGAGAATCAGGATACTTTCTAGGCATCTAGGTGTAACCTGTGCATTCAAGGCTGTCAAGCCAGCTCTCTCTTTTGTGGTCATTGCCAGGATGTCTTATTTGCAGCTGCTACTCCTCTGAGATCCCTGGAAAACATGTTTCTGTCTGTCTGTCTTCAGTCAATTTTACTGACCTCATGAGCACACTCTCAGCGTGGGAGAAAGCAAGTGAATGACAGCTCAGAGGATAACACTTTCACAAAGGTTTATAATTGTTCACACCCTGTCCTGTCCACATTGCAATGTCTTTCTCAGTTCCTTCCCAGTTCTTCACACATGCTTTGCCAACCATAAAACCTACAGCCCATAATACATAAAAGGACTATTTTCAAGATAAAGAGGAGGAATGAGCCTGACTTTTGACCCCAGTTCAGAGGTGTTTGTCATCAGGTCCTCAACTGGTGGCAGGGTGGTCTGTGATACGGACTGATTGACCATTGACTGAAAACCAGCTCCTTCCTCAACTTCCTCCCCTTCTGACCTCCTTGAGACCAAACATTTCAGCCTCTGCATCCCAGAGAATGATGCTCAGAACCACAGATGTCTTTTCCAGCATGAATAGAGTCTGCAACTATGGACAAAGGAAAATTATAGCTCTGACTATAGAACTATTTTTTGACCAGAAAACCCTTTAAGAAGAAAGGGAATGCTGGTTGTCCCTGCAATGCAGGATTTTAGGAAGGATAAAAGCACTACCCTGAAGAGAAAAAGGTAAAGAGATTAATTGGATACCTTTTCTCTTTAAGCTGGAGAGTCACTATAGTTCATCCCAATTCCGTCTAAATATTCCCAATTTCAAAGCTCCCTAGATAGTAAATAAATTGTATACGATGGGAAGTACAAACCTGATCTTGTTACTCTTTTCTAAAATTCCTAATGGGTTCCTTACCATTCAGCTATGAGGAAAAGTGTGCAAAGTATAAAAAATGCATCCTCTATTTATTATTTCAACCAAGAACTTCAGCTGTCCATTGCCTATAAAGTTTTTTTATAATATGAATATTCAACTCTTAAGGTTGGATACTCCTTCATATCTTCTCATATATAATCAGTATAGCTCTGGCCCACTAGGGCTGAAGAAATTCCACTTTCATAATGGCCCTCTATACCTCTTGGGAAAAATGGCAAGAAATGGATTGGAGAGTTGGTTTCTGTGACATGGTGATTAAAATATTTGAGAAAGGGACTTCCCTGGTGGTCCAGTGGTTAAGACTCTGAGCTCCCAATGCAGGGGGCCTGTGTTTGATCCCTGGTCAGGGAACTAGATCCCATATGCATACCGCAACTGAAGGATCCCACATGCGAAAATGAAGATCCTGCATGCCGCAACTAAGACCTGGTGCAGCCAAATAAATAAATATCTTTTTTAAACTTTTGAGAAAGGTAAGTAGAAAAAGGCATTTGGGAGAAGTACCTGCGTGAACAGAAAGTTTGTTGCAATGTGGAGAAGTGAGAAGGTTCTGAGATGCTGGGCAACCAATGCCTCTTTTTTTTTTTAATTTTTAAAGTTTTGGCTGCGTTGGGTCTTTGTTGCGGTGCGTGGGCTTCTCATTGCAGTGGCTTCTCTTGTTGTGGAGCACGTGCTCTAGGCACGTGGGCTTCAGTAGTTGCAGCACGTGGGCTCAGTTGTTGTGGCTCGCGGGCTCTAGAACGCAGGCTCAGTAGTCGTGGCGCACAGGCTTAGTTGCTCTGTGGCATGTGGGATCTTCCTGGACCAGGGCTTGAACCCATGTCCCCTGCATTGGCAGGCAGATTCTTAACCACTGCACCACCAGAGAAGTCCCGGAACAAATGCTTTTGAATGCCAGCCTGGAGAGTGCCCCCCAGATGTTCCTTGGCACTTGAGGAGGTTTTCTGAAGTTACTCGAAAAGGAAGAAAAGTGCAATGTTAGATTCTGTGCTCCACAAAGTCAGTGACAATCATTGTCTTGTTGTCCACTGTGCTGCCAGTCCCAACCCCAGTGCCTGGCATGTGGCAGCTGCTGATTAAATATTTGTTGAACACATGTTGAATGAATGAATGAAAATGGTGAGAGCCAAGCTACCCTTTGGGGTTGCTTGTAAAAAAGTTACATTATTGCTGAAGAGAGAACCTTCTCCCATTTCACTGGCAGTGGGAAGATCAAGCTAGGCAGTGACAGCCCAATGTTAAGAATGCAACAGAGGTGGCAAAGAAGATCTGATGGTCAAGGCCACTACAGGGAAAATTGAGCTCACCTGACAACACGACAGAATGTCAAGCTAACAGCAAGAAGCAAATGAATGAATCCTTCCTCTCCCAGTACCTGCCATGGGAAAGCAGGAGACCAGAGAATTCAAGGGCCGATGATTCTACTGGAAATGTGATTTCAAGCCACTGTGGATTATTGCTTGTACCCTTAGCAGTGACTCAGCCTCTTTCCTCTTATCTTCTCCTTGCTTTCCACTCTGCTCCCTCCACACTAGCATGACTTGGGAGAAATGAGGGTAAGTTGATATTTTAAAGTCTTCCTCCTTGAAAATGAAGTATAATTCTGCCTTGTGGACCAAGAACCCCAAATAAATCTAATTTTTTTCCACCTGTTAGCCTTTCTAACAGAGAATATGTGATAGGAAAGAATTCCATTTTCCTTTTATCTTGGAAAGATCCAGAGATTATTTCTCCCTACTTATATTATATTGTGGTTGTTGGAGAATTTGGTTCAAGTTATACCTTCCAGTCTCACCATACCTTCTCGAGGCTCAGAAGAGAATTTAATTAAGACATTGCAAACTGATTAGTAAATAGAGGTGGGACGTCACACTCCCCAGTTCACTTTTCTGAGAATTCCAAAGTCATTTCAGGTTGGAGGCGTATTAATCTGGTTTCATTTGTTACAAAGTTAAAATGTATTCACTGTCCAACGTATAGCACGTAGGTGGATAGACTTTGTCATTCATTTCGCGTTGTCAGATTCATAAAATTAAAAATGCAAGTAAACAAGTAATTTTCTGAATGCTTAAAGCAGATCCTGATCTCAATAATAATCCCCTCTGGGTATGATTGCCTTTATTTCTACCCTTTGTTTCCAGGGATACTTCTGATGTAGGAGAGCACAGATCTGCTAGAACCTCTCCCAGCTGACCTCCAAAAAGTGCACTTTTTGGTAAGTAATGGGCATATATATATGCCTGCTGCCGAGTTTCTTTCCCCACCCTTAGGCCCAGGAAACTGTAGAACTATATGTTTCCTCCTTGTTGGCTAGGGGTAGAGAAGAAGTGGGTGTACGTGTGGTGACTTTTGTTAGATAACTGGAGATTTGAAACACATGTATTACAGATTAAAATGTAGAAATGTTAAGTAACGTTTGTCTCCTTCCTTCACACCATGACCCTCTCTCCGTTGACTTAGCAGCATTAACAGCTCAGAGAGTACTCACTGAAAGGAGCCACAAAGAACTTAGAGAGAATAGGGGCAAATTCTTTCTTTCCTTCCTTTTTTAAATTCCAAACAGATTCTTGAAACTCAGAGCAGAGGCATTAGTCTTGAAATCTAAGGCCTTTTATTTTTGAGGCAAGAGATGAAGTTGTTGGTGGGTTTTTTTTTGTTTTTTTGTTTCTAGGCTGAAACGCTGATGGAAGGCAGGTATAGAGTTAATTCCTTCTATAGCTTTCTATAGAAAAAGGTGACAGTCTACATAAGGAGGAGTTTCTGAGAAGGATGAGGAAGCTTAGCTACCAGTCGGTACCCGAGATGAGTCTGGCCCTTTACCCCTGCCCTGAATAAGCCTGGAAAAGCTAGATGACAGCAGGACACAGCCCAGGGGTGGGGGGGGGTGGGGGGGGGAGGGCGTGCAATAACCAAAGTAGAGAAGATCTGTATCCTGCTTCCCAGATAAGTGTGAGGGGGTGACAGTGCTTTAGCGAAGTCTTTTACATCTGCTTTTGAAAGTGGCTGTACCACGTAAACGGGGATAGGGCAGGTCTAGGCAAAGAGAGCTTGAGACAGCACCAACCCCCCAACTCAGTGGCTCTTATGACACTGGAGAAGCATGAAATAATGGCCAAAAGTTCCACGTGCCCCTTAGAGCTACACAGAGTGGCTGACAGAGGATGTCTCACCCAGAGGACCAGGATGGCTCACCCTGGTCATCAGAATGAGGACAATGACCTCCGTGACCCTGTCAGCTGGAGGCAAGTCAGGATGGAGCATATGCTGGAAGACACAGAAGGGACCCAAGTAATGACAGAGTTTACACAGGGTGCTTTGTATCCCAGCAAACTCTATCAGATACAGGAGGAAATCTGCAGACCAGACACCCGTTCCACTGAAGCTCCTCTCAAAGTTCGATGCTACTTTAGGATTAGGATAAGTCTTAGCTTAAGGTGCCTGGAGAAAATCACTTAATTAATTGACAGTTTACCTGGATTGAATAGATTATGTTTTTTACATCAGATAGAATGAAGGCCCTGGATGAGTTATATTGGATGAGTTAGAGAAAAATTTTACAAAATTATGTTCTTTGTGTCCATGAGTTTTATGGCCTGAAAATTAATATCCACTATTTACATTAGGGCTCTTGGTGGCAAAGGGCCTGCTCAGAAACGATTTGATTTTATTTAATTAAATCTCCTGTACAAGTTTCTTAAATAGAGGGAATTTGCATATGACACAGATGGTTTAGTTGTCCTTGGTCTGTAGGCAGAGCAATGGACTAGATGGCCTGGACTGTTCGTCCCTAGGGTTTACTGGTTTGATTTTTGAGCACTTAAAAACATATCTGCTGCTATATAAACTCCCTAAGATAAATAATTGAATGTCACTTTCCTACTTTGCTTGACACCCTTCATTACTTTTTATGCTTATTATTAAAATAATATTAAAATTTGAATAAATGTAACTGTCATGTTGAACATCAGAATTTGAAGGCTACAACAGAAAATGACTTGCTTCTGTTCTTACCACTGTTCCTGCATACTGATTTTGGAGGGCTAATTCTTTCCTAATCTCTTGGATAAAATCCAGGGCAGAAACCATGATGTTCTGGCCTCTCTGAGATAATTAATAAGGCTTCGGTCACTATAATCCTTAAAACATTCTCATTCCAATTCCAAGTCCAAACTCCCATTGAAGTTAAAGCTTTTCCCATTTCCCAGCTTTGGGTGTGTGTTTCCATTCCTCCACCACTCTACTTGCTGATACCAGTTCTCACCCTTCTAAAGTCAAAATGGGTGGGGGGAAGGGGTGGGAAAAAAGGAGGAGAGGAAAAAGGGCAGAAAATGTCTTATTTGGTTCATATTGTGCATTGTCACTCTCTGGGCTCAGATACTTCAAGGGGACTTTCTTTGGAGCACTTTGTGGCTTCTTTGAAAAGCCCCTACCACTGAGGATCTCATGTCTACTACCATGTACTGACATGGAGGATGTACACTCACACAGTCATCCCAACTCTTCCCTTGGCTGCCCACTTCCAGCATCTTGCTGATCAAGTCTTCTTTTTAAAAAAAAAAAAAACATCGACCTCATGATTCTTTTTTTTTTTTAATTTATTTATTTTTGGCTGCATTGGGTCTTCATTGCTGCACGTGGGCTTTCTCTAGTTGGGTTGAGCAGAGGCTACTCTTCATTGCAGTGTGCAGGCCTTGCATTGTGGTGGCTTCTCTTTCTGCGGAGCACAGGCTCTAGGCGCGTGGGCTTCAGTAGTTACAGCACGTGGGCTCAGTAGTTGTGGCTTGCAGGCTCTAGAGCGCAGGCTCAGTAGTTGTGGCACATGGGCTTAGTTGCTCTGCAGCATGTGGGATCTTCCTGGACCAGGGATCGAACCCGTGTCCCCTGCATTGGCAGGTGGATTCTTAACCACTGAGCCACCAGGGAAGTCCCTGATCAAGTCCTCTTGTGCCACCAGATAGCTCCACTGATTCTATCTGCGCTCCAGGAGAAACAGATTTCTTAGATCTGCTGTTGGTGGATGCAGTTTTATTCTACCATAGCTCTCTACTTTCTGCCTGAAGCTGCTTCAGACTCTCATCCTTTAGATTCCTGAGGCCTGACTCAGATGCCACACCATCATGCCGCCAGCTCCAGGGCACTCTTGACCAGTTCTCTGAGTGGTCCCAATGCATCCACTTTCACTTGACTTGTGTAGAGAGAAGAGCATCCTACACCTTTTACCCATGGGACCATGTGTGTTGTGTGTAAGAGGGAGGGGAGTGGAATGGGATGCATCTTTCAGACTATTCTCTTTTTAAAAGTCTCCATTTCCAAACTCTCCTCACCTCTCCAATTTAACCCTTGTGATGTTTGAGAAGGTAAAAAGACAAGGATCGTAAAACCGATTTTCATTGTCTCCTCTGCTAGTCCTTGAAGGTGAAGGTGATCTCACTTTGGAATACAGATGCAGTTGACACCTATCGTTTTGAGGTTTCAGCCATTTTAACAAATAACAATTAAAAGATGTAGTGAAAATGTTTTTTTTTTTTTAACAGTACACGAAATACCTAGGAATAAGCATAAGTAAAAATATATGGTATCAATCTTAAAAATTTACTGAGAAATACAAAAAGTATTTGAACAAGAAACACTCCAAATTCCTAGATAAAGGACTAAAGATCATAAATATAATGTGACAATAATAACCAAGTACTGAACATAAAGTGTGTATCAGCCACTATGCTAGGAACTTAAAATTTGCTATGCTGGGTCTTCGTTGCTGCACAACCGCTTTTCTCTAGTTGTGGTGAACGGGGGCGTCTCTTGTTGCGGAGCACGGGCTCTAGGCACGTGGCTTCAGTAGTTGTGACACGCAGGCTTAGTTGCTCTGCAGCATGTGGGATCTTCCCAGACCAGGGATATGTCCCCTGCATTGACAGTCAGATTCTTAACCACTGCACCACTAGGAAAGTCCCTGGATTATATATATTTTTTAATTTAAAAGCAGGAAGAAATTATTGGCAGGCAGTAAACTAATTAAGGATAGATGAGGACTTACAAGCATAAAAGCAACAGGAGAGATCTTTAAAATAAATATTGTTATATCTGGCTACCTAAAAATGTAAGTAGTTTGTCACCAGCACAAAAAACAAAACTAAAAGGTAAATGACAAATTGGAAAATCCATTTGCAAACAAACAAAAAGAAGGGCTAATAGCCTTAAATTTAAAATTTAAAAAATTTGAATTATACAAACACTAACACTGGTATAAAAATGTGCAAAGTACACACACGAATTGACATAATTGGATGATGCTCAAGGCTGGTGAGGGTGGGGGGAGTGCTTGGCCCGTATCCCCTCTCATGGCAGTCACACAGTAACAAATTTCATGGGGAGACACTTTGTAAGAAATATCCCAAAAGCTTTAAAATGAGCACTTCTTTGAATATAAAAATTCCATTTCTAAGAATCTAAAGCAATATCAGATTCCAAATTTATATTTAAACATGGTTACTTCTCATATATTACTGACAAGGATGATCAACTGGAAATGGTCCCTACAGACAATGACAGAGGCCTCTTCAATTAATAATAATTTATGCCTTATCTATAGTTAAAAATTGTTTTCAAATAACATTCAGTCAGAAGCAATGATAATAGTATAGGATTAAGTGGGAAAGAGCAGGATACAATTTATGTATGATGTGTGATATCAATTTTACCACATACATGAATGTCCATGGATTTGCATGTGTATCTCTTCATAGAAAAATGCTAGAAGAAAACACACAAGGTCTATGCATATTTTAACTGGGGAAAAAACTACCTATCAAGAATTAACCTTTTTCTTCTTTATCTAATTTTGTGATTTTGTAATCTGATGAAAACATTATAAATTAGCACATCAAGCAAAACCATAATCTTATTTTTGGCATTTGTTATTTCTCCTTTGAACCCTGTAAAAGGAAGTAATACAGGCCTTTCAGATGGCAACTTGCCAACATCACAGATCAGGATTTTAATGAATTCCCTCCTTCTGAGGTCTAATTTAAGCCCAATTTAAAGAAAAAAAAACCCCAAACATATTACTCCAAAAAGGGGAGTGAGTGCTTCTTTGTTGTGTAAGCTTTGAATTTGAATCTCTTTATAAAATGAAAAATAGACCAAAAAATGAGCTTAATAAGCTAGACTTCTCCCCTACTCAGTCTTTTCTCATTAAGTTTTAATAATGTAAAATGCCATTAGAAAATTTAGATTTATATAAGACGTCAGTGATTCAGCTTTCTTCTCCCTGATGTTTAGAACAAGTGGATATTCTAGAGGCAGGGGTTTGGGATGTTTGTGAGATAATCTGTGGTTCATCAGTGACCTCAATCCTTTTCATCTCACTTTTTTCTTCTCACGAAACACACATGCACACACAGGTAAACATGTCTGCATGCACAGACACACACACACACACACACACACACACACACACTCACACGCTTACCCGGACTTGTTTTGTGGACCTACCCACCGCCAGGGGTGTTAGACCTTCCATAGTCAGCCTGCCTCTTGAGAAAGCACTGAATCCCACAGAATGAAAATTCAATGACCCTACTGACCCTGCGATGGGCATCCTCTCAGAAAATGGGCATAAACTGTGGGATGGAGAGCCATATTCTCAGCAAGCTGTCATTTCAGTGCATGACATGTCCTACAAGGCAACACTAATGTGATGTGCTTTGTCGTCTTAGTCCATTTGGGCTGCTATAACAAAAATACCGTAAACTAGGTGGCTTAAAAACAACAGACATTTATTTCTCACAGTTCTGGAGACTGGGAAGTCCAAGATCATGGCAAGGGCATATTCAGTGTCTGGTGGGGACCTGCTTCTTCACAGACAGATGGCTGTCTTTTCGCCATTACCTCACATGGTCAAAGGGGCAAGAGAGATCTGTGGAGTCTCTACTATAAGGGCACAATCCCATTCGTGAGCGCTCTACCCTTATGATGACCTAGTCACTTCCCAAAGACCCCACCTCCTAATACCATCACATTGGGGGTTAGTATTTCAGCATATGAATTTGGGGTTGGGGACACAAATATTCAGTCTATAGCATTGTCCAAAGCATCAGCAGCAGATGTGAGAGAGCACATTAGTGTGACACAGGTCCCAGACTTCTCACTCTTTATAAGAACAAATGTTTCAACAAAACAATCGACCCTGGTAAGGAAGATGCACAGCTGCCATAATTGTTTCTTTGAATTTTCAGCTCACACTGTGAGGTGTTTTATCCCAAATGAGCAGGTGAGGAAAGTGAGGTTCAGAGAAGCTTAAACCAACCCAAGTATTGGGCTGGCCAAAAATTTTGTTCGGGTCTTTCCGTATAATCTTACGAAAAACCCGAACGAACGTTTTGGCCAACACAATAGTTTGTTCATGTCTTTTATTCCCCAGCTCGAGTACTTTCTCCTCTGAGCTGAGCAGTCAGGACTGGATGAGCCTCAGCTGGGTCTGGACATGAAATGGCATCTCTGTCACCTCCCTGCAGCTTCCAGCTCAACACTTGACCCAAACATCTACAGCTCTCTTCTTTACCCAAACTGTTGGAAAGAACTTCATTTCCAGGGCATTTCTTCTTTGATGTACCGTTGTGTCTGTCAAGAGATGAAAATAAACAATTATTTTCCTTCAAAAACTTCAGCCTTCTCTTCTTTCCTGATAGCTCTCCATCATTCCCCTTTTATGACTTGAAATCACTAATTATAACAACTAAAACTCCTTTATACAAATATACTACTTCCCCGAGGTCTATTTTATTTTCAAGCTTCATGTCATTAATTGTGAAAAAGCTTTATGCACTCTACAGAAATTTGCAGGACAATAAAATGCCATGGATACATTTTCTCCCTTCTCTCCTATTCCCTCCCTGCCCTCCTTCTCCTCCCCCCTTCCCTCTTTCCTTCCTTCCTTCTACCAACAGGGTGACCATACCGTCTTGTTTTCCCAGAACGGTCCTGATTTTCATGTGCTGCACCTGTGTAGCTGTGAGTAGCACTCACTTTCACTATCAGAAGTGTCCTGGTTTGGATGATAAATTATACGACCTCTCAATCCATTCAGCTATCATTTACCGAACACCTAATATACATCTATTACAGCTAGGACACTGTGCTGGGTGCTACAGATGAAAAGAGGCAGTTCACGGCCTGCAGTCAATCAACCACTACTGAGTGGCCTACTGCCTGTCACCCTGCTAAGTGCTAGATTAGAATATACCAGGAGAACTGTTGAGGATTTCTGGAGGTAGACTACATTGGTTTCTAAGCCCAGCAAAACTTAGAACGTTGGCCAAGTT
This sequence comes from Delphinus delphis, assembly GCF_949987515.2. Taxonomy (NCBI): domain Eukaryota; kingdom Metazoa; phylum Chordata; class Mammalia; order Artiodactyla; family Delphinidae; genus Delphinus; species Delphinus delphis. The sequence continues at coordinate 33,638,370 of NC_082701.1, forward strand.
GGCCTCAAAGAATCCTCATCTATCAAAAAGCCATAATCATTGTGCTGTGAAGAGGATTAAAACAGATAATGTTAACAAAGCGTCTAGCACTGAGCCTGGTACTTTGAGACTTAAAAATGATAGCTATTATCAATATTTTATTATTATTATTATCATTACTATTTTATTGTTTTCTTAATTACAAAGGAGTTGCATGCTTATTGTAAGCAAATTCAATGATTGAGAAATATAGAGTGAAAAATGAAAGTCACCACTCTCACTGCCCCCCATTCCACTGCAGAGGCCACCAATGTTCACAGTTTGTGGGTATCCTACTCCTTGATCTCCATTAGCAAAGCAGATATATGTATATCTGTGTGCATGAGATTGTGTGTGGGGGGGTATAAATGTGACAGGGTGCTAAATGGGGTATTTCCTATTGTTTTGGATTTGCAGCTAATGCACCAAAGCTGAAGATGATAGGTAATAAGTGACCCATATTCTAAAGAGAGGCATGATAGACACTTAGACAGGATTTACTAAAACAAAGCAAAATGAGACTAGTGACATCATCGCTAACAGCCTATGTAAAGGCACCTAGAAAGTAATTTGGAATACAAGTATTTGAAAGGAATTTGTAGATCTTTGGCTTTTCTCCTCTCTCTCAGACCCAGTAAGGGAGTTCCCTATGTAAATGGCTCATGCCCATGAGAAAGGAAACAGAGGTTCTATTTGCTGGATGAAGGCCTACTGAGCTGCACACTTGGTAAGGGCAGTGACGTGGAGTGAGGCTGGCTATGTGTCCCTCCAGGAGAGAGCTAGACTGTATGCCTGCCAGGGCAGAGGTCACTGACAGGACACAAGGATTATCACAGCAGCGGTCAAGTAAGACATCTGGCTCTTTTCATTTAAAACCTCCTTTTCTGTCACTTGACCCTATTGAAACCATCAGCAAGGGTGGGAGGAAAGGAAGACAGAGTAAGAGGATAGACATTTCCCCCCATCTCACTGCTGGTCTCCAAACTACAGTTAAGCCTTTGCTAGAAAGAGGGAGAGGTTTTAAATTGGATACAAAATTGAAGTTTTGATTTAGACTGGCTATATTTTTTAGTACCTTCAAGTGATCAGAAAAGAGGTTATGGGGGTCTGCCTGTTACAGTATCATACAAACTGGCATACATGAAAACAAATGCACGGGCATTTTCTGTTGATTACTGAATTCAACTCATTTAGTAAGCTACGTACACACACACACAGATACACATAACATATATATAATATTCACAGAAGTAGAATTTTTAAAACAAATCATACTAAAAAATTTTTATAACTTGCTTTTCTCACTAGCCAATATATAATATGATAGTAAGTATAGAACAACTTGTACGTAAAAAAAAAAATTATTATTATTATTTTTGGCTGCATTTGGTCTTCGTTGCTGTGCACAGGCTTTTCTCTGGTTGTGGTGAGTTGGGGTTACTCTTCATTGTGGTGAGTGGGTTTCTCATTGCAGTGGCTTCTCTTGTTGTGGAGCACAGTCTCTAGGCATGTGGGCTTCAGTAGTTGTGGCTCATGGGCTCAGTAGTTGTGGCTTGTGGGCTCTAGAGCACAGGCTCAGTAGTTGTGGCACACAGGCTTAGTTGCTCCATGGCATGTGGGATCTTCCCGGACCAGGGCTTGAACCCATGTCCCCTGCATTGGCAGGCAGATTCTTAACCACTGTGCCACCAGGGAAGTCCAACAGCTTGTAGTTTTTAATAGATTTATAGTATGCTATTTAACAGATGTGCAAAATTTAATTAACCGTTCCTTTACGTAGTGGACATTTAGATGGTTTCCAATTTTACACTGTTAGAAATGGTGCTTCAGTATATTTCCTTTTACCCAAGTGCCAATATTTCTGTAGGAGAGAGCCCTAGAAGTGAAATGATAAGCATATTTTAAAGTTTGATAAATATTGCCAAATTGTCCTCCATAAAAATTGCATCAATTTATCTTCCCACCAAAAGTATATATGAGCTCCTATCTCCTCACACCCTTGCCAAGAATACATATAAATATTCATTCATTTGAAAGCTGAAACAGACTTTATCTTGTTATTTTGTTTTTCATAATTTTTTTTTAAGTGTAGTGAAGCTGGGCATCTTCAAATAGGTTTTTGAAAAAATTAGTAACGTAGATTGTCTCTTCACCTTGCACAGTTTTGTATTGAATCGTTTTAATCTTTTTATTGATTTGTGTTAGAACTGTTTCTCTGCCTCTCTCTGTCTTTATCTATAAATATCTGCCATTTATACCTTTCCCAGCTTGTTGCTTCCCTGTTTATTGTTACCTGTTTAACAGGTAACAATGTTTATGATATCTTTTGTTTAAATTTTATTTAATGTAGACAATCTGTTATTTGTTTTCTACTTTGTGTGTTAAACTAGGAAGGATTTCTCTACTTCAATTTTATGACTATTTGAAACTGTTTGAAACTTAGATCTTTAATTCATCTGGCATTGATTTTCTATGAGGTGAAATTCCTCCTTTATATGTAATATATAATACGTATAGTATAACCAACATTTCTAGATTGTTTTCTGTTATTTGGATCTGATACTATTCTTCTCTCATCATCATACGGTTTTATTACTAAAACTTTATAATATAAAGACTAATTTCCCTTAATTCAGAAAAATTTCCATGGCTATTCTCTTGCATTTACTCCTCCAGATGAAGTTTAAGGTTTACCCAGTCAAACTTTAACCTCACATAAAATCCTATAGTAGGATTTTGATTCTGGCAGTGGTAGATAACAAGTCCTCCTGTTAAGAACTACAGAAAGGCTGGACAATGTGTGTGTGTATAGATATACATAAATATATAGATGTAGATATAGATATAGATTTTTTTTTTTCTGGCTGCACTACACGGCATGTGGGATCTTAGTTCCCCAACTAGGGATCGAACCTGAGACCCCTGCATTAGAAGCATGGAGTCTTAACCACTGGACCACCAGGGAAGTCCCAGGACAATGTATATTTTTTAAAAAACATTTGAAAGTATTGGAAAATTATCAAGATGACAAGAAATATAAACATAGATGTAGAAGTAGATATAAAAACTTTGGGAGGTTTTATATATAAAGTATGTGTGCATGTGTATAATCTTTTCGAAGGTATTGGAGAGCTACCAAAGGAGCAAGTACTGGAGGGAGCAGGAACTCAGAGAAGATGAAGTCCATAGAATTGAGCCCAGTTGGTGTCAACTGGTGGCTGAGAGGCTGAGAAGCTATGAGAATTTTCTTTTGATTCATATGAAGGGGGCAATGCCAAAAATTGAGTACAGAGTCCACCAAGGAGGACAGAACTTGGTAAACAAATATCCAAGACTTCCACCTGGAATCCTTGAAGGGCTATACTTTGGGATTAGATGAAGCCAGAAATAGACTAACCCTAGCTCTCACAAAGACTGAAGCTCAGCTATAAGAGATTAAAGTGATTAAAGTGATCTACTTCTAACAGTTGTCACAAGCAAATCAAACCTTTTCTGAGGAAGATAGCATCTGTTATAGTCTTGAATTATCTCTGTAATTTTTCACACACGATATTTAGAATTTGACAAAAAATAACCAGTCAGAGAAAGAGGTATGAATTAACAAAAATTTAGATTAAAAAAAAAAAAACAACAGAAAGTAGAAATAAATCCACAGATGATCTAGATGCTGGAGTTATCAAGTGTGGACTGACTTTAAGTATGATTAACATGTTCAAGAACAAAATAACAAAATGGAGAATTTCAGCAGAGGTCAAGAGACTATGAAAAAGAATATAAAAACCGTGGAGGGCTTCCCTGGTGGTGCAGTGGTTGAGAGTCTGCCTGCCGGTGCAGGGTACACGGGTTCGTGCCCCGGTCCGGGAAGATCCCACATGCCGCGGAGTGGCTGGGCCCGTGAACCATGGCCGCTGAGCCTGTGCGTCCAGAGCCTGTGCTCCGCAACAGGAGAGGCCACAACAGTGAGAGGCCCGCGTACTGCAAAAAAACCAAAAAACAAAAAAAAACTGTGGAAATGAAAAATACAGTTACTGAAATTAAGAACTAAATGGTTTAACATCACATTAGCCACATCTAAAGAGACAATTAGTGAACTGGAATATAGGTCAGAAGAGAATATCCGGAATAATACAAGGAAAGAATAGCATTAAAAAGAGGAGGATAGAGGGACATGGTGAAAATGTCTATCATACGCATATATAGCTGTAACCCTAGAAATAAAGGGAAGAGAAAATGGGTCAGAAGCATATTTGAAGACATATTGACTGAGATTTTCCAAAAATGACCAAAAAATAAATTACATTTTCAAGAAGTGCTATAAACTCCAATCATAATAAATAACAAGTAAAACTACAATATGCAGAACATAGTAAAACTGATAAAAACCATAGACACACAGAAAATACTAAAACCATGTGTTTGATAAAAAACTCTTTTCTTATATTGTGGTAAAATATATCTGCCTATAATTTTCACTGGTTCTAGTTTTACCCATGAGAATTTAAGAAATTTTGGAATTTCTGAAATTTAAAATTTCCCTTTATTTCCTTGTGGAGGATAATTCTCAACAGCTTTTACAGTTTGGGAAACAGTTTTCAAGCTCACCTAATATCCACTACCATCCATACTTTTTGCAAACACTGAGCATCTATTATTACCTGTTACTTTCCCAAATGATGTGAATGCAATGTTAACCATGACATGCTCACTCTGTATGACAATCTCATCATGTAGAGAATGGGAAAGACAGTAGATAGTAATAGCAATGCTGTGTGATGATTTCACTTATAGGTGTAAGTACAAGATGCTTAGAGAGTATAGAGCAGGGGCATCTAACTCAACATGGGGAAGGAGGACAGAACTCCTGAAGGAACTGATACCTGAAATGAGATAGGAGTTAGCTATATTTTTTCTTTTTGAATGGAAAAGCAAAAGAGGTGTTCTAGATGTAGAGAATCATACATGTAAATGCATAGAGAAGGGAAAGAGCATGCCATCTGTTCTTTCTGACTTATTCTCAACTACAACAGAGGAGCTCCTTCCTGTAGCTAGGAAATATAAGTTCCAGCAGCTCCAGAATTGCATTGTTCCAGCTTAGCAAACTCATTGGAAAGAAGCTTTTGCCTATAGTCCATTTATCATTTTCCAGAAATGGAAGTTAATTGACCTTGCTTGGCTCTTGTGTCCACTCCCTAAACCATTTGGTTTAATAGAGGAATGTAGTACCAGGATTGGACAGTCCTGAAGCATGTACCCAGCCTTTGGAAGATAAGAGGGTAAGATTAGAGAAGGATCAATAATTTCCATCTCCAATGGAATCACATGGAGGAAGAGAGGTTAGAATTCCAAGGCCTAAGATGTTGGTTAGAAATAAGCAATGGCTATTACACTTTCTCAGCCTAAACAGCAAGGGCTATCTGCAGTCCCATTCTTGAGAGTTCTTCTGTGTTGCCATGGAAAGAGCATTAAATGTGGAGTCTGAACTCCTGGACTGTTTCATCACTTACTACCTTTGTCACCCTGAACAAGTCTTTCTTTCTTTTTTTTTTTTTTTTTTTTTGTGGTACGCGGGCCTCTCAGTGTTGTGGCCTCTCCTGTTGCGGAGCACAGGCTCTGGACGTGTAGGCTCAGCGGCCATGGCTCACGGGCCCAACCGCTCCGTGGCTTGTGGGATCTTCCCGGACCGGGGCACGAACCCGTGTCCCCTGCATTGGCAGGCGGACTCTCAACCACTGCGCCACCAGGGAAGCCCAACAAGTCTTTCTTTAAACTTCAACTTCTGTGTTTATAAAAATATGTGCAATATCAAACTGGCTGAACTCTTGAAAAATTCGTAACAGGTCATCCATATATAAGCACCTGACACAAGTTCTGATACTCAGTACCTACTTAGATTTCGTTTGTTTTTCCCTTGGACTCTCAGACATCTAAGAGATCAGGCCTGGAGGTGAGAATTGTATATATAGAGATCAGGTATTCCCAAGATTGAAGGATGTCAGAAACAGAGTGTGGAAAGGGCTGAGTTGGTGGGAGAGGACCAGAGAGTTGAGTCATGGTGAAGAGGACTTGGGTCTGAAGCACTGGGTGTCTTAACTTATGAGTAAACTCTGTCACCATTTGTGTGTATGTGTGTGTGTGTGTGTGTGTGTGCGCGTGTGTGTCTATATCTATGTGTCTTGATTACATTGATCAAGTCAAATGTAAATTATTGATATAAATACAAATGATGCTGAAGAATAAAGAACAAAAGAAAAATGAAACATCTTGATTTAACAATGTAAACGTAATTCCACCCTTCATGTGAATTGTTTACCATTTATGCTAACTACTCTGTAGCATAATAACTCTGAACAGTATGAGATATGCTTCAGATTAAATTCGTTGCAAGTTGCATTTGGTGACAACAGTCAACTGTGTTTATGCATGCTCAGCCTTGCAGCTGGCTCTCTGCTCAAAATTTTGAAACAGAAAGAAGACTGCTGAGGAAGCAAATACAGATAGAGCAGATATCCTCGTGCTACTTATCTTGGTCTTCCCTGTCTTTGCTGTGAACATTTCCTTCACTATGACCTTAGCAGTTGCATCTTGATTAGACTCTTTCTTCCCCAGAATATGTTTAGGTTTCCTAGGCATACTGAGAAGGGAATTGGAAGTTGATGGCAATGAGAAATGCTATAGTTACAAAGCATCTTCATATTGAAAAAGAAATTGGATCTTTAAATTTACTTTCATTAATAGCACAAGACACTGGCATTATGGAATATAGCCCCCCTCCCCTCTCCTCTCCTAACCCCTCCTATCCTCTCATTTTCCCCTTTCCCCTTCCCTCCCCTTCCCTCTTTTACCTTCCTTACTCTTTCTTAATTTTGATCTTTATTGTTTGAATAAGACATAATAATAATAAAAATAATTTCTAAATGAACATTTATTATTTAAATAAAAACAGTACAATCATTATGTGAAAAAAAATAAAGCTTAGCTGACTTTTAAAATTGCTCTTGTAATTACTGCTTTAATTTAACAGTCAGTGTGACTGTGGAGGGGAAGCTTATTTCTGCAGTCACAGCTTACACGCTGCCATGGAAGCATCTGGGTTAACAGTGAAGCTTGTCATAAAAATCAACTTTGGTGTGGGTAAATAACAATGAATGGAACAATTTTGACTATGGGGATACTTTACTTAAGCAAAGCCTGTGTACAACTGTCTCCAGAGAAAAAATATGAATGAGTCTTCTCCTGCGACTATCCTTAATACGGATAGCAGTGGATTCCCCACTGGGTTAGAGAGAGAGTGTGGTCTCTGTTTACTCGGTCTCTTCCACTGTCCATTTTTTTATGGTTTGGTTTTGTTTTTAACATATGCACTGTGTTTATTAATTGTTTAAAATGTATGCTGAAACTGCTCCTAGAAAATGAATTTTCTCCAGCAACTTAATTTAGCTGTACATTCAATCAGATTTGAAATCAAACTATATTTCTCCTTCAGGGTAGATTCTTCCGAAAATCATCTCCAGACTTTGGCAGGAGTAACTTGACTGCAAGACAGAGAGACCAATGAGGCAGGGAAGAAAGACCAGTAAAATTAAGTACCTATTGACCTGGGTTTGAGTCCTACTTCTGTCTTTAATTAATTTGTAATCTTGGGCAACTAAGGAGGTACAGAAACTCTGTACTTAGTGTTTCTTTTTTTTCTATAACGTAGGGAAGATAACGGCAAAAGTACAAGGAAGCTTTGTGAGTTATAAACTGCTCTACAAATGGCAGTTATTATTATGGGTTTTAAGTTGCTTTGAAAATTTTCACTTCCTTGTTACAGAGAAAGATCCTTATTTAGGAAGACCTTCTTAGTTTCATTAGCTGTGACAGAGAAAAGAAAGATATCTGTTCCATTGTAAAACATGGTTTGATCACATTGTTAATTAAAATGTTAACATTCATGTATTCATTCATTTCTTATAATAGCTATCTGAAATTTTTTGAGATGCTAGTAAGTAAAAGCACTGTGCTAGGCAGTGGACGTACTATTACATGATGAACAAGAATAACTTAAGCTCTGTCTTTATCTAGAGATTTCCTTCCACTAAGAGACAAAGGCCAAAGAAAAGTACACACAAAAAATGAATTACAGGGCTTCCCTGGTGGCGCAGTGGTTGAGAGTCCGCCTGCCGATGCAGGGGACACGGGTTTGTGCCCCGGTCCGGGAGGATCCCACATGCCGCGGAGCGGCTGGGCCCGTGAGCCATGGCCGCTGAGCCTGCGCGTCCGGAGTCTGTGCTCCGCAACGGGAAAGGCCACAACAGTGAGAGGCCCGTGTACCACAAAAAAAAAAAAAAAAAAAAAAGAATTACAAACTGTGATGAGTGGTACAAGAAATAGAAAAGGAAATTAGAAGGGCTTTACAACAGGAGGAAGGTGGAGCCAGATAGATATGATCAGGAAGGACTATCAGAGGAAGTAAAGCTCTAAAAGATAGAGAGGTAGGAAAAGTATTCATGAGAAGCAGCATGTGTAAAGGCCCTTGGGTAGAGAAGATGATGGCTTAATGGGAGACAGAACTGAAATTAGGCCAGTGTGTCTGGGGCATATGGGCCAAGGGGAGAGAGGCACAGTTTGAGAGTAGAGACACAGCTAAAGGCTAAATCATGCTGGGCCTTGGTAATTTTATTCTATGTGAAGTGGAAAACCATTGAAAATGCTTTAAGCAGTGGAGGAACACAAATAACTTCTTGGGCTATTCTACTGTTGAGCCTTTTTGAGTTAGAATTCTAGATATCTTGCTGAGTACCTTGGCATACTTGAACATATAAGTATAAAGTGAATTCTGGTTACCACCATTAAGGGAAATCTGAAAAGTAGGTTGAGTTCATTTTCCTCACCTTAGAAGTTTAAACTGAAAACAAGAGATGGTTTTATTGGTGGAACCATCTTCCATTTGTAGTGGATGGCAAACTTAGGATGTTGATGGTCTTTTGGAACTGAGGAACAGGAAAGAACAGAGCGAGGCTTTTCATCAGGAAGACACGCATATAATGAACTGAAACTCTTTGAACTTAACTGTTTTCAGGGAAGAAACATTGTTAGAAAACTTTGTTAGCTTCCTATAGGTTTTTGTTTGGTTTTGTTTTTTCCCTAAGAAGACATTCAAGAATTCACAGAGTACTGTTTTCAGCAAGAATACCAATCAAACTTTCTGTTCTATTGTACTTTCTGTTTTAAAATTTTTGTTCTGGGCAGAATCCTGTCACTGAGCAAGAAATGCTAATTGGACATTTGATTCATCTGGACAGCTGTGAATGGAATTTTTGCTAACCAGCAGCAGATGTAGACCTGAAACAGCATGGCAAAAGGCCATTGGAATAGATGTGATGTTAGCTGCATGTGTCCATGCTCCAATCCACAAGTATCTCAAAGTCCTTTTTTCCCTTGAAAAATTTTATTGCATATTTCTATAAATGAATCTTCGTAATTCTAAGAGGCCAACCCAGTTCATTGGCATGGAAAGAGAGAATCTGTCATAGCATGTATAATACTCCAAAGAGTGAATCAGCAGAGTTAGATGGGAAATACTTGCTTTCCAGTTGAAAATGCAGAACAGATGCTGGCATTATTAACAGAACATTGCCTACTTGCAGTTCATGTCCTGGATGGAGTTGTATGCCACTTGGTCTCCAAGTAATGCTCTTTATTTTATTTAGAAATAAATATGCCTTTGGAAAAAGCAGGAATTCAGTACATTCAGAAGATGATATTGATCTTTCTTTTTGCTTTTCATTTTGATACGCTGGTGAATTGATTTTATACCAGATGCTGGTTCATTTAAAGTGCTTATATTTAACCAGGAGGGAACCCTGGAAATCACCCATGGAACTGACAATAAACAAATGCAAAAACAAAATGGATTTTACCTCCAGAGATTTTTATTTCAAAATTCTTCTTTGATGATTCTGATATACACCCTTAGCTGAGAATCTCTCATCAAAATAGCCCTTGAAAACTAGTTTCAAGAGCTTAGTCGTTAGCTCAGTGCAGTGTCTATGATCCATCACAGCACACACACGTGGTATAGTTCCCATACTGAAGAAAGAGGTGGGAGGAAATCAAAGTGTTTGGAAAAGCTTATCACAAAAGAATGGATGATCAATTCTCTAAGGTAAATAAGGGAATACAATCATCCCTTCTTATTGGCGAGTTCCCCATCTGAGGATTCAATCACCAGCAGATACAAATTTAAAACACATACACAAATTTGCAGATACAGAAGGCCGACTATGGGACTTGAACATCCTCAGATCTTGGTATTCGTGGAGGGTCCTGGAACCAATCCCCTGCAGATACCGAGGGACAACTATATATTTATGCGGGAAAAAAATCCATGTATAAGTGAACCTGTGCAGTTCAAACCCCTGTCCTTCAAGGGTCAACCATACGTAAAAGTAAAATAGGACAAGTTGAACCACGTGAATGGAAGCTCAAGAAGTAACTATGGTATAGGGTTGTATAGAAAATGCCAGGCAAAGGGAAGACATTTTGCAAAGCCATGAAAATTCTAAATAGCAGTGTATGTATGTGAGCTGAATATAATTTAATGGAGCTGGCTGGAGTATGGGGTATGTGGTGGGGAAGGGTACAGGGTAGGCAGGGATTGATCATGGAAGGCCTTGTCTGCCATCCTTAGGAGGATGCATTTTAATTTATAGGCAATGGAGCACCATTGAAGAGAAGAAAGAAGCAGACAGGTCATGTACTATCTTACAAAATGCAACTCACTATGACTGACCATTCATCCAAAAACAACCAGTTAAATTATCTCTGAGCCAACCCTTACTGAGGGGCTTCAAGCAAGAGATGAGCTACTTAAAAAATACAAACTGGGCTTCCCTGGTGGCGCAGTGGTTGAGAGTCCGCCTGAAGATGCAGGGGACACGGGTTCGTGCCCTGGTCCGGGATGATCCCACATGCCGCGGAGTGGCTGGGCCCGTGAGCTATGGCCGCTGAGCCTGAGCGTCCGGAGCCTGTGCTCCACAACAGGAGAGGCCACAATAGTGAGAGGCCCACAGACCGAAAAAAAAAAAAAATACAAACCATTCATTCATCCATTTATTCACTGAACAAACATTTATTGAACACCTACTATCTGCCAAGCACTAGGGATGCAGCAAGATTTCTCAACCTTGGCACTGTTGACATTTTGGCCCTACAGGACATTTGTGTGTGTATGTTGGGGGTGGTGGTGGCTGTCCTGTGCACTGTAGGATGTTTAACAGCATCTTTGGCCTCTACTAGGTGCCTATAGCACCCTCCCCCCGCCCAACTTGTGACAATCAAAAATTGCCACTGGTTGAGAATCATTGGGATACAGGGATGAATAAGGCATCCAATCCAGCAGAAAAGAGATGTGCGTTTAAAAAGCGTAGTTCAGGGTGAAAGTATAAACGAGATACAAACTGTTATGAGGGCTTATATAGAAGGGAAACAATTTAGAGTAAGCAGGGAAGGCTTCATAGGGGTGAAGAGGCTTTTGTACTGGGCCTTGTAGAGGTTCTGGATGCATGAACTGTAAAGACATGTTCAGAATACCCCTCAGCTCCACCATCCCATCTAAGGTGCTCCTTCTGTGTAGGTTGCCATGTGAGTACTGGCCAATTTGGACTTTGCTTATTGGACCAGGGGTGAGCACCCAATCACCACTGTACAGACTGACTGCTGACCCAGAAGGTGGTCTAACAAAAATACTCTTCTCTTGTGCTTTCCACTAGATTTTAACTTTTCTCACCCATTTTCCCCTCCTGGTTGGTTTAAAGGTATGACTACTTAATGTCCTGGTCCCATTTTGATTGGTTGATACTTGAGCTGTCCAAGTCATTACATATTGCGGATATACCCCTGACCCTTCCACCCAAGGGCATCTCTCAAGTGCCCCTAGAATTGTGCAGCTCACTCTGCTTCTACCTGCCTCTACCAGTTATGTGTACAGTGGAGTAGAAGAGGGAAAGCCTGACATTTCTCCACTGGACAGGTTTCATGAACAGCTAAGCCTCTTGTCTCTGGTTCTCTTGACCTTTGACCCATCTGAACCTATGATGGGTGATTGTACCTTCTGTCTGTACCTGCATCAGTAGACTGATTTAGTTCAAAGAGGAAGCTGGAAGACTCCACAGCTTTTTCCAATCTAGCCATTAGCAGCGGCCCATCAATAAAGCTGATATTTCAATCTGTGCTTTTCCTTGTGTACATTCTTAGAAGAGCAGGAAGGGCAAGTAATGAGCTGCTTTTACTGAAATTGTGTTCTGATTCGGTTTCCATGGACAACCCAATGTCCGTGGAAACAGTGGGGGACAAGAGACAGGCTCCAGATTCCTTACTCTCACTGTGTTCCTTCGACCTGGAATAGTTCATCTCTTTTCCTTCTATTATCTATCTATCTACCTATCTATCTATCTATCTATCTATCTATCTATCTATATCTATCTATCATCTATCTGTCTATCTCCTGGGTAAGATTTAACTAGGAATAAAAAAAATAAGAATTTCTACTATTTAAAAACGTTTTAGAAGTGCTGATGTAATGGTTTGTTCATATTGCCCCAGTTTCTCATTTTGTCGTTAGGACTAATCCTCTAAGAGCCACCTTGCTGGTTGAGATCCAGCTCGGCCACTTCTTGATGCTGTGACTTGGGGCAAGTGGTGTAATCTCTAGAATGAGAATTATGGTGTCCGCTTTGCAGGGTTGTTGTTAGGGTTGAATGAGGGCATGTATGTCAGTGTTCAGAAGGTTGCCTGGAGTGCCAGTAGTGCCTTACGGTAGGAAGCCCCACCATGACACCAGTTCCTAAGGCAGAGGGTCCTCCTTTCCCCTCAAATTCCTCCTCTGTTGGCTGCTTCTGCCTGGACTTCTCTAATTGGAATAATTAAAAAATACTTCCTTTCAAATGTCAATGTTTTTTCTTTTTTTCCCTGAGAGTACTGATGCCTTAATCCTTGCCTGTCATACATACCTCAGTGGGGGATTAATGAGGCCCTTTCCTGAGATCAGGTCTTTGTTAAGGTGATGACCGTGGGCCAGGAACAAAAGACACTGGGTTCCAAAGCCAAATTTTTATTTCTCCAATTTCTCCAAATGATATTTTCAAATCTCTTAGTTTAGAAACAGGTATTAATTTTAACTTTTTTCCCTCCTCTTCCTCCCTACGTCATTCCTATCACCAAATTGCAGATGGCTCTCAGTCACCACTTCTTTCCAGGTGTGTTTTACTACCTTGTTCAGGCCCTCATCACCTTCCTTTTGTTTGTTTTGTTTTGTTTTTGTCTTTTGGCTGCCAGCATATGGGATCTTCGTTCCCTGACCAGGGATGGAACCTGCGTCCCCTGCAGTGAAAGCATGGAGTCTTAACCACTGGACCGCCAGGGAAGTCCCATCACTTTCCTTTTGTATTGAGGTCTCCACCCAGTTCTCACTGGGTTTCTTAAATTCTGTCTCGTCCTTCTCCCTGATGAGAATCACTGACAGGTTCTGTGGCAGGTTGTACTCTCAAACTGTGCTCAAGAATCTTACAATCCAAACTTTTTTGCCTGGTTTAAAATCCTGTAACTGGGATTTCATCTATTTCATCTACTCAGCTGTGGTTCTGATCCCCCGACATGTGGTCCTTTCATCTAATCATTGCTCCCTCCTCTAATCACCACACCTCCTAGGTCTCTGTTTCTTCATCTTCCTCATGGACTCAGTGTTTTATAAGCTCACTTCTAGCCAACAACCTAGGATTTGTTCTCGTCTCTTGGATTGAAATGGCTTCCTCAAAATATATCCCACCTACCTTTAAATATCCAGCTCCTAACACCAGCCCTCCATGTAACTTTCGTGAGTGCTCCAGGCTAAATTCATGTTGCTCTTTGGTGAGTGCCTCTGGTACTCAAACTTTTCTGAAATATTTTGTGTATTTGTAGAGTGGTTAAGTACATGGTGTTTGCAATCAGATAGATCTGACTGCACATTTGAAACCTGGCTCTACCAATTCTTATATCACTGAGTTAACTTCTCTTGGTGTCAGTTTCCTCATTGGAGAGGATCTTCAGGGGCAGTGACATAAGACACAAAATCAAGGGTCATACTGTTCAGGTTTGAATCCTGGCTTTACCACACACTAGCTGAGTCTTCTGGAAAGCTAGTTAACAGTCTCTAAGCCTGAGTATCTTCATCTGTAAAATGGGCATGCTATTAGTAGATACTTCAGAGAGTGATTGTGAAGATGAAATGAGGTAATCCATATGCAGTGTTTAGCAGATTCCTGGAAAAATAGGTAGGATTGTTAAATGTGAGCTAATCACTCTTGGGAAGAGTGATTCTTCCCATCTCCAGATATTTCCTTCTGTGCAGAAGGAGCTTAATTGGTGTAAGAGCCCTAGTGTCTCTCCTCCCCTTTACTTATTGCAACTTAAAGGGGGCGAGTAGAGTGGGGTAACTGACTTGATTGGTAAATTCAGGAAGAACAAATGGATCAGGCTTGGCTCAGTTCCTCCCTTTCTTCCTCTGGAGAGTGAGTTGCCCACAAGAAGAATGTTTACTTCTCTGTTGCTTCATGCCATACATTTTATAGAAGATTGCCTCTCCATTAGGAGGTCTGTTCTGATGCAGCATACCTGTGCAAGTTTATTTACTTCTAGTATACAGTATTGGGAAATCCATTCATCTGAAAATATATGCTCTATCAGTAATAAAGATGATATGTTTGGGATCTTTGTCTTTTTCTTCAATTCATTCAGAACTCAGAGAGCAAGAATATTCCTTATTGGACTCAACAGCACCTATGTCTTTTGATTTTGGAGATGATTTAATTAAACCTGCATAAAAGTACACAGCATAGAACCTAGCCAAATACAGGTGTTTCTGAATTAGAATTCTTTGATTTAAACAACACTCTGGCCAACTTACATAGAATAGGAATCTATTGGAAGGCCATGGGATTGCTCATGTAATAAAAGGAAAAGCTGAAGAATGAGACTCAGAGAGGACAGGAGACAAAGTGGCTCTGGCAAGAACTGGTGGAGAGTTCTTGGGGCACTGCCATCCAGGGTGTCAGCTCTGGCTACTTTCAGTCTTCTTGTCACTCTGCTCAAAATTCAAATTCTAAGGAGAGAGCCTTTGATTCACTTGGCTTAGGTCACATAGTCACCCCTTATCAGGTGAAGCCAGCTTATCCTTACTGGGAGCCCATCATACAGTGACCAAGGAGGGAAATGTGGCTCCTGTCCACTTCGTCACAAAATGCTGGATCACAAAACAGGACAAATATACTAATAACTAACCTCTGCCATCAATAAAAATGAGTGTAATTGTTCTCATCATCAATTCCCCAGCTAGATTTAAAGCATCCTAGAGGGAAATAACTATGTCTTACACTTTTTTCCATACTTTACAGCATTGAACATATTTTCTTTCTATTCTTACTTCTAAGAACACACTTTAACTTATTCTGTATATCCCCTTATCTTATTCCTGATGCCATGTTTTTTTTGGTTTTCTGGGTTTTTTTTTTTTTTTTTGTCTTAAATCATCTTGTGTCTCGTTTCTAGGCAGGTCATCTTGAAGCATAGTGCCTCCTGAGTACCTTGGAGCAGTCAGTGAGTAGGTATTGATTGATTAATTACGAAAATGAATTGTCATTGCCTATTATATTGAAAGGCAGCATGGTGAGTTGGCCTTTGCCCAGCAGACAGGACACAATGGAGATGTGAGCCATTACTTGTCACTGTAATTCAAGAACATGGATTGATGGTCAAGCATCAGAGAAGGGGTAATATAGTCAGAGTCAGAGACTGAGATAGACCCAGCAAGAGACTAGAAGAGACCAAAACAAGGGTGAGAAGTGAGATAAATGAACTATAACAGAAGTCTTCCATGACCCACAGACGTCAAAGGAGACTAGTTATTGCTTAGGTAAAATTGTTGAGGGACTGCTACTTGGTATTTTGAAAAAATAAGAAGGATCATCCACTTTCATAACCATTTGCAATAATTTCTTCTGGGAAACACAATTATGATAATCTTTTCTTGTGAAGAGTGCCCTTTCTCCAGCAACATCAGCATCATGGAGCCAGCTGGAAATGCAGAATCTCAGGAATCACCCCACACTTAGGACTCCAACTCTGCATTTTTGACCCCCAGGTGGCTCATGTGAACATTAGAGTTTGAAAACTGCCTGAGGGCATCCAAAGATCATTAGAGGGAAAATCAGAAGACTTGGGCGCTAATATTCCCTTCACCCCTCTCTAGCATGTGACTCTAGAAATGGCTTATTCCCTGAGTCTCAGCTTTCCCATCTGTATAGTGGGAATGACATATCCCCACTCCTTGTTTTCAGGACTTGTGGGGCAGAACCAATAAAATTTGAATGTAAAGGTATTTTGAAAACTGAAAAGCGCCCTGGAAATGGAAGCTCTTCAGTCACTTAGTACATGAGGATGGGGAAGAAACACTGATCTTTCCCCTGGCTGTCACTTGTGGGTTGTACTTGACTGCTGTATTCTTTCTTTCTAGCCCCGAGTAAACTTCACCCTGTGTGAAGGAGATGTGAACAAGTCAGCAGATGATGCATTTATTTTTGAACACATTAATTTCTTTATCAGCTCTATTTATTTTCTGAGGGCATCACTGTATTACATTAATGCCTCAAGTTGTTAACAGTACCAGCTGGCACTGCAGGCATCACTTATCCTCACTGTGTAAAAGCTCAGAGGGTAGAATGGAAATTGCCATCCAAAGCCCAATGCTGGCTCTCCTTCTTGGTGTGCTTTTAATCTCCCCTTGGGAACAGATCCACCATTCCCTCCTTTGTTTCCAAAGCCTTTTATTTGTGATATCATCTGGCATCTCTGCCATTTATTTTGTTTTTCTTTGATGGATTTTGAGGTTTGAGGGGAGCAGAGACTGTTCATAGTTTCTTTTTTATTTCTGTCTCCTCAGGGCTTAGCACATAGTAGGAATGCAAGAAATATCTGTGTAATTTGAGTAGTGGAGGAAGATACAAAATCTACCAATTTGTCCTATTCATCCATTTTTTCTTAGCATAAATGGGGCTTTCAGATAAGCTACATTTGACAGTTTAGACTAGACCCTGTGCTCCCACAGCACTGTTTCAAAACACTCATCACACATGTACCTCTTGAATGAATGTCTTTCCTGATAGCTTGTGAGCTCTCTGACAGGAGGGATTGTGTGTCTTATTCTTGCCCATATTCTCAAGGCTCAGAACAATGTCTGTCACATAGTAGGTATTCAATAAATACATGTAGAATTAAAGTGAGTGATTTGATATAGATTCCAATTTTTGAGGATTCCTACTTTTGCTGTTCCTTTTCACAACCAGTTTTTTTCAACAGTGAACGTTCTCCAGTTGGAAATCTGGGCAATTTCTTCCCAGTTTAGGAAGTTTCCCTCTCAGTTCTTTTTCCCTAGTGGCTGACTACATGGAGAGAAGGAAAGTAACATTTATTGAATGCCTACTTTCAACAATATGTAGTAACAAGCGTTATTATCTCTACTTTCCTACTGACAAAAATGATGCTCAGGAGGCATGACCAAGGTCATAGAGTTACTAAGAGGCAGGATTTCAACCCAGGTCTAACTGAATTCACAGCCACTCTTTTGCTGAATCACACTTCTTGTGCAGAGTTGCTTCAAGGTAGCAACTTTGTCTGAATAGAGGCCACAGATCTGGTCAGTGTTTGAGAACAGAGATATTCTGAACTTAATTCCGCGTATAGATTTATCTTCAACAAGAACCGCTTCATAACTCAACCTTCACTCTTCCACATTAAGTCATCTCCTTCCAGCTGGCACCTGTAACTTGACCGTGGCCTTGTTCCATCTTTCTCAGATCTAGGGCAGTGATGGTCAGCCTGTTTCTCATAGACGTGTGTTGGTGATTCTTTCATCCAGTGGTAGGAACTGGGTTAAGGTTCAAAGTAAGCTCTGATGCAAATGTATTTGGATTTTTAAGAAGTACATCTTCCTGTCTCCCAGATAAATGATCTGTCCTTGGTTTCTACTTACACAGGGCCTATTCAAGTCACATAGTTCATAAAGCCTGAAGAGCAAAAATGATCATCAGTATAATTACTGTTGGGCTGTAGACCCACTGATAAGCGTCATCATGTTCTTAACAATATTCATATCATATTCTCATATCACATATCCTTGTAATTTATATTTCGTTTTATCTATTACTTAATGTTTTAATTGATTTTTTTGAAGCATCCTTTCAACATTCATTCACCAAATACAGGAGGGCTGGCATCCCAACCTCCCGCATTGTTCAAGGTTCAACTATACAGTAGTCCCTTGACATCAGCAAAGAATTAGTTCCAGGACACCCATGTGGGTACCTAAATCCACTCAAGTTCCTTATATAAAATGGCGTACTATTTGCATATAAACTATGCACATACTTCCATATACCTTAAACCATCCTGAGATTACTTATAATACCTAATACAATGTAAATGCTATGTAAATAGTTGTAAATACAAGGTAAATGCTTTGTAAATAGTTATTGATGTGCAGCAAATTAAAGTTTTGCTTTTGGAACTTTCTAGAACTTTTTTTTTTTTTTTTTTTTTGCGGTACGCAGGCCTCTCACTGCTGTGGCCTCTCCCGTTGTGGAGCACAGGCTCCGGACGCGCAGGCTCAGCAGCCATGGCTCACAGGCCCAGCCGCTCTGCGGCATGTGGGATCTTCCCGGACCGGGGCACGAACCCGTGTCCCCTGCATCGGCAGGTGGACTCTCAACCACTGAGCCACCTGGGAAGCCCTCTAGAACTTTTTATTCCAAATATTTTTGATCAATGGTTAGTTGAATCATGGATGTGGACCCAGCAGATATGGAGGGAGGGCTGACTGTGCCTACCTAACTGTGTGGATGCCTACCTTACATCAGGTGCTTTGCTAGGTGAGAATGCCAACTGGAGATATCATGGGCCCTGGCCTCAAGTATAATTTATTCATATGAAAAATGCCCATGTCTACCTGACAGACTCAAGAAAGGCTTTCTAGAGGAGGAGGCCTTGTTGGAGACTGGATAGAGAAGAATGAACGTGTCTGGGAGCAGTCAAGTGGTAGCTGAGAAAAGGATGTGGTGTAGTAAGGTCAGGGTACATAAGGACAAACATAAAAACAACCAACTTTTTAGTCCAATAAGTTCTGTCCATGCAATATTGTTTAATGCCTTAAAGACAAAAAAAAAAAAAAGAATTTTAAAGGAGAGAAAAAGAGCTGTTGAAAACATTCAAGATTATAGTTTTGCTCTGAGTACATTCTAAGAGGTTTTTCCTGTCCTTATGTTGTAGTTTTGGTGGAAAAGAACCCTGCATTTCAATTGCCAGGAAAGAGCCATCCGGCTGAGCAAAGAGAGAAGCCCTTCATGGGGTCATTTAACATCTTGACTGAGACAAATGGGACAATCCAGTCACTGAGAATGAAATGGCAACTGTGATAAGGCTCTTTTGTTAATGGCAGTGTCCTCTCCAACCAAGCCACAGGGTGCTCTAGAAAGATGTGTGTATTTTCCCAGCCTAGATGCATTTTTTCTCTTGGAAAAGAGACACAATTTCACACAGCTGAAGGGACTTGGGACAAAGTTACATTGAGAGCTCTGGTTTAGACTAGATGGATAGTTTTGTTTAAATGCTGGGCTCACCATATGACTCATTAATCATATCATATAACCCAGAGAGCATCTAGTCTAAACTTCTTTTTAGATGAGGAAAATGCAACCCAGAGAAGACAAGCAATTTCCACAAAGACACAAAGATGATTAGTGCCAGTTCTGTATTAATCCAGTGCTGACCTTATAATAACATTTGTTATTTAGTTAACTAGTTATTTTATTAATAATTATTTACTGAATACTTATGGTGTTACCGAACTCAGGTTCAGCTTGAAAGCAAATACTTGAGAGATGTATGTTGGTTGGAAAAGAAAGTTTGCTTTTTTCAGGAGGCTGGCAACCTGGGGAGAAGATGGCCTCATGTCCAACAATCAACTCCAAAGATTCTACTCAACCACAAAAGTTTTAAAAGGGAGAATCATTTGGGAAGGGACACAGAGTGTTTTCTTCCACTGTGTAAAGACTTTCTTCTGATTGGTTGCTGGTGAGGTAACAGGGCGGAGTTCCTGGAATCTTGTGCTCAGCCTGAAGTTACCATCCTCCACCTGGGTGCCAGCCTTAGTTTTTGCAGAAGAACTCAAAGGTATTGTTATGTATATTCCCTGAGCAGGAACCAGGACCTTGCCCCTAGGCTGCACTATTTTTTCTTGACTGCTCCTCCTTTGCTTCTGCATTCCTTCCCTTCTCTGATTAGCAGCTGTTTGAATCTGCCTTTTGGAACTTAGGGAAGGTCAAGGAGGTTGAATGAAGCCCATTTCCTATAAATAAGAAATGGGGAACAGGGAAAGGATTTGTACCCAGGAAGGCCCCAGAGGGTCCTGCTCCATTTCAATGGTGTGATAAATGCTTTGTTAGGATTATTTTTGTCATGGATTATTTTCAATGGAGAGGCAACATCCAGTTATGAGTTCAGTGCTCACTGCTGTTGGGTCTGGGGCTAGTTGCCCAGCCTCACTAAGCCTCAGTTTTCTGTCTATAAAATGGAGGAGGTAAGAGTCCCCGTTGCAAGCACATCATGAAGATTAAATGAGATAATGCACGTAGAGCTCAGAACAGCATCTGGCACACTTAATACCCAGCTCGCCAAGATTTAATCTTTCTGGGCTTTCTATCAGAGCACAAATCTTTACTCTGTAATTCTTATATCTGCCTGCCCTAAAGATGATTATGAAAGGTTTATTTCCTTTGAGTGCTTTCATTCTCTCTAGGTTCCTCTAAATCCCTGATTGACAAGTCTGGAGGGCTGGAGCTTGTCTCTCTCACAGTCATCCCCTCTCTCTAGATCCCCTTCCCCTCCTCCAGGTTCTTGGCGGCTTCCCCTGGAGGGAATTCAGATGTGTTCCATTAGAGCCTCAACCTTGGGAGGGAGCTTCATCAGTGGTGTGCCTGCATCTCCTGATCCATTCAGAGAGGAACAGGGGCCAGCTCCTGGATGGCGTGTCATCCATCTCTGAGCCCAGCCAGGTTTAGGTTGGCTCACAAGATCTGGGACTTGTCAAAACCTTTGGCATTCTAAGAATGGGTTCCATAGAGCCCTGGAGTTGAAACAAAACAAAAAACCCCAACATAATAAGCTGGACAGTACATCAGCCCTTTTGGCAAGAAGCAAGGGAGGAGCAGTTAAGCACATATCTGGCTATGTATGTTCCTAACAGCATAATAGAGCTTTCTTGGTTCCTTCCGAAGCTTGATCACTTCTAATGTCATAAGTCATCTTCTGGGCAAGGTTTTTGCAGATGCACGAACACCTTGCTTCTCTGCTCTCCTTTTGCAAATCATCCTCCCTATGAGTGAGTATGCAATCTACTTCTGTACACAGCTAGTTGGGAGGAAAGCTGGCCATTCAGCATGCGTTTATGAAGGCAATACATTCTGAAGGGAGGCAGAAGCTTCAGGAGAGGTCTGGAAAAGATTTTTAAAATACTCTATTTGCATAAGACAGTTCTAGCCATCAGTGCATTCCTTAGACCCTCAGTCTCTGAGGCTCATTTGAATTGTAACCTTTTGTGGTTTCTTTGTTCCTTTTGGTTTGAGGAATGAGCTCTTTTTATTTTGGATATCTTAAGGGAATTTTGGAGAATCTTGTCTTGCTCTTTTTTTGTCACCTGTGAAAATGAAGATGTAGCTTTGAAGTGGGGCAAGAGGAATGAATGGAGACGTTTTTATGGGGGGAGGACTTACATGACAGTACACCCATTTGTCATTTAACCTTCATGGCAACTGGTCCTCGGAGAGGTTAATTGATTGGCAGAAGATTACAAGGGCCTTGTTTATTTCTCCCCAGGTTTGTCTGCCTCCAAAGGCCATGCATACAACACAGATAAAATGATTTTGTCATTTTACTACCTCTTCTCCAGTTCACTTTTTTTTTATCCTGAAATTTGCCTCCTTCTTACACTTCTGTGTTCTTTTGATCTAAACCTCATGCATCCTTTAGGATCTGGGGCACTGCATGTTTTTCCCATTTGGATTCCAATACTTATTTCCTTACATACTTTTTTTTTTTTCAACACTACGTGCTTTGGTTTACTAAGCAAAACCACCCAAGTTTCTTCTAATTTTATTATTGTTAGAAGTATTAATATGTAGCAGAGCTATTAATTCTTAAAACTTCTTTTCTTATTTCTGTTAACAGCTAGAGCTTTTCTTTCCACATATCGTTTTTAATCCTGAAAACTCCAATTCATGGCATTCAGTGTTTCAAGGCATTTATTCCAAACTAACTGCTTAATTCATATTTTTGTTCATTGATTTTAGTGTTAGCAACAATGTGAGAGATACTTGTAGACAAGTAATTGTACAATGGAAGTAGAATCTCTGTTTAATAAGAAATGTGTGGAATGAGGTTGGCCTACATCATTTTGCAGTTTGGCAAGCTGCAAATGGTTGACCATGGCTGGGACCCAGGTTTCATGTGTGGAGCCAGCAGACCACAAAGCAGCTTGGACTTATCCTGAAAGTGATGGTGCTTCACCCATAAGTATGATTTTTGCTGTAAATTTTTTCTTTTTGCCGTTCGCGGGCCTCTCACTGTTGTGGCCTCTCCAGTTGCAGAGCACAGGCTCGGGACGCGCAGGCTCAGAGGCCATGACTCAAGGCATGTGGGATCCGCGGCATGTGGGATCCTCCCAGACCGCGGCACGAACCCGCGTCCCCTGCATCGGCAGGCAGACTCTCAACCACTGCGCCACCAGGGAAGCCCAGCATCCTCTCTTGATTGTCCTGCTATTGATATTTTAGAATTTCCGTCCACAGGGAATGAATTCCAGCTGTTTACCCTGGAGGGGCCCATCTGTCTCCTGCCTCACTATGAGATTCTTAAATCATAAAATGGAGACAACTTCTGTTAAAAGCTTTTTCTGCACTGAGAAGACAATATGATAATTAGCCTTTATTTTGTTAATGTGGTGAGTTAATTGTTCCATTTTTTTTTGACAGTTAAACCAATCTTGCTTCCTTGGAATAAATCTTTCTCAGTCATAATGTATTAACCATTTTAAATATTGCTGGATTTTGTTTGCTTATATGTTTTGCATCTTCATGACTGAAATCATTCTGTAATTTTCACTTCTTGTAATGTCCTTGTCAGATTTTGGCATAAAGGTTTTGCTGGCCTCATAAGTAAGTTTTGAGAGTGTTCCATTTTATGCTGTTCTCTGAAACAGTTTGTGTATAATTGGCTATGCCTTCCTTAAATGTTTGGTAGAATACACTGGTGAAACTCTTTGGTACTGGGTTTTCTTTTGAGAGAGTTTAAGATTATGGACTCAATTTCTTTGATGTTATAGGATGATTCAGATATTCTATTTTTCCTTGTGTTAGTTTTACATATTGTATTTTTAATGTAAGTTTTTCTATTTTTATCAAACTTTAAACTTTAATGACCTAAAATTGTTTTATAGTATTCTTTTGTGATCTTTTTAATATCTATAAGATCTTTAATGATTTTCCTTTTTTCTTACCTAACATTGGTTATTTTTCTTTTTCTCTTTTTTCTTGATTAATCTTGCTAGATAGTTATTAATATTACTACTTTGTCCAAATAACCAACTTTGGTCTTTGTTGATTCCTCTCTATTGTAAATTTATTCTCTCTTTCCTTAATTTCTGCTTCTACTATTTTTCTTCTTTATTCCATTTTTCTTTGGTTATAACTTGCTCTTCTATTGCTAGTTTCTTGAGATGATTACTTAGTTCATAACTTTTTAGTCTTTCTTCTTTTATAATGTGTACATTTAAAGGTAGAAATTTTCTGTAAGATGCATCCTATAAGTGTTTTTATGTACTGTTTCCTTGATCTTTTAGATCTTTTATTTAAAATATTTTTTAATTTCCTTTGAATAATGTGTTATTTAGAAGGATATTTTTTAGTTTTCAAGCACATGGGAAATTATAGTTTTGGGATCATTGATTCTTAGCTTAATTGCACTGTGTTTAAAAATATATTCTGTATGATTTTAGTCCTTTGACATTGGTTAAGATTTGTTTTATGATCAAGGATATTGTTAAGCTTTATAACTACTTCATGTATATTTGGAAAAAAAGGTGTATGCTACAGTTATTGAGTAGAATATACATATATGGTAATTAGGTTATATTTACCAATGTGTTGTTCACATTATCTTTATCTTCATTAATTGTTTTGACTACATATACTATTACTGAAAGAAGTATGCTAAAACATCCACTAAGATATTGGATTTGTCTATTTCTTCTTTCAGTTCTATCAGTTTTTGTCTTGTATATTTTGGCCTATGTTATTTGGTGCATATAAATGTATAATTGCCATACCTACCTAGTAAATAAAATCTTTTTAAATTATAAAGTTTATTTTTTATTCATTTGTAATACTTTGACCTTAAAATACATTTTTCTGATATTAATTTAGCAACACTAGCTTTTTTTTTCCAGTTATTCTTTACATGGTATATCTTTTTCATTCTTTTATTTTTTATATACTTTTATAATACCTCCATATTTTAGATTACTCTTGTGAATAGTTGATAGTTGAGCTTTTTTTTTATTATAAAGCCTGGCATTCTTTGCCTTTAATTGGAAAATTTGGTCTGTTTACATTTAATTTATTACTGATATATTTGGTTTGAATCTCTCATTTTATTGTTAGCTTTCTATTTATGCCAAACAACATATATTCTTGTATTTCTTGTTTCTTGTCAGAAGACAAGAATATAAAATAATTTAGATTGTTTGAATTTTTTCATCATTTTCCCTCTTTTGTTTGCTTAATAATTATATACTTTTACTGGAGTTTTGATGGTGTCTTACTCAGTTTGGGCTGTATAACAAAACTAAGTGGCTTATCAAAACAGAAATTTATTTCTCACATTTCTGGAGGCTCTATGTCTGAGATCATGGTGCCAGCATAGTTGGGTTCTGATGAGAGCCCTCTTCTGAGGTGCAGATAGCAAATTTCTCCTTGTATATTTACATGGTGGAAACAGAGAAAGGAAACAAGCTTTCTCATGACACTTAGAAAGGCACTAATCTCATTTATGATGGCTCCACCCTCATGACCTCATCAGATCCTAATTCCCTCCCAAAGGCCTATCTCCTGATATAATCACATTGAGGTGTAGAGTTTCAGCATATGAATTTTGGAGGGACACAAACATCCAGTCTACAAGTGGTTACTCTAGAGATTACTACATGCATCCATAACCTATCAAAGGCTAGTGTTATTTGGTACTTTTTACCCTCTTTATGTTCAGTACAAGGATCTTAGAATATTTGATCTCTATCTTTTAACTTATTTACTATTGTTGCTGCATATAAATAAGTTTACAGATATTTTAAATCCTATCACAGATAATAATTATTGCTTTTCACAGTCAGTATTCACCAAGCATTAATCACAAATTTACTCTTTTTTTTGATGTGTGTTCCTTCCTTCACCTCTAAGCTTCCATTTGGGCTAATTCTTTTTTCCTAAAAGACTTCATTTATAATGGGTCTGCTGAATTCTATTTTTGTCTGAAAATATTTTTATTTCATCTTTATTCTTGAAGGCTATTATTGCTGGATATAGAATTCTAAGTTGACAAGACACTTTTTCCTTGAATACTTTGTTGAAATAATTCTGTTGTCTTATTTCACTATTCCTGTTGAGATGGTAATGTGTCTTTTTCCTTTCTGTTTTTAGTGTTTTGTTTTTGTCTTTGGTTATCAGCAGTTTGACTATGATGCGTCTAGATGTGGATTTCTTTGTATTTATCTTGCTTGAGGTTTGTAAGAATTCTTGAATTTATGATTTAAAACCTTTCATCAGTTTTGGAAAAAGTTCAGCTAATTGTTTCAAATATTTCTTCTTCTCAATTCTTTCTGTATTTTCTTTCTGAGATTTATTATACATGTTAGGCTTTTTTAGTGTATTTCATCAGCACTTAAGTCTCTGCTGTATTTTGTTCCCTCTTGCATAATTCTGGATATTTTCTTCTTTCTTCCTGTTTTAAGTTGTACCTAACTGCTGCTAAACACATCCATGGAGTTCTTACTTTTGCTTATTGTATTTTTTAGTTCTAATATTTCCATTTCATTATATATATATATATATATATATTTTTTTTTTTTTTTTTTTTTTTTTTTTGCGGTATGTGGGCCTCTCACTGTTGTGGCCTCTCCCATTGCGGAGCACAGGCTCCGGACGTGCAGGCTCAGTGGCCATGGCTCACAGGCCCAGCCACTCCATGACATGTGGGATCTTCCCTGACCGGGGCACAAACCCATGTCCCCTGCATCGGCAGGCGGACTCTCAACCACTGTGCTACCAGGGAAGCCCTTCATTTCATTATATTTTTGTAATTTCCCATTATCTGCCAAAATTCTGAATCTTGTCTTTTATCTCCTCAGAAGCATTATTATTCTAAAATCTATGACTAATAATTTTATTATCTAGAACTACTTGGATCTTTTTCTGTTTTCTTTGTTCTTGTGTATCTTGTCTTCTTGTTATGCCTTGTTTCTTTTGATTATGTGCTGGACATTGTTAGATAAAAATTAGAGGAAAAAAGCTTATCATGATGTTCTCTTTCTCCAAAAATGATTTATGTTTGCTTATGGAGGACAACTAAGTGCACTTGCAACCTAGGGTCATGTTAATCCAATTTCAGGGACTGAAATGGTTTGAATTTTGGCTTCAATTTCTTTAAGGGTTATTCTTCTTCTATTTTACCCTTACTCATAGGATCTTGAGCCTGTAGCGTTCCACAAGTTTATCAGTGTCCCTTTGGTGACTCTGGACTCCAATTTCTCTCTAACTTCAACTAATCTGTTAAAATTTCTGTTCAGTAACTCAGACTCTCATTAACCTCTCCTGAAATCAGCAGATACACAAAGGGTAAAGAGGTCCAGTTGTTGAACTTAACTCTGTTGGTTTCCATCTTCTTTCAGATCTCAGTCTTATGATTTCTTATTGCTTTTTAGCTCTCCATTGACTGCAGACAGATTAAAATAAAATGTTGTCCAGATTGTTTAATTGTCCTCAGTGAGTGTGTTGGACAGACTACTTAGCTCACCATTTCAGAAGCTATTTAATTAGCTTAAAATGAAATTGCCCCCTCCCTGTTCTGCCTAAAGGAACCAAGGAGAGAAATTAGATCCAAGCTTGTGCAGTGGGTTTTAAGGTAAACATTTTCCAGGGTCTGGGCAAGATAGTGGCAAGAAGAATTATGAGAGCACTCCAAAGGGAAGGTGAAATTTATGTAGAAAAAATTCAGGACCACTGCTGTAATTTCTCATTTTACCATAGATGCCTCTGTTTTTCCTATAATAGAATACAATTTAATTTCAGGTTTTGTTTAAATTTTTTTCTATCTAACCACACTTTATCTAAGAAATGTAGTTATTAATAGCAGGAAGACTTTTTCAAATTGTTAAGTACCTTGATAGATTTGGATATTCAAGAGGGGAGAATAACTACAAAATAGGATAAGGATTTGGAGTTTTATGTGGCAATCATAGATGGAGGAGGTGAGGGGAAACAAAGGGAAAGGTTGATAAAGATAGATGCCAGTGTGATAGAGGTTATGAGCTTAGTGGTATGGTACCTGTACCTCTACTTCCCCTTCCACCATCCTGCCATCTTCAGTAAGATTGAATAAACTCAGCCTTTATAATAGAAAGCAAAACATGGCTTATTTTGTGTCAGTCAACATGGTATAGGATGAGTCTTGGAATAGAAACCCAGAAGGGGGTTTGGACTTCCATAGGCATGTGAGGCAACCTAGGTATCCATCATGACCTCTGGGCTACAAGAAAAACTGTCTCTCCTCCCCTCTGGAGTCTCTTCATGGGACACTCCCCTCAATGTAAACCTTGGCCAACTCTGTGTTCCCTGTGATGATGGAGACTCTCTTTCCACACCACATTACCATTCCCACATCAGTCATAGTGAGATGCTATAGCTTAAAATGACAGCACAGTGACCTAGGAGTCCAAGAACCTGTGTTTTAATTCTGACTCTGTCTCAAATGGTTGTAGGGGTTGTTACCTTACCTTTGGAGTCTTTGTTTCCTCATCTCTAAAATGGATTTGCATTAGATCAGTGGTTTGCAATTATTCTCTGAGGAATCTTTTGTTAAAATGAAATCTTAAATGGAAGCAGGCATACACAAAGCAAGTAAAATGAACTCTAGTTGAAGTGGAAGGTTGGGTAGGGTGGAAATCTTACCCAAATGTGCTCCCTTACCCCACAAGCCTTAAGAAGGCTCAGTAGAATATGGTTTGATAACCAGTGGAGTTGATGTTTTATTCAGTTCCAGCTATCTCCTTATACAGAGAAGAATGAATGTCATCTTTCAGTCATCTAAAAGCAGCAGTAACTTAAGAAAAGTTTACTTTTTCCCTTATTGAGGTGGGAGATGGAGAGTGGAAAGGAAGCTCACATTTATGGAGGCCTTATTAAGTGCCAGATACAATAAGTAATTTCCTTAACCTTCCTAAGGGCTCTGTGATGTTTATGCCCAATCGAGGGAGTCTCTGAAGCTCAGAGATGAGTATTTGGCTCAAGGTAACATGGCTAGAATGTGGCAGGGCTGCATTTCAAGCTCAGCTCTTTCTAACTCCACCATCAGAAATGAAGGTGGTGGGACTTCCCTGGTGGCACAGTGGTTAAGAATTCTCCTGCCAGTGCAGGGGACACAGGTTCAAGCCCTGGTCCAGGAAGATCCCACATGCTGCGGAGCAACTAAGCCCGTGCACCACAGCTACTGAGGCCTCACTCTAGAGCCCGCAAGCCTAGAGCCTGTGCTCTGCAACAAGAAGCCACCGCCATGAGAAACCTGCGCACCACAATGAAGAGCAGCCCCTGCTCCCCGCAACTAGAGAAAGCCTGCGCACAACAACAAAGACCCAACACAGCCAAAAATAAATAAATAAATACATTTATTTAAAAAAAAATGAAGGTGGTGAGTAGAAAATGGGCACCTCAGCAAATGAAATATAAGTTTGGGTGCAGAAAAATGCCATGGGACATTTTGTGCAATGGGTATATATATATACATATATATATATATAATACATACATATATATGTCTTTTTGTCTTCAGATTTAAACTAATTTTTTCCTTATTACTTAGGGTGATATGGGAGCATCTAATGAGATGCCTCAGCCCAAGGAAGTGCCTACTTTTAATTCATGGTCTAAGCTTTTCCTTGCTTGGTTATCTATACTCACAGCCCTAGCCTAGAGGGTTAGAAAGCTGTTACTTAGGCCTTTTTTTTCCCTTAGTGCTCTAGGGCTCAATATGTGGCATTCTCCTATTTCTGAATTACTAACATGCCTTCCCACCTTTTCCTGAGTTTTAGGGAAAACAGTCCCAGAGCTTGGAACCCTTGCCATGAATTTAATATGCAAGACGTTGAAGAATTCCCCAAGGGAAGAAAAATTTTATGTGGCTTTTGATTTCATTATCATTATACTGGTGACTCTTTTTGGTTTTGAGGCAAAGTGAAACAAACAGTGGCTAGACAGGCATAGAATGCCAAGCATACAAAGCAGCATTTAGTAAGTGTGATGGTTAATTTTATGTGTCAACTTGACTGGACCGCAGAGTAGTCAGATACTTGGTTAAACATTATTTCTGGGCATGTCTGTGGTGATATTTCTGGATAAGATTAACATTTGAATTGGTAGACTGAGTAAAACAGATTGACCTTCACAATGTGAGTGGGCCTCATCCAATCCACTGAAGACCTGAATAGAATAAAAGGCTGAATAAGAAGGAATTCTCTCCCTTCACCTGTTTTCCTGGACCCTGGACATTGGCTTTCTCTTGCACTCAAACTGGAACTTGGCACCCCTGGTTCTCAGGCCTTTGGACTCAGACTGGATCAACACCTCTGGCTCTCCTGAATCTCTAGTTTACAAATGGTGGAACTTCTCAGCCTACATAATTGCATGAGCCAGTTCCTTATAATTAATCATATTAGTCAGTAATCATTACTGACTAATGCACTAAGTGATTACTGTGTAGCAGGCCCTGCAGTAAAGTGCTGCACATAACATCTCATTTAATACGAGCTTCTACACTCTTATGAATTCAGTATCTTGTTATTTCCATTCTGCAGATGCGGCTTAGAGCAGGTAAAAGTAACTCTGCCAAGGCCATGGAGCTTAAGTGGGGGGACATTCACACATCCACAAGTCATGTGGCTTTGAGAAGGTCAATGAGTTTGTCTGCATTTATGTGTTAAATGGAGATGATAATGCCTACCTTGAAGGACTGTCAGGGACATTACATGAGGTGATAGGTGTGAATTACTTGGATAGGGTAGAATGCATGTCAGGGACTCAGAAATAGTAGCTTTTGCTATTTTATTTCTTACTGTGTTAAAAAATTCAGAGGATTTATAGCTTGTGGAAGAGATGTAATTTCTCCAATGTAATATATCAGTAACATCTGAATTTAATCTTTTGTTCATCTCCATTAAGCTCCAATGATATTTCATGTTATCCTGGGGAAAAATGTGATCACTATGACATTTAAAATTCTGCACAACCCAGGGAGAGGGAGGAGGCACACCCCTGGAAACACGAGGATATCCTGGTTAGACTGCCCTGAGACTCCAGGTTGCTGTGCTTTAGGAAGCGGAACAGCTGCAAAGGTCATCAGGAGGTGCTTGGTTTCCCAAAAGGTGTTTGGTATTTACTTTCACTCATGCATGTTCCTTCTGCTCTGATAACCATTGTCATCTTCCATTACAATAAAAGATGTCAGAGGGATTTTTACAGTCACATGGCATTAATTTAGCTTTCCCTCTGTGGTCATAAGAGAGTTTGCAAAAAAGAAAATAAAACAAAACAAAGCCTCACTCAGCCATTCATCAATTCATATTTATTGAATAGTGATCATGTGCCACACAACAGGGAGGACAGGATCTCCATTTCAAAATCCATGGCATGCACACACTCTTTTCAGTGTGCTGGCTCTGGGGCTGCTTCATTCTCAATTTCCTCTCTGGTCTTTGGGAAATGGATCAGAGGACCACGCAGATTTCCTTGGGAAATATAACAGTATCAGCCACATTTTCTTTTCATCACGATGCTGGTGGGAATTCTGACTACACTTTATAGTTGCCAGAGCCCATTCATGTCCCTCTGATTCTTGCCCCAATCTAGTGAGGTCAGTTGGGCAAGGCTGATTATTTTTGTCATATGGGTGAGGGAACCGAAGCTCAGGGCTGTCGAGGCACTTGGCCAGGGTCTCAGACAGAGAAGGGGCCAGGCTGTGAAAACTCCTTCCACACTTGTTCCTTGCCCATCTGTCCTTCACACCTTGGAGAGCCTTCAAAAACATCCGATTATGCCATTACCCTGCTTATAATCTTTCCATTCCTCACAATTATTCTTAGCATGCGCACAAGGTTTTTTTGAGATCTGACCCTTCTCACCTCTCTAGACTTCTTCCAGGCCATTCCCATTGCCCCCATCCCATTGTCCACTCCCAAAGCTATGCTCTGGCTATACTGAATCCCACCGTATCATCCTCGATCTAACCTCCCTGCCATTACTCAGGAGGCCCTCTCTACTTACGCATTATTTAAATCTCCCTTTAGATATAACTTCCTCCAAGAACCTCTCTCTGATCTCTTACATTTGGGTTAGCTGGCTCTACTCTGTGCATCTGTCACACCCTCTGCTGGGTCTATTTGACTGCCACTCCCACTGGGCTGTAAGCTTTGTGAGAGTGAGGACTGTGTGCATCTCATTGATGGGCGGCACCTATGCACCTAGAAGGGGGGCAGGAATTATCCATCAAGGAATGAATGGTTCATTTACTCATTCTGATGAAATTTCTCAGATAGCAGATCTTCTGTTGCACACAGATCAGGAATCCCTGGATTACTCCTTATGCTGGTTGTTTTGGGCTGACTTCATTCCAGCAGTGAGAAGTACCCACAGAAGAAGGGAGGGTGGGAGGAGAGAAAGGTCAGGACAAATCTCCCTTTCTGCCCCTTCTTGCTTTGGCACCATGTTCTGAGAGTAGCTGCATCCCTCCAGCAGGGAACCTTCTCCTCTACTGCCTGGTGCTCAGACTCCAGCAACATTATGTTTTCCTTTATCCCTCAGCCCTAAAAGTAGAAATAGCTTCTAACTCTTGTTAGTTTCTGTGTGCTTCACCATCACTTGCTTCTTCCCTGAACCCTCACCATATCTCCATAAGTAGCATCTTCATTTGCACCACCTGTGGTGGCTTTTGTTTCCTGCCAGGTTTCTGACAAAGTATTCTATTTGGTACAGGTAAGATTAGGATTTTCAAATTCTCTGGGATGGTTTCTAGCAACTTTAGATTCTTGGAGGTAATTCTCAAGACAGCTCCAGGTTGCTCCCTTATTGTACAATTGTAGACAAGAATTTCCAGAAGGCTGGCAATATAATTTCCTCCCTCTGCTTAATTTTCAGTGTTTCATCTATGGGCATCACCAGGTATCCTTAGATCTGAGAAGTCATATTTGTTCTAAGCAGATTTGGTGTCTATATATCTATTTAATTCGCTGGAAAGGAAAATCTCTCCCCCCTGCTTAGGAATGGTTCTGCAGTGTTCAAAAACATTCCTTCTAGTTCACTTTGACTTCCTGTCATTTGACTCCCCTAATGGTTCTTTGTGAAGGCCACATCCACAGTTACACAATGTTTGTTAGAAGGGACACTGGTGTGAAAGAAGTTGTAGATGCCATGAGGTTAGGCCTCAGGGTTTTCCTTTAAGATCATGTAATCTTTTTATTTATTTTAATTTTTTAAATTTTTTGGCTGTGTTGGGTCGTCTTTGCTGCGCCCGGGCTTTTCTCTAGTTGCAGCGAGCGCAGGCCACTCCTGTGTGCGGGCTTCTCATTGTGGTGGCCTCTCTTGCTGTGGAGCACGGGCTCTAGGCACGCGGGCTTCAGTAGGTGTGGCACACTGGCTCAGTAGTTGTGGCTCGCAGGCTCCAGAGCGCAGGCTTAGTTGTTGTGGCACACAGGCTTAGTTGCTCCACAGCATGTGGGATCTTCCCGGACCAGGGCTTGAACCCGTGTCCCCTGCATTGGCAGGCAGATTCCCAACCAATGCGTCACCAGGGAAGCCCCAAGATCATGTAATCTTAATAACAATTTTTTTAATAGAGCAAAAGTCATATTCTCTTAATGGAATATAGGGATAGATTAATTGCCCTTATAAATGTGGGCTCATTTCTGGGCTCTTGACTCTGTTCCATTGATCTATGTGTCTTTTTGTGCCAGTACCATACTGTTTTGATTACTGTAGCTTTGAAGGAGAGTTTGAAATCAGGGAGCATGATACCTCCAGCTTCATTCTCTTTTTCAAGATTGTTTTGGCTATTCTGGGTCTTTGTGTTTCCATATAAGTTTTAGAATTATTTGTTCTAGTTCTGCGAAAAATGCAGTTGGTATTTTGATAGGGATTGCATTGAATCTGTGGATTGCCTTGGGTAGTATGATCATTTTAACAATATTAATCCCTCCAATCCATGAACATAGTATATGTTTCCAACTCCTTGTGTCATTTTCAATTTCTTTCATCAGTGTTTTAATAGTTCTCTGAGTACAGGTCTTTACCTCCTTAGTTAGATTTATTCCTAGGTAGTTTATTCTTTTTGATGCAATTGTAAATAGGATTGTTTCTGTAATTTCTCTTTCTGATATTTCATTGTTAGTGTATAGAGATGCAACATGTTTCTGTATATTAATTTTGCATCCTGAAACTTTTCCAAATTAATTGATGTGCTCTAGCAGTTTTTTGGTTGTGTTTTTAAGATTTTCTATGTATAGTGTCTTGTCATCTGCAAACAGTGACAGTTTTACTTCCTCCTTTCCAACACGTATTCCTTTTATTTCTTTTCCTTGTCTCATTGCTGTGGCTAGAACTTCCAATAATATGTTGAATAAATGTAGAGAGAATGGGCATCTTGTCTTGTTTCTAATCATAGAGGAAATGGTTTCAGCTTTTCACCATGTTACCTGTGGGCTTGTCTCATGTTACCTGTGGGCTTGTCATTATTATATTGAGGTATGTTCTGTCTATATCCACTTTGTCGAGAATTCTTATAATAAATAGATGTTGAATTTTATTAAAAAGTTTTTCTGCACCTATTGAGATGATTGTATGATTTTTTTAGGTTTAAAATCATCACATATTTATTGATAGGAGAATGATTTATTTAATATTTATTTTTATATTTAAAAGTTTTATTTTATATTTATTTTTTATTTTATATCATATTTTATAATATTTATTTTATAAATATAAAATATATATTTTATGTTCATTTATTTTACAGTATTTTATTTTATATTTATTTTATGTTATATTTATTTATTTATTTTATAAATTTTATTGGATTATAGTTGATTTACAATGTTTTTTTAGTTTCAGGGGTACAGCAAAGTGATTCAGTTGTACATACACATATATTCATTTTTTTCAGATTATTTTCTCATATAAGTTATCACAGAATACTGAGTAGAGTTCCCTATGCCATATAGTAGGTCCATGTTGGTTATCTATTTTATATATAGTAGTGTATGTATGTTAATCCCAAGCTCCTTATTTAACCCTCCCTTTCACGTTTCCCCTTTGGTAACCATAAGTTTGTTTTCTATATCTGTAAGTCTGTTTTTGTTTTGTAAATAAGTTCATTTGTATCACTTTTTAAAAATTAGATTCCACATGTGAGTGATATCATATGATATTTGTCTTTGTCTGACTTACTTCACTTAGTGTGATAATCTCTAGGTCCATCCATGTTGCTGCAAATGGCATTATTTTGTTCTTTTTATGGCTGAGTAATATTCCATTGTATATATGTACCACATCTTCTTTATCCATTCCTCTGCTGATGGACATTTAGGTTGCTTCCATGTCTTGTTTATTGTAAATAGTGCTGCAGTGAACATTGGGGTGCATGTATACTTTGGAACCATGGTTTTCTCTGGATATATGCCCAGGGGTGGGATTGCTGGATCATATGGTAGCTCTATTTTTAGTATTTTAAAGAACCTCTATACTGTTCTTCATAGTGGTTGCACCAATTTACATTCTTATCAACAGTGTAGGAGGGTTCTCTTTTCTCCACGTCCTCTCCAGCATGTATTATGTGTAGACTTTTTGATGATATCCATTGTGACTGATGTGATACTTCATTGTAGTTTTGATTTGCATTTCTCTGATAATTAGTGATTTGAGCATCTTTTCACCTGCTTTTTGGTCATCTGTATGTCTTCTTTGGAGAAATGTCTATTGTTTGTTTTTTTTTTTTTTTTTTGACATACAGCTGTGTAAGCTGTTTGTATATTTTGGAGATTAATCCCTTGTTGGTCACTTCATTTGCAAATATTTTCTCCTATTCTGTGGGTTGTCTTTTGGTTTTATTTATGGTTTCCTTTGCTGTGCAAAAGCTTTTAAGTTTAATTAGGTCCCATTTGTTTATTTTTGTTTTTATTTTCATTACTCTAGGAGGTGGGTCCCTCATATTGGGTTGGCCAAAAAGTTCATTTGGGTTTTTCTGTAAGACATTACAGAAAAACCTAAATGAAAATTTTGGCCAACCCAATACATAAATTGTTGCTTTTCTTCTGCTGTTTTTAATGTTCTCTTTACCTTTAATTTTTGCTCTTTTAATTACAACTTGTCTTGGTGTACTCCTTGTTTTTTTTTTTTTTTTTTTTAATTTTTGGCTGCATTGGGTCTTCGTTGCTGTACATGGGCTTTCTCTAGTTGTGGCGAGCGGGGGCTGCTCTTCATTGTGGTGTGCGGGCTTCTCATTGTGGTGGCTTCTCTTGTTGCAGAACATGGGCTTTAGGCATGCAGGCTTCAGTAGTTGTGGCACGTGGGCTCAGTAGTTGTGGCTCACAGGCTCTAGAGCTCAGGTTCAGTAGTTGTGGCACATGGGCTTAGTTGCTCTGCGGCATGTGGGATCTTGCCAGACCAGGGCTTGAACCCGTGTCCCCTGCATTGGAAGGCAGATTCTTAACCACTGCGCCACCAGGGAAGCCCTGGTGTGTTCCTTTTTGAGTTGATCCTGTTTGGAACTCTCTGTGCTTCTTGGACCTGGATGTGTGTTTCCTTTCCCAGATTAGGGAAGCTTTCAGCTATTATATCTTCAGATACATTCTCTGCTCCCTGTACTCTCTCTTTGCCTTCTGGGACCCCTATACTGTGACTGCTAGTATGCTTGATGTTGGTCTCTTAAACTGTTGTCATTTCTTTTTATTCTTTTTCTTTTTTTCTGTTCAGCTTCAGTGATTTCCAATCCTCTGTCTTCCAGCTCATTCATCTGTTCCTCTGTATCATCTAATCTACTGTTGATTGCTTTTAGTATATTTTTCATTTTAATTATTATATTCCTTATCTCTGCTTGGTTCTTCTACCTATTTTCTAACTCTGTTAAAAAATTCTAACTTCTCACTCTGTTCATCCAATCTTCTCTGGAGTTTCTTTGAACATGTTTATGATCATTACCTTGAATTCTTTATCAGGTAGATTGCCTAATGCCATTTCAGTTAGTTCTTGTTCTGGGGTTTTAATCTTGTTCCTTCATTTACATATTCCTCTGTTGCCTATTTTTGCTTAATTTTCTGTTTTTATATCTATGTATTTGTAGGTTGGTTACATTTCCCAACTTTGGAAAAGTGGCCTTTCGTAGGAGACATCCTATGCGGTGCACTCCACTCTGATCACCAGAGATATATGCTTTAGGGGTGCCTTATTTTGGGGCTGTATGGGTCCTTCTGTTGTGGTGTGCTGACTACTCTGGGTGGTCTAGTAAGTGTGGCTGGTCCCCAGTCTGGTTTCTTGCCAGGACCTGCCTTTTGGAAGCTTCTGGCCACTGGTGGGTGGGACTGGGTCATAAGCTGCTGGCCGCAGGCCCCCAGGGAGTCCTGGTGCTAGTGATGGCCCTCTGGTGGGCAGAGTCTTATTCTGAAGGGTGCGGATGTGGGCTGGTGGTCCTGGATCTAGTGTTGGCCTGATAGTGAGTGGGTCCAGTTCCTGACGTGGTTGGCTGTGGGGTCTGGCATGTCCTAAAGCTAGTGTCCACCTGCTGGTAAGTGGGGCTGGATCCTGGGGTGGCTGACTGAGGATTCCAAGGTGTCTCAGATCTGATATCCACCCGCTGGTGGGTGGGGGCTGCGGTCAAGGGGGTTCTGGGGCTGGTGCTGGCACGATGTTGCATGGGCTGGGTCCTGATACAGCAGGAATTGGGGATGTGGTGGCCCTGGGGCTGACGTCCACCCACTGGTGTGTGAGGCCAGATCCTGGGGCTAGTGCCTGCCCACTGGTTGATGGACCCAGGTCCTGGGGTCTCTGGCTGCAGGGCTCAGGGTTTCCCAGAACTGGTATTGGCCTACTGATGGGCAGAACCAAGTCCCAGAGGGTCCTGGGGCTAGTGCCAGCTGACTGGTGGGCAGAGTCACGTCCCAAAGTCTCTGGCTACAGGACCCTGGGTACTGGAGGTGGTGTTTTCAGCCTGCTGGTGGGCAGGGTTGGGGCTCAGGGGGTCCGAGGGCTGGTGCCTACACATTGGTGTGTGAGGCTGGTCCCAGAGCTATTGCTGGCTCACTGGTGGGTGGAGCCAGTCCCAGAGTCTCCTGCTGCAGGGGTCTTGGGGTTCAGGGCATAGTGCTGGTGCACTGGTGTGTGCGGCTAGGTCCTGGGTCCTGTTGTGGACAGGGCCAGGTCTGGGCAGCCACGAGCTCAGGGAGTCTTAGGACTGCTGGTTGGTGGGCCAAGCTATTTGCTTGGCCTGAGGTGTCCCAGTATTGGTGCCAACAGTCTAGTGGGTGGGTCTGGATCTCAGAGCTAATAAGCTAGAGGTGGGATTCCAAAATAGGGCTTGCCAGCACCAGTGTCCACATGGTAGGACAAGTTCCCCAAAATGACTGTCACCTGTGTCTATGTCCCAGGGTGAGCTTCAGTTGCTTCCTGCCTCTTCGGAGGCTCTCTAAAATCAGCAGGTGGGTCTGAACCAGGCTCCTTTCAAATTACTGCTTCTGCCCTGGGTCCTGGAGTGTGTGAGATTTTGTGTGGGCCCTTTAAGGGTAGATCCTCTAATTCTTATAGCCCTCTGGGTTGCCCACAGGCGTTCAAAGCCAAATGTTCTGGGGGCTCATCTTCCTAGTGCAAGACCACTGGGCTGGGGAGCCCAATATGGGACTTGGGCCACTTGCTCCTTAGGGACAACTTCTGCGATTATAATTATCCTCTCATTTGTGTGTCACCCAACAGGGGTATGGTCTTGACTATACCCCACCTCCACCCTTGCTACCCATCTTATTGTGTTTCCTTCTTTATATCTTTAGTTGTAGAAGATTTTTCCTGCTCGTCTGCTGGTTTTTCTCATCAATAGCTGCTATGCAAATAGTTGTAATTTTCGTGTGTCTGTGGGAGCAGGTGAGCTCAGGGTCTCCCTACTCTGCCATCTTGTCCACTCCCCAGGGTATGGACTTCGAAATGGTGACATTATCTTGGATTATCTGGGTGGGCCCAATCTAATCAAATCAACTGAGTCCTTAATAACGGAGACTCTTTCTTGTCTGGGTCAGAGAGAGACGTGACGTTAATGGCTTTGAAAGGGCAGCAAGGGGGCCATGAACCAAGGAAGTAAATAGTGTTCTTAGTTCTACAACTTCAAGGAACTGAACTCTGCCAGTAACTGAATGAGCAAGAAAGTGAGTTCTTTCCTACAGCTTCCAGAAGGGAATGCAGCCCTACTAACAGCTTGGATTTAGCCTGCTAAGACCCATTTTAGGCTTCTGACTTATGGAACTGTGAGATAATAATACATTTGTATTGCTTAATCTACTAAGTTTGTGGTAATTTGTTATGGCAGCAATAAAAAGTGAACACAACACATACTCAAGCAATCTTGTCTCTGGATATTTCCCCTAGAGAAGTGAACTCTTATGTTTATACAAAAAGCAGTATACAAATTTTATATTATGTGGGGTATTTTTTTTTTTTTTTGCGGTACGTGGGCCTCTCACTGTTGTGGCCTCTCCCGTTTTGGAGCACAGGCTCCAGACGCGCAGGCTCAGCGGCCATGGCTCACGGGCCCAGCCGCTCCGTGGCATGTGGGATCTTCCCGGACCGGGGCACGAACCCGTGTCCCCTGCATCGGCAGGCGGACTCCCAACCACTACGCCACCAGGGAAACCCTATGTGGGATTTTTTTTTTTTTAACCACAATTGAAAAACAAACAAACACCAAGACATGAATGTTTATTACAGCTCTATTCATTATCACCAAAACCTGGAAACAGCCCAACTGTCTTTCAGTAGGTGAATGCATGAATAAACTGTGGTCCACCCATACAATGGAATACTCCTCAGTAATGAAAATGAACAAACTTGATACATGCAATGACCTGGATGAATCTCAGAGGCATTATGCTGAGTAAAAGAAGCCAGTTTCAGGAGTTTACACACTCTATGATTATTTATATATTCTCAAAAAGACAAAAATTATGGAATTATTCTCTAAAAGTTATGGAGACTAGAGCAGTGATTGCCAGAATTTGGGGATGGGGCAAGTATGTCTACAAAAGGATGGAAGGAAGGGGCTTGTGGGTCAATAAAACTGTTCTATTTCTTCATTCTGGTGGTGGTCAAATGTGTCTATACATGTTACATTAAAAAATTCATAGAATTGTTACACCCCCCAAGAAAGTCATTTCTCTGTATGATTATTTAAAAATATCTTAAGTAAACCAAAACTATGAGCCCAACAATAACAAAACAAAACAGAAGCAAACTTGACACAGCTTTCTGCTCTGTGGTCTGGGAATTTTGAATCCTAGGGAATGTACCATAAATAGGGTTGGGGGAGGAGACCCCATCACTTTTCTTTCTTTGTGCCCTGGCAGCCCCTCTACATCCATCTCAAGAGTGGAAGGAGATCCAGCAGGGGTTCTGGAGACTCATACAAGTCTTTCCTTCTCCCTGCAAAAGGAGGGATTGGCTTACACATGCTCTACAGTCCTTCAGAGCAAGTAACTGGGACTCATCTCAGCCTCTTGCTGTAGGTGCAGGGTGACCAGCTACCCTGGTTTGCCAAAGACTGAGGGGCTCCCGAGATGTGGGACCTCCAGTTTTTAAAACCAGGAAAGTCCCAGGGAAATTGGAACAAGTTGGTAACTGTAACATGGCTTGAGAAAGTCACATAACTTAACTGAGCCTCAGTTTTCTCATATGCAAAATAGAAAGAATGCTTACCCTGACCACTTCACCATGTTATCGTGAGATGCAAACTTTAAATTGTAAATTCTCTATAAATGTGAGTTGGTGGCATTATTATTGACGTTTAAAAAATGGAGTTTATATATACACTACCAAACGTAAGGTAGATAGCTAGTGGGAATCAGCCGCATAGCACAGGGAGATGAGCTCAGTGCTTTGTGACCACCTGGAGGGGTGGGATAGGGAGGGTGGGAGGGAGGGAGACGCAAGAGGGAAGAGATATGGGAACATATGAATATGTATAAGTGATTCACTTTGTTATAAAGCAGAAACTAACACACCATTGTAAAGCAATTATACCCCAATAAAGATGTTAAAAGAAAAATAAATAAATAAATAAAAATGGAATTTAGGGCTTGCCTGGTGGCGCAGTGGTTGAGAGTCCGCCTGGCGTGGCAGGGGACATGGGTTCGTGCCCCGGTCTGGGAAGATCCCACATGCCACAGAGCGTCTAGGCCCGGAGCCATGGCCGCTGAGCCTGCGCTCCGCAATGGGAGAGGCCACAACATTGAGGGGCCCGCGTACCGCAAAAATAAAAAAAAAAAAAAAAGGAATTTGGTGGCAGTTTTCAAATGCGCAAAGTGGGGAAGTTTTATCAGAGGAAATCATGCAATTGAAGAGTACGTGTGTGTATCTGATTGTAAGCATTGTTGAGATGGCACTTTCAATTTTGTGACTCTAAGAATATATGCACCAAGAATGTAACTTTCGTTTTCGGCAGGCTGCTCCCTGGGAAGTTTCAGTTACCTGGATTCAAAGATAGTCTAGGGCAATAATTCTCAACCTTGCCTACACACTGTAACCCCTTGGGGATCTTCAAGACATAGGTGCCTGGGTCCTACTCCCAGGGATTCAGTTTAATGGATCTGGGGTCTGGCTAGGCTTTGTGATTTTTAAATTCTCTCCAGGTGATTCTAACGTGCAACCATGGGCCTCTTAAATATTGGCCTGAACATCACCCAAATGGGCCCCTTGGAGGTTTGTTCTTACTGTTACCCCAGTGGATCAGCTGGTGGTCTGTCTTGTGAGCTCGCACCGCAAGGGAAGAGGCTGAGATGTGCCTCCAGGAGAGCTGACTTTTGATTTCAATAGGACAGAAACTCACCTCCACAAAGAATGACCAACAATATCAGTCACTCAGGTAGCTAATACTGTGATTATTACTGTTTTTCTAATTTAGAAGGGGCAGTTCTGGATTTGGGGGGTGTATTAGTCTGCTAGGACTGCTGGAACAAAGTACTACAAACTGAGTGACTTAAACAACAGAAATGTGTTGTCTCACATTCTGGAGTCTGGAGCCAAGAGATGGAGGTGTTGGCAGGGCCATGCTCCTTCTGGAGGCTCTAGGAAAGGCTCTGCTTCAGGCCTCTCTCCCAGGGTAGTTCCTTGTCTTGTGGTAACATCAGTCAGTCTTCACATGGTGTTCTCCCTG
The DNA here is from genome assembly GCF_949987515.2 of Delphinus delphis. NCBI lineage: Eukaryota > Metazoa > Chordata > Mammalia > Artiodactyla > Delphinidae > Delphinus > Delphinus delphis. The sequence goes on from NC_082701.1 coordinate 33,680,223, forward strand.
TGTGTGTCTGTATGTTTCAAAATTTCCCCTTTTTATAGGGACACTAGTGATATTGGTTAAGGTTCACCCTAATGACCTCATTTTAACTTCATTATCTTTGTAAAGAGCTTATCTCCAAATAAGGTCACACCCTGAGGTTGGTGGCATAGTGGTTAGCCTAGTTGCCTTCGGGAATTTGGGGAGGGGGTGTGATTCAACCCCTAACATGAGAGGAGTCACAGTTTCCGTGTAGATGGCGCCATGTATCTTATTCACACGTACTATAAACACCACAGTGGGATGGGGGTGAAAGGGACTGGCATCCAGCTTAGTCTCCGGTGGGGAGGCATCCCCATCCGCAAAGGAAATCCACGTGAGGAGGCTAAGTCACAGGTTAGTTCTTGTGGATAGATCAATGTCTTTGTTGAATGTTACGAGATGACTTTTTAAAAAAATCATCCTTAGGGAAATGAGTTTTTTTAAGGAGTTAGCAAGTTCCTCCTCACTAGGAATATCCCAGCAAAGCTCTGAATACCTATTGGTCAGGAGTGCTTTAAAAGGCTCCTTTCATTTGAAAGATGGTTGGACAAAGGAGCTTACAAGTCCATATAGACTCTAAGATTTTGTGCTTCTTGCGAAGACGTTACTCAGAGGCTCGGTTTTTAGGGCAGAGTCCTGTACCAGGCACTGTGTCCAGAGGCAGAATACTTCAGACCTGGCTTTAGGTGCAAATAATTAATCTGAAAAACTTAATGACACATCAACTCTGCTAGAATCTATTGCTGTTTTTACTGCATAAATATTTTCAGTGGAGAGAAAATAGGTCCAGGATCTTTGAAAATGGCAAGATACAGATGGCAAACTCAGGGTGTCCTGCAGGATGGTTACTCAATGCTACTGCTCAGGAATATTTTAATTGACATCCACAATAGCAGTGAAGGTCTCAGTCTTTATGCTACCATCAAACTTGGCCCACCCTAGAGAATGAAAAAGGAAATATCACATCTGTGACAATCCTATTTTTCTAGCAAGAGAAAAATCCGGAATAAGCGTTAAGGCAGTGAATCTGGCCACACAAGTGCTGTAGAGAGAAATTTTAAATGCATTTTTTTGTTTGTTTGTTTCCACAATAACCAATTTAATTATTGAGGATACAGGTCAGGTCCCATTCATACCAACAACCCAATCAGTCCTTTTTCCAGCCCTTATGTTATAGCATCAAAAACTTTTACCTGGGTTTCCCTGTTGGTGCAGTGGTTGAGAGTCCACCTGATGATGCAGGGGACACAGGTTCGTGCCCCGGTCCGGGAAGATCCCACACGCCGTGGAGCAGCTGGGTCCGTGAGCCATGGCCGTTGAGCCTGTGCGTCCAGAGCCTGTGCTCCGCAACGGGAGAGGCCACAACAGTGAGAGGCCCGCGTACCGCAAAAAAAAACAAAGAAGACAAAAAACTTTTACCAGATTGTATACAGAGTTCTAAAGCAAAACTCTCCTAGGACATGAAGGGGAAATAAAAAATATCATCAGCTCACATATACTTTTTTCCATACATACCTAAAATTACTAACATTTATTTTTTCTTATAAAATACTTACTGTAGAGAATTTTTAAAATATAGAAAAGTATAATGAATAAAATAAATATCACTAATAATGTCACCTAATATTTTCCTCAAGTTCTTCTATGGTACTTATATATAAAATGCTGTTGTATCATACTGTAAACAGACTTCTGTTTTCTTTTATTTCCACTTAATGTTATATTGTTACATTTTCCCTGGGTCATTAAATATTATTAAATATTTTCCATCATGTTAGATATATTTTACTTATCAATAGATATTCTCCTGGTTTGAGGTCTATAGGTATTTATTTCTATTTTAAATAGTGCTTCAGAAAACCTTTTCAATACAATTTTTTTCTGGTCTAAAATTGTGGTTATTTGTGAGGAAAAATTCATAGTAGTAGAACTATAGGGTCAAAAAGTTTGAATATTTTTAAGGTTCTTGATAGGTATTCCAAGACTGATTTCCAGAAACTTTACAGTGATTTATAAATGCCCTAAAAATACTTGAGAATATTGACGTCATGTACCCTCCCCAACATAGAGTATTACTGTGTTTTAAACATGGTTTTTTTTACCATATCTTAGGTAATTAATCAATAATTCTAGAAACGTCTCATATCACAGGTGGGGGAAGTTTGTTTCTAATTTCTTTGAAATTGGCAGGAAAGACGGCACTGGTATAGATTATTGAGGGAGTTTGAATAGGCTTAAAGATTGACTTCACAGAGTAAATTATACGGTTTCTGTCCTGGATAGTTTAGACATTCAACTCCTGTCAATGTGGGGGTACAAATCACTTGATCTCTTTCAAGTATTTTCCATTAGGACTTTTAGGAATAGCTTTTAAAGTAATTTTGATTGAATTAAATAATTTTTTAGAAAGGCCATTCTGTTTTCATTTGTTAAGACATTTCATCTTTAACTCAATTTCAAGGATGCTATGAGATGAGCCAGGAAGAAGGAAATTTGATCCTCAGTACCACATTTCATCAGTTCTAAGGCATATATTTTTCACATATAAATGTCTGAAACTGGGATGTGTAACAGTCCTGGTCAGCGCTCTCGGATCCCTCTACAACTCTCATGAACATTAGCTCTGTGTGATTTTACTCCTAACATCCAGCACCTACATCTCTTTGTTGTAGGGCTGCATGAACCCACTTTGCCTACACAGAGCTAGAAGGGCCTAGAGATTCATCTCTCTCTCCTGGGCCTCCCATGCTTAACCAATGACTGTTGGTTCAGGGGTATAAATACTCCAGCTGGCCTCTACTTGGAAAACTGAAGCAGGACTTACAGTTTCCCCAGAGCTCCCTTGTGGGACTGAGCCAAAGTGCCATCCCCGCCTCCACACCTTCTGATGGATGGGCTTTGCTTGACATCACACCCTTGTGTGGGCTTTTCTCCCTTCCCTATGTGTCAGTCGTATTTCTCTATTTTCCTACCATGTTTTTTTCCCCCCACTAGTTCAAACAAATTCTCACCTCGGGGAACCGAACATACGACAAGGTGTGTCTTACAACCCATGATGTCTTCCACTTCCTGTTGGCCAGGAAGGCAGTTAGGTTCACACTTATACCACCAAAACTGCAAAAGGCAACTATAATGATACAGTTGTCTTTGCCTGGGCATGCATGAACTTGGTTGTTTTTCTTGTGGTATGAATGGACTGTTACTTTACTTTTCAGTAAATAAAGCATTTAAGGACTATTTGAGGAAGGAATATGAATCCTGATTATTGTCTAAAAATCCTCTATTAAATCCTTTGGAAAAGATCAAAAAAAGTACCAGCATCAAAACTCAGAATAGATGTCAAGACCTGGGGAGAAATTCCTAGGGATAGTAGTGGAACAGTCCTTTAAGAAATGCTTCATTTTGATGGCAGGATGTTATTGTGAAAAATGTGGATGAAAACTCTGATTTAAAAGAGAGGTTCAGAAGAGTTCCACTCTGAATATACAGAAGTTTTAGGAATATCACAATTTATTTGTATTTCATTTTCCTTTATATATACACATGATAAAAGCTATGTTCAAATAGCTCTTAAGTTTACTTAAAAAGACGTAAGACAAAAATCCAAAGTACTATGTCATATTTTAGATGCTTTTAAACAATTTTTGGTGATAGAAAAAATAATGGTAAGTCTTATAATTGATAGAGTCTTAAACTTGGTGAAATACTAATCAGGAATATGCTACTCAGAGACAGAAGGAATATAATCAACGAACAATCTTAGCAACGGTGGGAAAACTGAGATAACTTCATAGACTTTTCACCTAGTATGAGTCGTCGTAGGGGTTACATTTGTGAGTGAGGGGCCACCATTTCGTCACATTCTTGAAATTCTGTAGACGTTAGTCTATTAAATATTTCTTATTCCTCTAAAGTGTGTATGTGTGTACATATACACATATAAATGTATGTGTGTGCGCACACACACATTACTCAGAGAAGTAATCCATGCCTTTAATTTGGTGCCAGCTTTTTATTTTTTAGTGGTGATCACAGAACTATATATAACTCATGTGATCACTGCACAAAAATAAAAAGCTGGCATTAGATTTAATGCATGGATTACTTCCCTGAATGATAAAACTACTCAGCATATAGAAAGAGGATCTCCCCACAAACATCTTTTCATATTCCATTTCAGAGAAATGCCTGACCTGAACTGTCTATATGCCAAGGTAACTTTATTATCCACCCAATTTGTTTTGTCTTCCTGTTTTCTCACCCCATATTTTGCTGATGAAAGATGTATTTCTGTATTGCGAAACAGCACACACAAGCAATTCCAACGGACTTATAGATGGGATAATTTCTGCACCTTCAAAGTACTGTGGCAATACATAACTCCCTTGTACCAAATCAACTCTTTAGCAACATGATTAATTAACCTGTAAGAATAGAAGTTCAACACTGTTGCCTTGAAATGCACATGCATTTTGGTTTTAGGCTTTACCTACCCTTCCATACTAAAATCATTCTGTTGTATTTTTCAAAATCTTGGGTAAATCAATAATATTTTTGTATGTGCTTTACAACCCTTCCACTGCAATCACACTGTGAGTTTTGTGGTCAAGCTTATGCAGCATACACTTCCTTCTTCTAGAAAAATCCACTACATCATTCCAACTTTAGTAGAACTAGCTGGTGTAGATGTTCTTAAACTCCCATCTCATTTTCTTTTTCATTCACTTTGTTTTTTTCTGCCAGAAGCAGGAAACAGCCAAAAGAGTTTTTGAAAGCAATGAATCACTTTTAAAATGTATTCTGTAAGCATTTATTGAACAATACGCTGCCATGTTCTGTGAGAGAGGTAAAGAATAAGATATGGATTCTGACTTAAAGGGCTCAAAGTCTAGTAGGAGAGACACATGCCCCCCTTTCCCGCCCAAATTAATTGCAAGTATAGTGTGACAGAGGCTTTATTAAAAGGTTTGCAGCGATAGGGGGATGGGGTAGGATTTTAGAGCATGTCTCCTCCCAGTTAACCTTCTCACCCTCCAGGTTGTAGATAAAAATACCCCAATGTGGGCTTCCCTGGTGGCGCAGTGGTTGAGTGTCTGCCTGCCAATGCAGGGGACACGGGTTCGAGCCCTGGTCTGGGAGGATCCCACATGCCGCGGAGCAACTGGGCCCGTGAGCCACAACTACTGAGCCTCCGCATCCGGAGCCTGTGCTCCGCAACAAGAGAGGCCACGACAGTGAGAGGCCCGCACACCGCGATGAAGAGTGGCCCCCACTCGCCACAACTAGAGAAAGCCCTCACACAGAAATGAAGACCCAACACAGCCAAAAGTTTAAAAATAAATAAATAAAATATTAAAAAAAAATACCCCAATGTAACAATATATAAATAAGAAACAACGGACTATCTGAGCCAATCTTCTATCTTCCCATTTCCCTCCCAACTCCCCCTGATTTACTCACCTAGCTGTGATGTTGAGTGGGACAGCCACAGTGAGAGGGACTAGTTGGCTTTAACCAGAGCTCTGATGTTTTTTACCACATGGAGACAGGAAGCACACAAGAGAGGATAGGACCAGACCTCAAGCCTTGACGACCCAGTAACCCAGTTCACGAGATAGAAATAAATTAGTAAATAAATGTAGTACCCCAATGGGTGTCTGGACAAATAGGTCAGCAACTCCTCTTGGGATGGAAGTTCGTACTCCACCACCCCCGAGTGGGAAGAGGGGCTGGACAGAGGTATGAACAAGAGATAGTACCTAGAGTGCCGGTGCTGGCTGGGGGGAAGCAGCATGTGTTAGGATCTTCACAGAAGAGGTGTATCGAGGGGTGTCTTGGAAGGATGAGAAGGAATCTGCTGAGGGAATGAGGCAGGAGACGTTCCCTAGACAAAACAGTCTATCTGAGTGACTGTTGGGTGAGAAATGCTGCTGGAGGAAGAGAGGAAAGGGTCAGTTAATGGCAGGTGCTAGGAACTGAAGAGCAGCAAGGGGGCAATAGAATCAGATGTGTGTTTCAGAAAGATAATTCTAACAGAAGTGTGGTGGGTAGGTTGATGGGGACAGGTGTGGTAGAGAGAGAGAAAGGTATATTGCCTCCATGCCATTATGCAGGTAATAAATGAGAAAGACCTGAAAAACAAATAGGCAGTGTTTGCATGGATCAGAGAAAGGGGAATATATTAAGAAATGTTCTAGAAACAGTACATGTCTTTTTCTTTCTCCCAAGCTCACCAAGCATGTCAGTTACTACCTGTGAATGCAGAGGCGGACAGGCCAGAAGACATCAGGGGTAGGGAATAAGTGATCTCGACCAATACTAATCTCAGTCAACTTGCAGTTTCCCTCCATTCTGGGGAGTCATTGCTAAACTCTGGGAGGCTTACTTAGTGCCAGGGCACTCTGGGTTTAGATGGTCTGTTGTCACTATCCAAGTTGCATTTCACTGAGAGGCCATGTGGACTGAATAGAAAAAATCTTCATTTAGGTCCAGTGGGTCTTCCTGCTACTCCTGTGATCCTTTTGGGTTCATGGGAATCAATATGATCTTCCAGTTTGGACCACACTGGGCTAGAGGAAGCTCACTGAAGTTGTCTAAGCTCACTGAAGTTGTCCAAGGCTGTGCCTATACACAGCATGCAATCATTTCCATCCTAGGGTACAGTGAGGAATGGGTCTCCTCTGCTCTCAACACTAACTCATATAATTGTGTTTTGCTGCTCCCAAGAAGGTGGTCCAGGAAGTGGGGCCCAGCCCCTTTCTCTGAGTCGCACCAACATTTTTGTTCTTTTTCCTCTCCCACAGCCAAGGGAATTATTTCCTAGACAGGGAGTAGGAAAGCCTTGCTCTTCCACATCATATGTGCTCTCAGATCTTTGATCTAAATCATGAATCCTTTCCAATTCCCTAAGAAGCCAGACTTTTGAAACTTAAAAGAGCATGTGTTCCTCTGCTTTCTGATGCCACACACCTTTCTTGAGACAGTGAGCATTAAATGGACTAGAAGTTCAGCTATGGAATAAAAAAGGGGAATAAAGAAAATAAGTGTAAAAAGCTTTGGTTAATTTCAGTTGAATATCCTTTGCATAAAATATAAATCACGGGCTTCCCTGGTGGTGCAGTGGTTGAGAGTCCGCCTGCCGATGCAGGGGACATGGGTTCGTGCCCCAGTCCGGGAAGATCCCACATGCCACGGAATGGCTCGGCCCGTGAGCCATGGCCGCTGAGCCTGCGCATCCGCAGCCTGTGCTCTGCAACGGGAGAGGCCACAACAGTGAGCGGCCCGCGTACCGAAAAGAAAGAAAGAAAAAAATATATATATAAATCACATAGGGGCTAGGATCACATATGTTTTGCACTGTATCTCTAGGACTTTGCAGTGTTTGCCATGTGGTAGCACTCAGTGTTTAAAGTGAATAAAGGAATACAAGGGCATGAGAGTTAAAGTGGGAACTAAGTCTTAGCTATGGACAGTACATTATACATTCAATTTGGCAAGTATGCATTGAACACCTACTATGTGACAGGCACTGTGTTAGATCCTCCTCCATGGTGCTAGATCCTTCCTATAATGGTGAATGAGACAGATAAATCCCTGTCATCAAGGAACGTACTCTCATTCTTACTCCTGTTATTAAGGAAGACAAAACACAAATAGATCATTACAAATTGATAAATAATGTATAAGGAATAAACAGGGTAAAGTGACAGATAATATTTTAGTGATGGGGGAACAGGAATGAAGAGGGGTCATAGCTACTAATCTGATTGCACTTTCCCTCAGACCACCCCTGTACGCTGAGAGTGAAATTCAAACTTTAAAAAAAAAAAAAAAAAAGTAGTATTAGTTAAATGTTAAAAAGTCATATGAAGAAAGCAAATACAGAACTGCATTAATATTTACATAATCATCATGCAGGCACAATGATATTACATGTGGATAGCTATAGTTAAAACATCTTGGGATTTTATTTCTAAAGTTAAGTTTCATGGGCGTATTCTATTTAAAGTTCTTTTCATCCTCAAAATTTATATGCAATAAAGTATGTAAGTTGTTTTAATGTTAGCTTAGTTCTTTTTGTTCTGTATATTGTAAAATTCAAGTTTGTTGACTTTTGAAATAGTTGCATTTTACTTAGCAGAGAAAATAAAAATGTCCATTTCCCCCTAGAAAAAGGATAATACTTTCTAATTTTGCAAATACTTTATGAAAGTATCATTTGACTCTGTATTTTTACAGCTGCTTAGAATTTATTATTGGAGAGGCCCTTCATACAGTATGTTCCTTTTCTTTTATTTCTAGTCAAAGGTTGTTGTTAATATTATTTTGGAATTATTCAAATTTAAGAGAGTGATAAAGGGCCTCTCTTCAGGGGTTCTTATTAACCAAACCCCTAACTTCTCACTCCTTTAAGGAAAAATACAAGGTTTTTGAGAAAAAAAGGAAAGAAAGGAAAAAAGGGTTTTAGACTATGAGCTTCTTGATTTGGGAATCAGAACTACTCAGTGTGTTATCTTCAAGACCTTGCATCTTGTCTGGCATCTCGCAGGTGCTCAGGAAATGGTTGCTGAGCTGAACTGGTTTGGGAAGAGTCAGGGGAATACTATCCCCTCAAAGAGATGGGGAAACCAAGGCTCAAAGTGCATTTGTATTGTGCTTTGCACTTTGCCAAGGCCGCATAGCACAGGGAGATCAGCTCTGTACTTTGTGACCACCTAGAGGGGTGCGATAGGGAGGTTAGCAGGGAGACGCAAGAGGGAGGAGATATGGGGATATATGTATACATACAGCTGATGCACTTTGTTATAAAGCAGAAACTAACACACCATTGTAAAGCAATTATACTCCAATAAAGATGTTAAAAAAAATAAAATAAAAAAATAAAAGTTGGTCCTCGCCACCATTATATATAAAGTAGGAAAGGTCAATACTTTCAAATAAAAAGATGACAGTAATTACGTGTTTGACATACAGTGAATTGGTCACTGCTAGACTCCCCTATATACAGAGTCAGCCTCTGCTGTCAAGGGACAACTAAAACACAATGATGAAAAAATTCAGGTCTTTAGATAATGATGGAAAAAGGATTACTCTAAGGACGAAAACAATCAGAAAAGTTATTGGCAGTCTTTCGACTAAAAAATTGTTCTATAAGATAGAGAAGAAAAGCTCTTATACACTATTGCTGGTAGTGTAAATCGGTCCTATTTTTATGGAGGAGAATTTGTGAATTTATACCAAAATTAAAATGAACATAACTTTGATGTAGTAATTTACTTTTATGAATGTATCATCACTATAGACATACTGGCATAAGAATACATAGATGTATGAGGAAAAGGATTTAATGAATATGAGAATGTTCACTGTGGCATTGTTAGTAACAGAAGACAATTTATTTTTATTTTTTAAATTTTTATTTATTTATTTATTTAATTTATTATTTTTTTTGCGGTATGCGGGCCTCTCACTGTTGTGGCCTCTCCCGATGCGGAACACAGGCTCCAGACGCGCAGGCTCAGCAACCACGGCTCACGGGCCCAGCTGCTCCGCGGCATGTGGGATCTTCCCGGATCGGGGCACGAACCCGTGTCCCCTGCATCGGCAGGCGGACTCTCAACAACTGCGCCACTAGGGAAGCCTGACAATTTAAATTAGTCTAAGTGCTCATCAATAGATTGTTGGCTACAGAAATTAGGTGTTATTTGGGTAGTGATATTTTATGGAGACATTTGAGGTATAACATTAATCTATGTATCACCATGAAAAAAATGACCATAATATATTAAGTCAAAAGAAAGATACTTAACAGTATGATTTCCTTTGAGTAAAAATTCTCATGAAAGTATTAGTTATAGCTACCTTGGGAAAGTGAGATAGGCTATCTTTTGACCTTGTTCAATTCCATACTACTTGATTCTTTTTTTAATGGAAATAGATTATTTTTAAAATAAAAACATTAAAGAGAAGCTATTCAATTCTGACTACCTGAGAAGCTTTTAACTTCTCAGCCAACAGTAAGTAGACGCCAGGAAATGGTCGGCTTTTGCCCTACTTCACCATAGTGCCTAGTACTGTGCTTGGCTCATTGTTGGTGCTCGGTCAATATTCTGAGATTAAATACATAAGGAAGGCTAAGCCAGGTCACTCTTTAGTAAAGTGAGATGGAAGCATGTAAGAACATTGAGATTTTTAGATCCTACAATCTGAGTCAGTGGGTCAACAGAGAAGAGTTTACAATGACCACAACAATAGAGTTGACTTAAAGAAAGATGGGCTATAAAAATGTCAACTCACTCTGAAATAATTGGGGGATTCTACTTGCATTGAATAAGGATTCTTAATGACTCCCCACCATATGTTTCTTTGAGCATCTCTTGGGGCATTCATCTGTGGGTTCAGAGGTCACAGAAGCATAAAGAGGAAGAAATCTCAGTCAGTGCTCAAATGGTCCAGCCAGTTCAGACCCTGAACCCCTCAGCAACAGTCTTGCAGTAAGGAGTTCAGCCTGACAGAACACTTCCTGGGACGTGGTTTCCACTTACTCCTGGGGAATTCTTTACTGATGTGTTCTGACTACGAGGAAGTTCCTTAGCACACTGAACTTGAATCTGCCTCTTCGTAAAACTGACCCCCGGACCCCAGCTCTGCCGCCAGTGTCACACACAATGGCTCTAACTGGCTCTGCAGTGGTTTAAGAGAATGGGCCCCGCAAGACTTGCCTTGAGCCCCAGTTTCCACACGTAGGTGATAAATCACCCTGAGGCAAAGATCAGCAACTCTCTCTAATCCTAAACTTGTTTACAAAATGAAGATGATCATAGTTTCTACCTCATGGGGTTGTTTTAAGAAGATAATGAAATAATACATGCAAATTATCCGTCACGAATGTATGGTACAAAATGCCCAATAAATAATTTCATTACGATTTTTGTAGGCCTTTTCCATTAGGTATTCGATTAGGAAGCAGGAAGGAAAGTGGCACCAAATGGTAAAGTTAACCTATGAGGCGTCCGCCAGTGAACTGCTTCCTGAGGATCTTGATGCCAAGTGACTTGAGCATCTTCTGTGTCTTCCTCACTAGAAACAAATTAGAAAAACACTCCCAGGAAAGGGAGGGACACTTCATACCATTAATTTGGCAACCACAAATAGTCTGTACTTTCACAATTATAGATACTAATTTATAAAAGTAACTTGGGGTGTTTGAGAATCTCACTCACCTCTGGGGGACACAAGGAAAGAGCTCCTTCAGGGCCTTCTCTCAAAACTTGTCTCCCTGCAGCTTCCTAATATTCAAAGAGCTGTCAGAGGAAACACAAGTTTCTCCAGCCATTCTGAAACTTTTCTCAGGGCTAATGACTACCTATCAGCCTGGATTTGACTTATGTTATCATTCAAGACATAAATTATAAATCCTACATATATTCAGGAATGTGTGCCTGAGCATAATGTGCACATATATTTACCACATAGATCTGTATAATATACCATATGCAATGTCGTAGACTAGGAGACTCAAGATCTAGGTCTAGGTTTGACCTCACTGTGTGAGCTCTCAAGATCTCAGTTTACTCATGTATATAAATGGTTACAATGGATGATTCTGACACTATATTCTAAGGAGTTTTAGGTTTGCATAGCAGTGCTGGGGGCTGTTTTAATTGGGCCTCCATCTTGTTTGAAGCAGGACAGAAATATTAAAAAAAAAATCTGTTACAAATATTGAGATTCTGTTTAAGAATTCATTTGAAAAATGAGTCTTTTTCACCAAAAGATGTTTGAAAATCACTGAGTCAAGTGATCCTCAAGGCTCCGAGTTCCTTTTTCTTACTTGTATTTCAGAGGTGGGGAGGGCAGGAGAGAGAGAAAGAGAGAAGGGAGTGAGGAGAGGAGGGAAAGGAAGAAGAGCAGTGGCGGTGGTGGGGAGAAGAGGAGGCCAGACAGACATGGTAACGTCTCTGTGCTATCACGGATGGTTTGGGAACAGTATTCTGATTAATTAATGATTCTTGCTCACTTGCTTACTCAGTACAGTACATCACCTAACTATATAATAACACTGCGTAAGGATAAGTCCCTTTTTGTTATTCAGTTGGTACTTAATGCCCAGAGCATTTAAAATGACTTCCTCCTCCCTGCCCACCCCCCACCCCAACTTCCCAGCCCCAGGTTTAAATCATTAAACGGAGAGAAAATCTTTAGCACTCCAAGTCAATGGCTCATTCCTTCCAAAAACTGTCTAGTAGCATTCTTACAGTAAGATGAAATAAGATCGGAAGCATAATCGGTCTGGAGGCTGATATCAGCAATAATGAGGTCAGTCTGGAACGCACAGCAGAGGAGTTCAAGGATGTCTCTTTTGATACATAGATTCCGGATGCCCCTCTATTCATCAGCTCCCCTCAACACTCCCTCTGGCAAGGACAACCCAGCAGGGCAAATCCCAAGAGGGAGTCGGTCCCTTTACTTTAGAAAAATGTGAGCTGCTGAAAGAAGCCCATTGAATCAACATCACAAAGCCATGCCCCTGCTTGGTGAGTGTTTGGGGGAAGGGTTTATAGGAGAACCATGAGGTTGGGTGGGGGCCATGTTTGAATGAACAAGTGCCCCCTGAGTCTCTGTGGCCCCAGGGGTACACAGCTGTGGAGCTCAGCTGCATCAACAGAGACATGCGACCCTCTGTGTCGGGCTGCGACCTGCCTCTGCAGGGACATCAGGGTGTGGGGCAAAGGGGCCTGGACATGGAATCTGAAGGTGAGGGTGTGAGCCTCAGCTCCAGGACAAGGTGCTTCATTTCTCTGAACTGCTCTTTCCCTAACTGAAAAATACCCAGTGGAGTTGCCTCACAGGCGTGTTGTATGGTTTACACAAAACAGGGTCTGAAAAGCATTTTGTAAATTAGAAAGCATCATAAAGATGTAAGCTATATATCCAGTGGCCTGTGGAAAAGCTTGCTGAAATCACTTTCCTAAGGTACGCATATAAGAGGTTAGTGAATTACCAAATAAATGAAGTGTTTCACTATGTTCATGTAATTTTCAATGTGTCTTAATTATAAAAACCACTGTGTCTGGTATTCTATAAAGAACTAACTATAAAATTACATAATTACATATGAAAAATTATATATATTATAAAATCTAATTACATATGATTTCAAAAACAGGACCAGATTATTCCTAAAGAACTACTGTAGTGGCAATTAATTTTGTAAATGTATACAGTTATATCAAAAAGTTTTACAAAAATAGCTTAAATCCAATCTCCATTTCACTTCACTAAATAGTGTGTGGTTTACTCCTATTTTAGATGTCGCGTGTCAGAGTCCTCCACGTCGACGGAGATGCCAGAAGACCATGGACCGCAGCTTCCCACAGAAAACCATCAATTCTTCTGGTCAGGAAGTTCTCTGGAGCAATCCTCTTCGTTCTCCTCTGAGCAGGACAGGGTCAGTGCACTCATCACGGGATGCATCCAGGATGTAGTCTGTGTTACGTGACTTGGGAAGAAAAAGGGATACAATTACAATCTGAAAGACTGTACTTCTACCCACCACGCAAGCAGTGATCCCAGTGACACTGCTTCCACCCTACTGCAGTCTCCTGAATTAGGAAGCAGTTGGAACTGGATCCAATAGTTTTTAAAAGTCTTAGATACGTTTTTAGGTTCAACAAAACCCATTTTTTTCTTTATTCTTTGATAAAAAACAAAAGAATGCAGGAGAATGTGTTATCTTTGACTCCTCACTCTTCTTTATCCATCAGCAAGTCCTGTGATTGCCTTTCTGTAACATCTCTGGAATCTTTTCCTTTCTCCTTTTCCAATGCTATGGCCTGGGTCACTGAAACAGCTTGTCTCTTTGCCTCTGTTCTAGTTTTTTAATTCATCCTCCACTCCAGCCAAGAGATCTTCCTAAATGACAGATCATACACTGCTGCTCACCTGCTAAAAATTCAGTGCAAACTAATGCCTTCTGGATCAAATACATATTCCATAGTACGAAATACCTTGTTTCTTACCTGCCTCAACAATACTTTCTTCTCTGCTACAATCTTCCCCCTTCCCGTCTTGTTTATTCAGCTAACTCAAACTACTTCTAAAGAACCAAATCTCCCTCTAGATTCCTCCAATCTGTGCCCATGGCCTTATCTCTTATACCATATTACAAATGCCTGTTTATTTTTAGGCCTTTGTACTGCATACAAAGCTCCTTTAGGGCAGGAGCTGTTTCTTATCTCTGAGTCTATGGTACCAAACATATTCTCAGAACAAGTAACTAGGCGTTTCAGGGAAGAACACAAACAGAGGTAAGGAAGGACGTACAAACATATGGGGCATGTTCAGGAAGTGGTGAAACATCACTACTTGTGCCCCTACCTGATGCATGGTGTTTTTTAGACCTAGTATCCAACTCCCAGCCTTCAGCTGGATGACTCGCCTAAATCCACCACTATCTGCCCAGCTGCTGAGTCCTGGACAGACAGCTTCTGGAATAGGATGACTTATTCCTTCTCCTTGGATCCTTGTTCTAGCCCTGGCTTACCTCACTGCCCTATCCATCCTAGATCAGTTTCCCCTGCCCCCATCCTACTCAAACTCAACCTCAGAGAAGCATCATGTCTTAGATCAAGTCCATCTGAGGGCTGGCACTTATGAGGATCAAATAAGATTGTGGATCTCAAAGTATCTCCTACTTCCTAAAATATTACAGAATAACATTTCTGAAGTGTGTTATAAGGGTTTTTAATACATATTATGTGAAGAAGAGAATTCTATGGTCAAATAACTTTGAGATACACTAGTTTAAACATAGTTAAGTAGGTTTTTTTTACTGTAGGATTTCCCAGAGCCCTAAATATACTAATGTGTCTTACGACTCTCCAAGAGTTTATAATATTACTCAAACTAACATGCCCTATTAGCACGCATGGGACGAGTGTGCCTTTGAGCACAACTTGGGATCTGTCACAAAGAGGCACTTACTTTAGTGCCTATTGATGACAATAACTGAAATGTTGCACTTAGTACCAATGGTCAGTTTCACTGTTATTACTAGATTTGGTTTGTTTTCAGTCCTATATTCTAAATTCTATCCCTATCCCCTAAAACAAATTGTTCCACTCTTCTGTTTAAATATTGAAAATGCAGCTTTCCATGGAAGAAGATCACTTATAGTTTCACGATAGAGTAAATGCACTTAGGTTGTTTAAGATGGAGGTAGAGGTGGCAAGGCCCAGATATCTTCATAGTTTCAAAACCTCAGAGTGTGGTTAAGTGATACAAAGAATAGTTATTCTCTTGACAGTAATCCATGTTACTATTACCTCTTTAAAATGGTTTAGTGCGATTTCTTATTATGGAGGCTAAACTTACAAAGCATTTGATTCTGCACAGGTTAACTTCATTTCAAGGCTTTTGTAAAGCTGGAAAGCTGCCTAAATTGAAAGTGGTTTTAAAGAATTACCAGTGAGTGTAACACAGAGGGCTAGAATACCACTGCAAGGGAAAATGAGGACACATTGTCCCATACAACGTACCTGTTTAAAACTGAAAGGAAAAAGCTTGATGGGATATCTTAGTATATTTACTTTACTGTTTATCAGCACATTTATAATATGTTAGTCCAAAGAAGAGACTTTAATTTAGATTATTATAAATCCTTCCTCCCCTACAATGCTCCTTAACTGGGGAGGCTGGAAAGGAAGAAAAACAGGCACAATTAATTACCTGAGGGGTAAGGTTGGGTACACACTTTCTTATGTGACTTAAAAAAATTCTCATGTTTGAAATATTATAACTGCCCATATATGGACATTCCACTGAATTGATAATATAAAATAAGCAAAAGTAAAATGTTTAAGAAGAAAATGTAGTTATAGACTCTGAACAATGAATATTAGAAAGTTCTGCCAGAAAGTCATCCTTGACAGTAAACTTCATTTGGCACTTTTTAATCAACAAATCAACATCTGATCTTTCTCCAAATACAAAATAATACCATAAAATATTAATTGGTTAATCTTATGTTCATAATACACTTCTCTGTACACAATTGAAAAACACACACCTTAGCGCCAAACATGCAAATACAATAGCCAATCACTAGAAAAAAAAAAAACACATCCAGAACCAATGCTTCTAAAACACAGGTAATGCATGTAAAGTGCCTGGTGAAGAGTAGATATTCAATAATGATCATGGCTGTTTCTTTGTTTTTTGTTAATAATTAGGGTTTTCTGAATATTGTAAGTAAAACTTGGAATTCTTCCTGTGATGCTGGAACGGGGCCATTTGTGTGTATACGATTCAATTTTATGTCCTGGTGAGCATGGTGACTAAAGAGCTTTGACATAATCGGTATGATGAGATAATCCCAGATTTACTGGCTTGGAGAACATTCTACTATGAGAAATATTTCCTCTCTGATTTGTGTGCTTGGTAATTCAACTGAGAAGAGAGAGAATAAATCAACCCTGTTGACTCTGTTTAATTAATAAAGACCCCATTGTTCACAAAGTGAGATGCTGCTACTTAGTATGAAAAATTTAGAGGTCTGGAAAATAAATGAGGCTGACTGTGAAACATGAAAATCTTCCATTTGAACATACAGTACCTCTGGGAAATGTTCCTGCAGAGAGTGTATCTGACCTGATTTGGGGAGCAATCAACAGCAGTTCAGATATATTTGAAAATCTAAAAAGCCTAATACTACTTGCCTCTGAATGACTGCCAAATCTGCTGTTGGAAAACAGTAATATTTGAGCTGGGGAGATGACAGTGTTGTGTGGTTTCTTTTATAATATTAGTAATTTGAAAGACATATTTTAGCGCTTATAAAAAAATAAACCCTAAGACAACATGCTTTATTTTATTGCCAAAGAAATGTAAGTGAATTATTTAAATTCCATTATAATTACCTTCCTTATGTTTCTTACCTCCTAGCATGCAAAATGCTTTCTTCCTAAATGAAAATTTAGGACAGCCAGTTAAGAGAAAAGTGGTTTAAAGACAAAAAGAACACTTGTTTTGTAGAGATTCATTCTTATAATAGTCTGTGATGAAGAAAGAGGTTCTTTTGTTAATCTTCCATTGTAAATGATACTATTTATATGTTATTGTGAATTTAGCAAGATTGCATATATTATCTATTTAAGATAAAGCTGCAGAATAATAAGCCAAAGTAATTAACTTACAATGTCCTTTTTTTACAGAGAGCAGGGTAATCTTATGTATATAATATTCATATGAGCCAGAAAATAAAGACAAATAAATATGTTAATCCAAAATGTTTCTGGTATCAGTACTTGGAATCACTGAAAAATTTTACAACTGGCCATAAACTTCAAGTAGTAATGAAAATAAAAGATTTAATAAGAAATATTCCCAATTGAAAACAAATCAGAAGGGAAGAACAGAAAGTGAACCATGTCAATAAAACTATAAAAAAGTCACCAAACCTTGGTGAGGCAGCATGTAATCTTGTCAGACACTGGTTATGAGAATGACTACAGATTAGTAATAGAAAGTATCCATTCCAAAACATGTTTAAGAGAAAATTGCAAGCAGTTTATTTCCACAGATATATAAAGAGTTCCCTCTTACATAACTTTGGAAATATACTCCTAAAATCAAAATGAGTATTTCCCATTAATGAATTCTGTAAATATCACAGAATACTTTGAGAATTTTGTAATTAGGCATTTGGAAATCCAGTGGGGCTCTGATCAAACATTAGAAGGATCCCATTCAAATCTTTACATTCTTGAAGACAAATTTTATTTCTATTCTATATTTATGGCATTCTCTATAAAAAACATATCAGATATATTTTGCAATTAAATAATCCAATTAATTAAAAAATCTTTAGGCCTAGATAGTACATTATGTTACAAGAATCTAAAGCTACAGTAATATATTACTTATGCATAATATTGGAAAAAAATTACATCACTAGACTTGTAAAAAATGAACGCTGAAAAGTCCTGAAAAAATATGAATTATATTTTTGAAGTAATATACACAGGTTTAGATTGCTGTCAATTATTGTACAGAGGCAAAAACATACCAAGTCCAAAGGTGATACATTTTTCAAAAAAAGAAAATGTTTCTATGGTCTCAGACTATAGCTTTGGGTAACTTTTAAAAATTGATGCTGTTTTGGATTGTGATAGAATAAAAAAATTCAGAAGACCTCTAAGAACATGTCCTACTGACACTGGTGCCTAGACACTGGACTATTAGATAATAGTCTAAAGCCTAGAGCTTGAGGGAAGGGGCACTGGTTTGTATTAATTCTTGCAATTTGCCTGAAACTTGGCAAATGTACAGGAAGAAAGATTATATGCTATAATACATTGTACTGGAGATAACTGACAGAAGAAAAAGGTGCTAGAGATCTATGGAAAGTAATTTAAGGAAGAAGCAACTGTTACGGAATGAATTGTGTCCCCACCCCCCAATTCTATGTTGCAGTCCTAAACCCTAATGTGGCTGTGTTTGGAGGATGGGGCCTTTGTGGAGGTAATTAGGGTTAGATGAGATCATGAGGGTGAGGCCCTGGTCCAATGGGACTGGTGTCCTTGTAAGAAGAGGAAGACACATCAGACCTTTCTCTCCATGAACACAGAGAAGAGGCCATGTGAGGAGGTAGTTGTCTACATCCCAGGAAGAGGGGCCTCACAAGAAACCAATCCTGATGGCATCTTGATCTTGGCCTTCTGTCCTCCAGAACTGTGAGAAAAATAAATTTTTCACCCAGTTTAAGCCACCCAGTCTGTGGTATTTTGTCATGGAAGCCCTAGCAGACTAATCCAGCAACCAAATTTGGAAGGGAAAGTGACAAAAAAGTTAGTATTTGTTGAGAAATTTAAATAAAGGGTCTTGGAGGCAGAGAAGATGCCATATCCGGCTAAATAAAAGTATAACCCTAGAAAGGTGATGAATTTCCAAAGTACTTTACACAATCCCAAAGGATTTTCTTATATTATCCCTCCAAAATGCTAAAAAACATGCTTCCTGCCTCAGTTATATCTGTTATTGGTTAAATAGGGGAAAAAAGAGCTTGATGTTGGCTGTCTAGATCTGGATATTTTATTCATTTCAGTGGGCTTTCCATTCTGAGTAACCTCGGTCAGCTGGCTGGCCTTCTGTTTAGATGACAGTTGCTCATACAGAGTTTCATATGGCTACACCCCTTTGTAGGTATTTATAGAAGATCCAGAGCAGGCTGTCTCAGGCTCCTGAGCCCTGTAGCCTCTTTGCTCCTGTCACAGGGCTGCTGACTGGCTGGGGAGAGGTATAAGTGTAGGTTTTGGTTGCTGGTTTCTATTTGCAGCTGTGCAAATGCTGTCGTATGAAGCTCCTCCACTGGCAAATAGCAGTAGAATAATATAAGGGAAGGGAAGGGGAATGAACATCTATTAGGCACTCACCTTGTGCCAGGTGAGTTATTTTGTTAAATTCTCAAAACAAGCCTGGGAGATATAAACTACTATCCTTGTTTTTTGATGAGAAAAGGGGTTACAGACAATAGAAATACTACTAATTATACCAAGGTCACACTCAAAAGTGGTGGTGTAAACATTAGAAACCAGGTCTGTCTGATACTAAAGCCCATATTTTTTCCCTATCAACTGCTTCCTCAATGACCGTATTCACTCATTTGATAAATACTTATTCAGTCCCTACACATACCAGGCACTGTACTAGTTACTGGATATTCTAAACCAGTTATCACATAGATGGGTACATCCAGACTAGTGGTTTTAATACCTTACAATTTAATCATAGCTAGAAGTACTTGGGAACGAAATATTTTAATAAGCTCCATACTTCTTCCTTCAAGTCCTCTGTTGATTTCTTCATTATAGTCTCATTAAGAATGAAATGCTCAGGATTGCCATACATGCAAAGGCAGTGAGGAGCTTACCCCCATTTCCCTTATCTACACTGAAGTTAGGTACATAGAAATTGCCCTGACATCTCATCAAGTGAGCCCTAGACTTCAGTAGTCTGTCCATGGCTATTTCTTAACTCATCTAAAATTAATCAAAGCAGCCAAATTAATGAGGTCTTAAGAGGGAGGGCTCCTGACAGTACCTACTAAAGTGGAGCTAAAATCATCTGCTAAGGATTTAGGAAAAGTTAAAAGTAGTAGCTTTTTATTTCCCATCCAGAAACCATCCCTCACTCTCCACCCTCCCTTCCCCAGTCTCCTTAATTTCTAATCACATTAGAATTACCTAACATGGACTCTACGTGCAAAATAAGGTTGGAGGTAAAAAAAACAATCTCAAATTTTTCCTTTTGTGTTTTCCATTTTTTAATTTATTTTATAAATGAGATGATACAATGTAACTTAAGCCTTTAATTAATACAGAAGGCTGACAATGACAAATTTCATTCATATATAGGTTATGATCTACATTCTTTCCTACCTGGAAACAACCTAATAGGCTGTTCTACTCCAAGTTCAGACAATCATTTAGGGTTGTTAATGAACTCTGTCTGGAAAGATATGAGACAAAACATGCCTATTGGAAATCAGTTTTCCTTTGAAGTCATAAAGGCAAAGCTCTTAAATACTGACTATCTCATAAGAACTATTGGGGGGGAATGTCACTGTTTATTTTGTCATTCCAACCTACGGTTTGCATTATTACTGTTCATCCTGGCAGAGTTCCTGTGTTGGCAATATGCTCTAGAAGACCAAAGACTGAAAAAATGTGGTATGTGTCCCACACATCTCTTCCCCCGGCACCCACAGCAGACATCTCTGATGCATCAAGGCAAATATCAGGGACTTCCCTGGTGGCGCAGTGGTTAAGAGTCCACCTGCCAATGCATGGGACACGGGTTTGATCCCTGGTCCGGGAAGATCCCACATGCCGTGGAGCAATTAAGCCCGTGCACCACAACTACTGAGCCCATGTGCCGCAACTACTGAAGCCCGTGAACCTAGAGCCTGTGTTCCGCAACAAGAGAAGCCACCGCAATGAGAAACCCATGCACCACAAGGAAGAATAGCCCTCACTCACTGCAACTAGAGAAAAGTCCGTGTGCAGCAACGAAGACCCAATGCAGACAACAAAAAAAAAGACATATCAGTGAGGTTGAATATAGCCTCAGAATTCTTCACAAACAACACTTGAGAAAGTGAGTTGAAATCTATTTGCCCTCTCTGCTCTAGACAGAAACTTCTGTTTTATTCAGAAATCACAGGCTCCCTAGGTTTTACTGGTATGCATTTGTAATGTAAGTATAATACTTCCTATGTAATGGAGAACAGATTTTATAATACAAGGTGTGCTATCTCAGATTTCAGAATGTGATATAAAGGTGTATCAACACAAAGGAATTATAAGCCAGGTGTGAGTAACTTTTAAAAACCAATGAGTAGACGGCTTCATGATGACGGAAGAGTAAGACGTGGAGATCACCTTCCTCCCCACAAATATATCAGAAATACACCTACATGTGGAACAACTCCTACAGAACACCTACTAAACATGAGCAGAAGACCTCAGACCTCCCAAAAGGCAAGAAACTCCCCACGTACCTGGGTAGGGCAAAAGAAAACAGAATAAACAGAGACAAAAGAATAGGGACGGAACCTGCACCAGTGAGAGGGAGCTGTGAAGGAGGAAAGGTTCCCACACACTAGGAAGCCCCTTCGCGGGTGGAGACTGCAGTGACGGAGCGGGGAAGCTTCGGAGCCATGGAGGAGAGCGCAGCCACAGGGGTGCGGAGGGCAGAGCGGAGAGATTCCTGCACAGAGGCCTGGTGCCGACTGGCACTCACCAGCCCGAGAGGGTTGTTTGCTCTTCCGCCGGGACGGGTGGGGCTGGGAGCTGAGGCTCGGGCTTCGGTCAGAGCGCAGGGAGAGGACTGGGGTTGGCGGCGTGAACACAGCCTAAAGGGGGCTAGTGCGCCACAGCTAGCCGGGAGGGAGTCCGGGAAAATGTCTGGAGCTGCCGAAGAGGCAAGAGACTTTTTCTTCCCTCTTTGTTTCCTGGTACGCGAGGAGAGGGGATTAAGAGTGCCGCTTAAAGGAGCTCCAGAGACGGGCGCGAGCCATGGCTATCAGCGCGGACCCCAGAGACGGGTATGAGACGCTAAGGCTGCTGCTGCCGCCGCCAAGAAGCCTGTGTGCGAGCACAGGCCACTATCCACACCTCCCTTCCGGGGAGCCTGTGCAGCCCACCACTGCCAGGGTCCAGTGATCCAGGGACAACTCCCACAGGAGAACACACAGCGTGCCTCAGGCCGGTGCAACGTCATGCTGGCCTCTGCCGCCGCAGGCTCGCCCTGCATCCTCATTCCTCCCTCACCGCGGCCTCAGTGAGCCAGAGCCCCCGAATCAGCTGCTCCTTTAACCCCGTCCTGTCTGAGTGAAGAACAGATGCCCTCAGGTGACCTACAGGCAGAGGTGGGGCCAAATCCAAAGCTGAACCCCGG
Organism: Delphinus delphis; assembly: GCF_949987515.2. Lineage (NCBI taxonomy): Eukaryota > Metazoa > Chordata > Mammalia > Artiodactyla > Delphinidae > Delphinus > Delphinus delphis. The sequence continues at coordinate 33,702,699 of NC_082701.1, forward strand.
GAGCTGTGCGAACAAAGAAGAGAAAGGGAAATTTCTCCCAGCAGCCTCAGAAGCAGTGGATTAAAGCTCCACAATCAACTTGATGTACCTGCATCTGTGGAATACATGAATAGACAACGAGTCATCTCAAATTGAGGAGGTGGACTTTGGGAGCAACGATATATATATATATTTTTCCCTTTTTCTCTTTTTGTGAGTGTGTATGTGTATGGTTCTGTGTGTGATTTTGTCTGTATAGCTTTGCATTTACCATTTGACCCAGGGTTCTGTCTTTCCTTTTTTTTTTTCTCTCTTTTTTCAGTATAGTTTTTAGCACTTGTTATAATTGGTAGATTTGTTTTCCAGATTGGTTGCTCTCTTCTTTCTTTTTTTTTTCTTTTATTAAAAAAATTTTTATTTTAATAACTTTGTTTTATTTTACTTTATTTTGTTTTATCTTCTTCTTTCTTTCTTTTCTCACTTTTATTCTGAGCCGTGTGAATGACAGGCTCTTGGTGCTCCAGCCAGGTGTCAGGGCTGTGCCTCTGAGGTGGGAGAGCCAAGTTCAGCACATTGGTCCACAGGAGACCTCCCAGCTCCAAGTAATATCAAATGGCGAAAATCTCCCAGAGATCTCCATCTGAACACCAAGACCCAGCTCCACTCAACGACCAGCAAGCTACAGTGCTGGACACTCTATGCCAAACAACTAGCAAGACAGGAACACAACCCCGTCCATTAGCGGAGAGGCTGCCTAAAATCATAATAAGGCCCAGACCTCCCAAAACACATCACCAGATGTGGACCTGCCCACCAGAAAGAGAAGATCCAGCCTCATTCACCAGAACACAGGCACTAGTCCCCTCCACCAGGAAGCCTACACAACCCACTGAACCAACTGTAGCCACTGGGGGCAGACACCAAAAACAACGGGAACTACGAACCTGCAGCCTGCGAAAAGGAGACCCCAAACACAGTAAGTTAAGCAACATGAGAAGCCAGAGAAACACACAGCAGATGAAGAAGCAAGGCAAAAACCCCCAGACCTAACAAATGAAGAGGAAATAGGCTGTCTACCTGAAAAAGATTTCAGAATAATGACAGTAAAAATGATCCAAAATCTTGGGAAAAAAGTGGAGAAAATACAAGAAACGTTTAATAAGGACCTAGAAGAAGTAAAGAGCAAACAAAAAGTGATGAACAACACAATAAATGAAATTAAAAATTCTCTAGAAGGGATCAATAGCAGAATAACTGAGACAAAAGAATGGATAAGTGACCTGGAAGATAAAATGGTCGAAATAACTACTGCAGAGCAGAGTAAAGAAAAAGAATGAAAAGAATTGAGGACAGTCTCAGAGACATCTGGGACAACATTAAACACATCAACATTCGAATTATAGGGGTCCCAGAAGAAGAAGAGAAAAAGAAAGGGACTGAGAAAATATTTGAAGAGATTATAGTTGAAAACTTCCTAATATGGGAAAGGAAATAGTTAATCAAGTCCAGGAAGCATGGAGAGTCCCATACAGGGTAAATCCAAGGAGAAATATGCCAAGACACATATTAATCAAACTATCAAAAATTAAATACAAAGAAAAAATATTAAAGGCAGCAAGGGAAAAATGACAAATAACACATAAGGGAATCCCCATAAGGTTAACAGGTGCTCTTTCAGCAGAAACTCTGCAAGTCAGAAGGGAGTGGCAGGACATATTTAAAGTGACAAAGGGGAATAAACTACAACCAAGATTACTCTACCCAGCAAGGATTTCATTCAGATTTGATGGAGAAATTAAAACCTTTACAGACAAGCAAAAGCTGAGAGAATTCAGCACCACCAAACCAGCTTTACAAGAAATGCTAAAGGACCTTCTCTGGGCAGGAAACACAAGAGAAGGAAAAGACCTACAGTAAGAAACCCCAAACAATTAAGAAAATGGTAATAGGAACATACATATCGATAATTCCCTTAAATGTAAATGGATTAAATGCTCCAACCGAAAGACACAGACTGGTTGAATGGATAAAAAAACAAGACCCATATATATACTGTCTACAAGAGACCCACTTCAGACCTAGGGAGACATACTGACTGAAAGTGAGGGGATGGAAAAAGATATTCCATGCAAATGGAAATCAAAAGAAAGCTGGAGTAGCAATTCTCATATCAGACAAAATAGATTTTCAAACAAAGACTATTAGAAGAGACAAAGAAGGACACTACATAATGATCGAGGGATCAATCCAAGAAGAAGTTATAACAATTGTAAATATTTATGCACCCAACATAGGAGCACCTCAATACATAAGGCAAATACTAACAGCCATAAAAGGGGAAATCGACAGTAACACAATCATAGTAGAGGATGTTAACACCCCACTTTCACCAATGGACAGATCATCCAAAATGAAAATAAATAAGGAAACAAGCTTTAAATGATACATTAATCAAGATGAACTTAATTGATATTTATAGGACATTCCATCCAAAAACAACAGAATACACTTTCTTCTCAAGTGCTCATGGATTATTCTCCAGGATAGATCATATCTTGGGTCACAAATCAAGCCTTGGTAAATTTAAGAAAATTGAAATCGTATCAAGTATCTTTTCCAACCACAACACTATGAGACTAGATATCAATTACAGGAAAAAATAATAACCTAGAGATAACTGAAGAAATCAAAGAGGAAATCAAAAAATACCTAGAAACAAATGACAATGAAAACACGATGACCCAAAACCTATGGGATACAGCAAAAGCAGTTCTAAGAGGAAAGTTTATAGCAATACAATCCTACCTTAAGAAACAAGAAACATCTCAAACAACCTAACCTTACACCTAAAGCAATTAGAGAAAGAAGAACAAAAAAAAACCCAAAGTTAGTAGAAGGAAAGAAATCATAAAGATCAGATCAGAAACAAATGAAAAAGAAATGAAGGAAATGATAGCAAAGATCAATAAAACTAAAAGCTGGTTCTTTGAGAAGATAAACAAAATTGATAAACCATTAGCCAGAGTCATCAAGAAAAAAAGGGAGAAGACTCAAATAAATAGAATTAGAAATGAAAAAGGAGAAGTATCAACTGACACTACAGAAATATAAAGGATCATGAAAGATTCCTACAAGCAACTGTATGCCAATAAAATGGACAACCTGGAAGAAATGGACAAATTCTTAGAAATGCACAACCTTCCGAGACTGAACCAGGAAGAAATAGAAAATATGAACAGACCAATCACAAGCACTGAAATTGAAACTGTGATTAAAAATCTTCCAACAAACAAAAGCCCAGGACCAGATGGCTTCACAGGCGAATTGTGTCAAACATTTAGAGAAGAGCTAACGCCTATCCTTCTCAAACTCTTCCAAAATATCGCAGAGGGAGGAACACTCCCAACCTCATTCTATGAGGCCACCATCACCCTGATACCAAAACCAGACAAAGATGTCACAAAGAGAGAAAACTAGAGGCCAATATCACTGATGAACATAGATGCAAAAATCCTCAACAAAATACTACCAAACAGAATCCAACAGCACATTAAAAGGATCACACACCATGATCAAGTGGGGTTTATCCTATGAATGCAAGGATTCTTCAATATACGCAAATCAATCAATGTGATACACCATATTAACAAATTGAAGGAGAAAAACCATATGATCATCTCAATAGATGCAGAGAAAGCTTTTGACAAAATTCAACACAGATTTCTGATTAAAAACCCTCCAGAAAGTAGGCATAGAGGGAACTTTCCTCAACCTAATAAAGGTCATATATGACAAACCCACAGCCAACATTGTCCTCAATGATGAAAAACTGAAACCATTTCCACTAAGATCAGGAACAAGACAAGGTTGCCCACTCTCACCACTATTATTCAACATAGTTTTGGAAGTTTTAGCCAGAGCAATCAGAGAAGAAAAAGAAATAAAAGGAATCCAAATTGGAAAAGAAGAAGTAAAGCTGTCACTGTTTGCAGATGTCATGATAGTATACGTAGAGAATCCTCAAGATGTTACCGGAAAACTACTAGAGCTAATCAATGAATTTGGTAAAGTAGCAGGATACAAAGTTAATGCACAGAAATCTTTTGCATTCCTATACACTAATGTTGAAAAATCTGAAAGTGAAATTAAGAAAACACTCCCATTTACCATTGCAACAAAAGAATAAAATATCTAGGAATAAACGTACCTAAGGAGACAAAAGACCTGTATGCAGAAATTTATAAGATACTGATGAAAGAAATTAAAGATGATACAAATAGATGAAGAGATATACCACGTTCGTGGATTGGAAGAATCAACATTGTGAAAATGACTATACTACCCAATGGAATCTACAGATTCAATGCAATCCCTATCAAACTACCACTGGCATTTTTCACAGAACTCGAACAAAAAATTTCACAATATGTTATGGAGACACAAAAGACCCCGAATACCCAAAGCAATCTTGAGAAAGAAAACCCGAGCTGGAGGAATCAGGTTCCAGGACAGTAAATGACAGTAATCAAGACAGTATGCTACTGGCACAAAAACAGAAATATAGATCAATGGAACAGGATAGAAAGCCCAGAGATAAACCCATGCACATATGGTCACCTTATCTTTGATAAGGGAGGCAAGAATATACAGTGGAGAAAAGACAGCCTCTTCAATAAGTGGTGCTGGGAAAACTGGTTACATCTAAAAGAATGAAATTAGAACACTCCTTAACACCATACACAAAAATAAACTCAAAATGGATTAAAGACCTAAATGTAAGGCCAGACACTATCAAACTCTTAGAGGAAAACACAGGCAGAACACTCTATGACATAAATCACAGCAAGATCCTTATTGACCCACCTCCTAGAGAAATGGAAATAAAAACAAAAATAAACAAATGGGACCTAATGAAACTTAAAAGCTTTTGCACAGCAAAGGAAACCATAAACAAGATGAAAATACAACCCCCAGAATGGGAGAAAATATTTACAAATGAAGCAACTGACAAAGGATTAATGTCCAAAATTTACAAGCAGCTCATGCAGCTTAATGTCAAAAAAACAAACAATCCAATCCAAAAATGGGCAGAAGACTTAAATAGACATTTCTCCATAGAAGATATACAGATTGCCAACAAACACATGAAAGAATGCTCAACGTCTTTAATCATTAGAGAAATGCAAGTCAAAACTACAATGAGATATCATCTCACACCGGTCAGAATGGCCATCATCAAAAAATCTACAAACAATAAATGCTGGAGAGGGTGTGGAGAAAAGGGAGCCCTCTTGCACTGTTGGTGGCAATGTAAATTGATACAGCCACTATGGAGAACAGTATGGAGGTTCCTTAAAAAACTAAAAATAGAACTACCATATGACCCAGCAATCCCACTACTGGGCATATACCCTGAAAGAAACATAATTCAAAAGCAATGACGTACCAAAATATTCATTGCAGCTCTATTTACAATAGCCAGGATGTGGAAGCAACCTAAGTGTCCATAAACAGATGAATGGATAAAGAAGATGTGGCACATATGTACAATGGAATATTACTCAGCCATAAAAAGAAAATAAATTGAGTTATTTGTAGTGAGGTGGGTGGACCTAGAGTGTGTCATACAGAGTGAAGTAATTAAGAAAGGGCAAAACAAATACTGTATGCTAACACATATATATGTAATCTAAAAAAAAAAAAAAGGTCATGAAGAACCTAGGGGCAAGATGGGAATAAAGACACAGACCTACTAGAGAATGGACTTGAGGATATGGGGAACGGGAAGGGTAAGCTGGGACAAAGTGAGAGAGTGTCATGGACATATATACACTACGAAATGTAAAATAGATAGCTAGTGGGAAGCAGCCGCATAGCACAGGGAGATCAGCTTGGTGCTATGTGACCACCTAGAGGGATGGGATAGGGAGGGTGGGAGGGTGGGAGGGAGGGAGACGCAAGGGGGAAGAGATATGGGGACATATATATGTATATATATAACTGATTCACGTTTTTATAAAGCAGAATCTAACACACCATTGTAAAGCAATTATACTCCAATAAAGATGTTTAAAAAAACAAACAAAATAAAAAACCAATGAATATACCTACTTGAAAAATCACCAACAGTATAATATAATGTTTGAAGCAAGTATATGATATTGAGATTTTTGTATCGTTTATAGAGATGTATAGATTATATATATAATAATTTAATTATTGATTAATATATTATATATAGTACATTGTGAAACAGCCTTGTCATAGGCATCCTCTAAGATAGCTCCCAGTGGTCCTTACCTTCTGGCATGCACACTCTTGTATAGCTGCCTCCTACACTGTACCAGGGTGCTCTGTTTGACCAGTAGCATATGGCAGAAGGTATGTCAATCACTTCTGAGATTGGTTATAAAAGACAGTACAGGTTTTATCTTGGTGTTTCTCTTGCTTTCACTTTTTCTCTTGTCCCTTGCTGTGGGGGAAGCCAGCTGCGATGTTTGTGCAGCCCTATGGCCCTATGGATGGAGAAAGGTCCACTTATGGTGAGGAACTGAAGCCTCACATGTGAGCCTGGAACAAATATTCCAGCCCCATTAAACTACTCTTCAATTCCCAGACCTGGCTAAGAGCTTGATTGCAACTTTATGAGAAACCCACATCGAGAGAGAGTCAGAATGATCCAGCGAAACCACATCCGGGTTCTTGACCCTCTGCAACTTGGGTAAGAAAATAAATGTTTATTGTTTAAGGCTGCAAAATTTTGGGGAAATTTATTAAGCAGCAATAGAGAATTAATACATGAAATCATGGCCAGTGATCACAGTGAATCTGAAACCTTCAATAGAAAAAAAGAGTTCAATGAAAGCAACGTAGCAGTTATGTCTAGTTTGTAATATTAAGTTCATTTTTACTCTCAAACATAGCTCATAATAATTCTGTTAAATTATATAACATACATATAAAGTATATGAACTTTTAAAGTGGAATCATATCAAAAGATTGTTATAAATCTGTAATAGTATATAACTGCAAAGGGAAGATAGGAAGTTGGGTGGTAAAATGGTCAGGTTTACCAGATAATTTCATTACAGCGCTATCAAGATAACTGGCATTTTGTCATTGAATTTAAGAACGCTGCAACTCTCTCTCTAAGGAGAAAATAAGAAAGTTTTCCCTTGAATGCACTGGTATTTATATAGCAAGTGAGTAAGCCCTGCCTATTTGCATATGTGCATACACATATTGGTGTATACACATACACATATATAGATGTATACTTTTGTTAGTTCTATGAGACACTGGCTCTAGCAATGCCAATATTTTGATTATGTTTGTTTACACAAGATAAAATGCTTTCTTCTCTTGTGTCAGAAGGTAAGTAGATGACTACACAGTATTAATGGGTGTGCAATGGACATGTGGGTGGATAGGAATATTCAATGAAGACCGTCTTTGTCTAGGCATTCTTGGGACAGCACTGACAGTTATTCCTTTGCCCAAGGCTTGGCTTCCATCAGATTTAACAATTCAGTTTCCGGGAAGATAGTGACAGGTGTCAATCTCAGACATTGTGTATACGTACACAGACCGGCATCTCCTCCAATGTTCTGGAAGAGGGATCTCAGTCACTGTTCTTTTTAAGCAAAGGTGACAGAGGCAATGAACTGAGTTCATTACTTGTTATTTCTTGCCTCCAAATTACCATTCACATGGTAAATGAACTACTCCTACCCAAAAGCTAACACAGGCTAGCCAGGCTCAAAAGTTTGGTTGGGGTAGTGAGAGGATGAAAAAACAAAAATCTAAATAGTTCCAAGAAAGACATATAGTGGATGCTTGCTTATGCAGACATTACTTATTTGGCATCCTATCTGAAGGCAGCTAAGAGCTGAGAGGAAACCCTCATCAAAATGTTAGGAGCAAGTGAAGAGGCCTAACCTTGGCTGAAAGTGTCTACTTTGGGTCAGGTGTTATGATAGGCTTTTTACATACATAAGCTCATTCATTCTGGGCAGGAACTCTATGAAGGGCTAATATTCTTTCCATTCTATACGTAGAAATTAAAGCCCAGAGAGGTTTAGTAAACATGCCAAGGTCATTCAGCTATTCTGTGGAGACACCAGCATTGGAACCTACGTTTCTCCAAATCCAAAGCCCATGCTCTTCTTTTCCTTATACCAGATGGCCTTCCTGGAATCAAATCCACCTGCACCAGAACTTATGCACTTGACTCACATATAAACACTTGTAGATGCACACTCCAGGACTATTTACAAGCAATTCAAATTAGTCTGATTATTTGGCATCCTGTCTTCCTCAAATAAACTCCTGGGGAAGATGGTGAAGTGTGTAGAGGATTGAAAAGGAGAATGGAGATGAGGAGATGGCCAGGCATGTTGAGATCGGGGAGAGATGACAGCTGTGTCTCTATTCTAGCTTATACAGCTTAACGTCACCCTGCAGAACTCACTGTATTATGTATAAGATTGATGTTTATAATGATTTTGTTCAGGGGCCTCAGTAGAAGAAGGCAGGAAAGCACACAATACTTGTAAAATAAGACTTCCATTAAGAATAGTTAAACTAAAATAAATGTTGGTGCTTGAATGGGGTTAATGACTAGCAAAAAAGCCAACTCGGGCTTCCCTGGTGGCGCAGTGGTTGAGAGTCCGCCTGCCGATGCAGGGGACACGGGTTCATGCCCCGGTCCGGGAAGATCCCACGTGCCGCGGAGTGGCTGGGCCCGTGAGCCATGGCCGCTGAGCCTGCACGTCCGGAGCCTGTGCTCCGCAACGGGAGAGGCCACAACAGTGAGAGGCCCACGTACCGCAAAAAAAAAAAAAAAGCCAACTCATGGTAAGCAGTCCATTCCTCCATGAGACAAGATAAAGAAAACACTGGTATATTGTTAGATTTTCTTATCTTTACTGTTTGACCTTTCTAGTCTCCAGGAGATGACTACTTGTGCTTAGAACTAAGTTTCTATTCTGCTATTTAAAAATGAATAAAGTATAGAATTCTAACAAAATCAAGATCAGTTTAAAATATCTTTCTTGTCATATGTAAACATGCTACGTTAAAATAAGGAGATGGAGATGGCGCAGCGTGGGTGTGTGTTTTGGGGGGATGGCTTTGGACTCAGACAACCCTGAAACTGTATCTTGGCTCTGAAATTTTACTATGGCCTGACCTGGATGAGTTTAGCCTCTTTTCCACAGAGTTTCTCCAACTGTAATGGTGAGACAAGGATGCCCACCACTGTCCTTTAACAAATCTATCTTACCTCTTTTCTGCTTTCCTTAGGAGTCAAGATTAAGGTCAAGGAAGATAACTCCCTAAAGAGTGTACATTATTTTCTATGACTGGAGTGGATTATACAAATGTGGTGCCGCTTTCCATTCCTTCTACGGGACTGAGTTAGATCTCAGGGCAGTCAAAGGGCTTGCTACTACTTCTCTTCTCTCTTCTTCTAGGATGCTGTTCTCCCTTATAGTAGGAGCCCAGCCCAAGGCTACTGTTCCAGTCAGCAAAGGACAGTGGCTTAAACCACTGGGTACCAGGCAATGGGACATGCTCACTCTCTGACTCACACTCACGTCTCTTTCTCCCTCCTTTTCCTTGGTAGTTGGTGATGGTGCCCTTATCCTTTCCTTTCCTGGTTAGGCTCTGACACAGCTTTGGGTTAGGATACTGACAGATGGCTAAGGCTAAGCCTTGGTGAAAGAGTTCCCCACAGGGTCCAGACTCATTTACTGACATTTTTCAAAGGCCTCTGACTTCAGAACCTGGGTTTACAATGAATGCCAGTTTGCCTTCCTTTGATGGGGCATTTCTTTTGGGGACCTTCTAGGAGACAGGCATGGCTGAGGGCAGGATGCAGCTCACCACCATCATAATATCGTCCTATTAAGAGCTGAGCAATGCCCACTTTCTACAGTGTTAAGAAGATTAGAGAATACAATGCGTAGAAAAATACCCCTAACATATGCCTGGCTGTTGAGCATCACTGCCCCCCCCCCGCCCCTATCCCCACATCTCTCCCCTTATCCATTACAAAGTGAACATAAGAAAGAAACCCAGTGCAAATTTGGATGTGGTTTTTCATTTTCTTGTCACCCCTACAGTACAGTGATTCAAATCTCTCAGGAACTAAACATAGTTAATACAGCATATTGAAGTGAAACTTTCCTTCCAGAAGAGTTATGATTTGGGAAGTGAATAGTATGGCGCTAAATGTAATCTGTTCATGGAATTCCTGGGTCCTTTGCTCCAAAAGTCCCTTTCTCCTTCATGTATTATAAACTACACCTTTGCTTTATTAATTACTTTTTGCTAGAGACCACAAGAAAAAAAAAATCAAGAAAATACTTTGCCAGGTTTACCCCTAGCTTTTCCTTAAATCTTTTCAAAATATGAAGCTTCTGAATTTTCAATGTCTTTAATGGTCATACGATTTTTCCTGTTCTTTTTTCCACCATGATGTTTTCTCCATGTTGTAAATTAATGATGACTATTTTATTAGGTATCTACTGTGTTCCAAATTTTATGCTAGGTGCTTAACATTTAACAACTCTATAAAGTAGGTACAATTCACCTTATTTTTTGATGAGAAAACTGAGATGAAGAGAGATGGAGGAACCTGTGTAAAGTCACAGAGTTTGAGAATCCAAAATGTGGATATTGCTTTGAAAAATACTTGCACATTTGAAAGAACAGCAAGGATACATCTCTCGTTTCCTCCCCAAATGCATACCAAGTATCATTTGCTAAAAAAGGGTCATATAAGGAAGTCTCGTGGGATTTTAAGAGGATGCTGGGAATCCCCCTTGTGTTCTCATAACTCCAACTCTGACATGAAAAGAGCTACTTAGAACATAGTGGAAGTATACCAGATTGCCATGTCCAGAGTAAAATTAACCAGTCCAGCAGCTAGAAAATGTATTTCTGTTGAGGCTTTCAAAGAGAGGTCTCTAACAGTCTAGTATACTAGAGAGAATCCTAGTGTCAGAAGACTTGGGTTCCCTTCTGGCTTGGTGACTTAGTTAGCTGTGGATTTTTTGGCAACTACTCTAGGCTTTTATTTTTTTCATCTATAAATGAAGGATGTTCTGAGACTCCATTGAGATGAGGTTTGTTCATATACTGTCTCATTTATCTCCTCAGTTATATATTGTATGTTTTTCCTCACTATTAAGTAAATTCCTTGATATCAGAGAATATATAGAATATATATAGTCTGTATATCTCACTGCTGTATCTCCAAGGTATGGAATACTGCCTGGTGCACAGCAAATGCTCAAGAAATATTTGCAGGGCTTCCCTGGTGGCGCAGTGCTTGAGAGTCCGCCTGCCAATGCAGGAGACACGGGTTCATGCCCCGGTCCGGGAAGATCCCACATGCCGTGGAGCGGCTAGGCCCGTGAGCCATGGCCGCTGAGCCTGTGCGTCTGGAGCCTGTGCTCCGCAACGGGAGAGGCCACAACCGTGAGAGGCCCGTGTACCGCAAAAAAAAAAAAAAAAAAAAAAAAAAAATTTGCAGAATAAATGAACTGTGTACACTGCAAAGCATGAAAAAATGTTGATTATTATTACTATTATTGTTAATAAGTTTTGAGACAAAGCAGGCTTTTTCATTAGATATTAACTTTGCATAAATATTAATACTTTTAGCCAAAAGTGAATTGAGGCAGCCAACATTTAGGTTCAAATGACAATCCTGTTCCAATTTTTTGATGTTTCCCTTGAAATAATTATTAGGTTTTTTTTTTTTTCTAAATAATATCTGATATTAGCATTTAAATCACATGAAATGAAAATGGTGAAGTTTCACTTCTTGTTACTAATTTTTGTAACCTCCAAGAGGGTTTCTTGGTATTACTGATTATTCTGCAACTTCCAGGTTCTCTCCAGATGTGAAGAAAATTGCTTACTTGGTTGAGATGCTTGTACTTACTTGATGAAGTACTTGATTCCATCTGCTGTGTAAGCTTCCTCCCACCCGTAAGGTAGACCTTGAGTGAAAGGAAACCAAAAATACATTTAATAAGATGATAAAGATAACTTTATTTCCTGGACACAAATTTCCCACAGCTTTACAATTATTTGAGTACATTTCTTGTACAAAATAATTGTCTAGAAAGGAGGAATTAAAACAATTCAGATGAGCTTTCATACTCAGCATCTTAGAACACAATAAATAAGTCTTGAACAGTTAACAATCTGCTTTAGTTGCATTAAATGGATCATGACTTGTCATTTACATGTGGTGAGCATTTTTTTTTTTTTTGGTACGCGGGCCTCTCACTGCTGTGGCCTCTCCCATTGCGGAGCACAGGCTCCGGACGCGCAGGCTCAGCGGCCATGGCTCACGGGCCCAGCCGCTCTGCGGCATGCGGGATCCTCCCGGACTGGGGCATGAACCCGCGTCCCCTGCATCGGCAGGCGGACCCCCAACCACTGCGCTACCAGGGAAGCCCGGTGAGCATTTTTGTTAGCAGGATTCAAGCAAAAATTTTTGGTGCAGGGGATGTTTTTTTCCTGGCGGCAGAAAGATGGACAAGATGGCCTCTGCTTGTCTATTCGGGCTCAAAGTTTCTTTAATCGGCTCCCTTTACATTCTTTCACTCAGCTCCACAGGGAATCGACATATGAGTACCAGATCAGCAAGCAGTTTGAAAGTAGCTCTTGGACAAGACAAAATTCCTTATGAAGTCTAAAATTTAGCAAAGTGATTTACAATGGATTGTAGTATTTTATTTTGTTAATTAAGAATTTTGTGCATTAAATGTTAACGGCCAAACAATTTGCTAAACTCAGCTTCCATTTCAGTAATGGGATTGAGAATAATTAGTTAGCTATAAAGAGATGCAGACTGAAGTAAGCAAGCAATCATTTGGCCATATTTCTATAAATAAGTACATTTTTGTCCTCACCAACAGAACAGGCCCAGGTTGAGGCAGCCCATTCTCTATATTCCAATTATGGGTGGTACTCCTTTAGAACACAAGGGTTTCCATCCCTTGGCTCCACCCCTGAATACTGTTAAGCAGAGGTCCCCAACCCCCAGGCCACGGACCAGTATTGGTCTGTGGTTTGTTAGGAACAGGTCACACAGCAGGTGAGCAGCGGGAGAGTGAGCGAAGCTGTGGAATTGTCTTCCAGGAAACCGGTGCCAAAAAGGTTGGGGACTGGACTTTCCTGGTGGCACAGTGGTTAAAGAATCCGCCTGCCAATGCAGGGGACACGGGTTCGAGCCCTGGTCCGGGAAGATCCCACATGCCGCGCAGCAATGCCTGCTGAACCTGTGCTCTAGAGCTGATGCTCCACAGCTGGTGCTCTACAACAAAAGAAACCACCACAGTGAGAAGCCCTCGCACCGCAACAAAGAGTAGCCCCTGCTCTCTGTAACTAGAGAAAAGCCCGCGCGCAGCAACAAAAACCCAACGCAGCCAAAAATAATAAGTAAATAAATAAATTAAAAAAAAAAAGGTTGGGGACTGCTGCTGTAAAGGATTGTAATTGACCTTTTGGATCAGTCTTTGGTATTGACTTATCAAGGCTCCTTTGATGAGTATAAGAACATTAACACATCAAAGAACAGACTCCTGGTGCAGGTAGCCTACTTTAGAAAGTAACTGAGCTGTAACAACAAACCATTTCCCCAAGTCTCAGCAAGGGGCAGAGCAAAAATGCAGGAACAGCAACCATGAACAAAATAAAACCTTTCTCTATCATCATTCACTTCATATTCTTTGAGAATAGCTCTAATGATGTTATTTTTATAAGAAAAACAAAACAAGCTTTACTTTATATTTACCTCCAGTCTTTTAACACAGTTGTATAAAAATAAGAGCCTGGCCCAGAATTCTGTAACTATTTCCTTTGTGGATTAACACAGGCCACCTAGGAGTTTCTTTTTTCCCTTAATGAATAAATGTTCCTATTTTAAGCACAAAATAAGCATATCTGGGAACTGAGCATAAGCAAATGACTGGCTTCTTAAAAGCCCCCGAAGTGACACTATATATATCTCCGATAGTAACCATGGCCAGCACACGCTCAGCCAGACAGGCCATGATCAACTGCTGCTGCAGTTCACGTAGATTTATCGCCTTTACACTTTCTACACCTTTGTTACAGATCACTTCATTTTTCGCTGACAAGCCCCTCACCTGAAGGGAAGAATCTGATGACTGTACACAAAACCCCTGCTTTTATGACAAAAAGGTTCAGAAATGCCAGGAATGATGATCAATAGGGCAAAGACACGCTAAAAGTAGAAAGTCATTCTAATGTGACTAAGATTTTTGTTTAAATGACTTGTCTCTTCCGTGCAATTATAGCCACATTTCTAATTTATTAATTCACAGGTCTTTTTTTTAATGAGGAAACAAAAATATGTATACTTTAAAGACAGTATCTTTTAATCTATAGGATCATTTGAGAATTGAGATTGACATTGGGATACCGCATCCCCATGCCATCAAAATAGAGTTCCTGCCCTGATTGTTTTCTTATAATTAGTAAACAAGGACTATAACTTCACAACGGTCTCATTAAATGTACCAATTCATATCCATATAAGTCAAAATGGTTATTCAATGACTGTAGCCATCAAGATATTCCTGTTTATTGAACAATATTTGAGGATAAATTCTCTGTTCTGAAAAAATAGCATTTCTTTTTAGAAGACTGAGTGGTTTCTTCTTCTTCATGCAGTTAATATAGTCTGTAAAAAACAGACTTGGGGACTAAATTGATAGCGACTATCTTTCAGTGATAGTTCAATAATAGAAAACACAATCACTGTCCAATTAATTATAAGTTAAAAACCACAATATATTGATACACCAAATAACCTACTTTATAGAAAAAGGGTGTTTTTGATTTCTACAAGCTTATATAACTATGATGGACGCAATTGTCCTTTAGTAAAGATTTTCATCCCTTCACAATAAGTGATTTGGGTATAATTACAACATACTATCTTAATACTTTTCAATAATCGTTATAGTCCCAAGGCATTAAAATTTTTCTACATTCCCCACATCTTTATACTTGCAAATATATAATGCTTCTATTTTTCCTTTTCATCTTTGCTTTAAAACTGTTATGACAACTATTGTTTCTGATTGGAAGTATTTGTTTATGAACCCTCACACAACATTCTTTCCATCAGAGATCATTTATTTCAAAGTACTCTTCATGAGTATTTTGCCAAAGTAGGAGTCTCGTGCATATTCAGCTTAGAACACTGGCTGTCACCTAACACTCCACATATCCAAAACCAAACTCATCACATGTCCATACAAAATAGTTTCCCTTCTATTTTCCCAGTCTATTTACGTAGGAAAGTTCTCTTTGTCATATTTGGCCCTTTCATTAAATATTTATTGATCATTTTTTTTAGTGATTATTTTTCTGTGTTTAGCATTTTACCTGGTGTTCAATACATAATGATTAACAAATTAACATGTACCTTGGTCTTATGAAACATTAAAAAGTAATCATAAATAAAGACACCATTAAAAGTAGGAATAAGTACTAGGAAAGAAAAGTATTGAATACTATGAAAGAGTAACTCATAGCACAGACAAAGGTTAAACTCCTTAATACATAAATAACTCCTACAAATCAGTAAGAGAAAGGAAATGACAAATAGGAGTCTGTGAAACATGTGGAACATTCAGGACATAAATGTACTTAAACATATGAAAATAGGCTTAATTTCACTCTTAACAAGAGAAATACAAATTAAACTAGTATGAGAGGCTGTGTTCATCATGTTAGCAAAGAGTAAAAGATAGTTTAATAAGACACTGTGTTGAGGGTATGAAGAGGCAGTCATTCTCATACTCATGGGAGTATACATATGATAACATATGTATGGGGAGAAACTTTTCAAGATCTACCTAAAATTTTAAATGCTAATAACAACAGTTCACATTAATGGAGTGGCCATGTGCTAGACATTGCATTACACATGTACCAACTCTCTTAGGCCTCACAACAATTTTACGAAGTACTATTATTATCCTCATTTTACAAATGAGGAAACAGGCATGGAGAGGTTCCATCACTTGCCCAAGGTTACACAGCTGGCAGGCAGTAGAGCCCAGACTCTTAACCACTACGCTGAACTGGCTCCATGGACCATTTAATCCAGCAATTCTTCCAGGAATTTATCTTATAGATAACCTTTTTGTACAAGATTATTAATTGTAAAAGTAAAAGATTGAAAATAATCTAAATAACCACCAATGGGGACTGATTAAAGACTATATATCAGATAACGGGATATTGTCCAGCTGTGAGAAAGAATGAGGAAGTACTTTATGTACAGTGTGGATAAAGGGATGTAGGATGAAGGAAGGATCTCTGAAATTGCTGGAGTTATCCAGGTACAGACGTGGGCAAGAACACTAGGTTGAGTGAACAGCAAGTGCAAAGGCTCTGGGATGGGGAAGAGCTTGGCATGTTTGAGGAACTGAGAAATCATTGTTCCTGGAGAATAGTGAGTAAGTTAGGAGGGGACTGATACAAGAGTGAGCTGGAGAGACAGGCAAATATGACTATGCAGGGTTTTGTAGGCCATGTTAAAATTGTTTGAAAGTTTCTTAACAGGAAAGCTGGAGATATGCTACTGTTTAAGATGAAGAAAGCTGCAAGAGAATGTTGCTCCCACCATATGTGCGGAAAGCTGCACAACCTAAAAAAAATTTTAAAAATTTTGTTTAGTTCCTCAGAGACTGAGTTCCTCACCTGAGCTGACCCTCAGGTGAACTGAAGTCCAAAGGGTGACAAGCCCCTCTGAGGGAAGATGGGGCACGTGAACTCTTTCTCTCGTGGCAGAGCACAGGAAGAAGTCTTGCCATAAAAGTGGGTAGGAAGAAAATATCTAAAACTGTAATAAATTTGTAAAGCCTGCTTACGGGCTAGCATGATAGTTTGGTGTCCCCGGGAGCCCTAGACACAAGGAGAGCCTGCTCTTCCTGAACAGCTCTTTGCTCATGAGAAAGACAAGGGGTAGGCAGGAGACCTGAGAGAGCCCCTGGGTAGTGTGGGCTCATGCAGGACCTGCAAAGGTTCGAGGGTGGAGCAGAAGTATCATCCATGACCTGGACCCTCCTCTGATATGAAGTAATAGCCGGCTGCAGTTCGGGGAGGAACAAGGGACACTCCCACATGTGGACAGGAATCTGAGTGACAGAAGGCAAGTCATCTGTTCCTGGGGGAGGGGCAAGAAACTGTCACACCCCTAGTCCCTCCCAGACTCCACGAAAACCTCATTTGTCCTGGTGGGGTGAGATGGGTAGAAAACCTGATGTCTTCACCCTGCACTGACACTAAGTCATGGAGGGGTGAGGGCAGGAAACCTTTCAAATCCAGAATCCTGCACTGATGTGACGCAGAGTTTGACTTCCACAAGGAGCGGGGCAGGAAACCCACTTGAGCACTTAGTAGGAGGTAGGGTTGTTTGCCACTAAGGAGGGACAGGAAGGCTGGGAAAGTTCTACCCCTGAGACTTGGGCATGGGGCCTGTCAGAAACCCAGAGACCAGAGTAGGAAAGCCGAGAGTCTCTCCACACCCCCTCACTCCCCACATGCACCACTCACCTGACACTGAGCTGCCTACTCTGGGAGAGGGCAAGAGAGCAGACAGTAAATGTCCACTGTGATGCAGGTGTGTGGAGCCTGCTGCCTGCTGAGGATGGGGCAGGCATACTGAGAACCCCTACCCCCAGCACCCCAGACCTCACATGAGCACAAGAGAACAGCAGACAAGCACTAGAGGAATTTGAAGTCTGTGGTAAACTCAATAGAGCCCTAGAAACAAAATGCAAATCCAGCTTGCCTACAAATGAGAGTGAATAACCACCCTCCCCCGCAAACACACACTAAAGGCCTGACAGAGAAGAGACAGACCCATTTCAGGGTTTAAATAACATTTACCCCAGTCTCTACAGTTCTGTACCTCCAAATACTGACAATCACAATTATGAGACACAGAAAAGCAAGAGAAAAAGATCCATTGCCAAAAGATAAAACCACCAACAGAACCAGATCCAGAGAAAATATTGAGCTTTAAAATAATTATAATTACACATTAAGAGATCTAGTGGAATCTAGTGAACTATGGTCGTGTGACTGCAGTGACGCTCGTTACTTGGGTATTTCACGCAGAAGGTAATGACTGAGCTTGTTGAGGCCCAGAGTCTTGTTAAACAGCGGGAGGGAAGGAGAGAGTGCCAAGTGAGCTGAGGGAATGTGTAAGAGTGATTGGAATAATGGACCCCAGACTTTAAGCTGAATAAGAAGACAAGTAAAAATAACAGTGGAGGCTGAAGGATAGAGAAAATAGGAGATCTTATTGAGGAAAATAAACTATGTAGTGAGCTGGAAAGGTAGGAGGTTTGAGAGGGAGAGTCAGGAGTCTGAACCACTGTCTGTGGTGCCAAGGTTTGTGGTGGAATTGGAAGACCATGGTAAAGTGGGAAAAAATGGGCATTGGACAAAAGGAACTGAAAAGTAAAGGTGGTGGACTCACATGGATGATAGCAGGAGCTGGGATGGGGAGAAACACTGGAGAACGAGAATTCCAAGAACACAACAGAGAAAGACAACACCATCAGTCTCAGAGGGCTCAAATAACCAAATTTATCTGAAAAACATTTTCTAGCGTAGTTGTTATGAAAACTCAAACACATTTAACTTTTAGCATCTGATATCTTGAGAAAAAGGGAAAAGAGAGGGAAACAGCTTGGGCGGAAGGGTGGCTATGAGAAAGAAAGAAAGAAAGAGAGAATCTAACTCACAATTAATAAAGCTTCACTAAAGAATAAGATATATATCACAGTGAAATTTTTTGCAGTCACAAAATCTGAATCTATATGTAATGTTCCTCAATTATAATTGAAAAACTATGGGAAAATAATAATCTTGTGGAGTCTATATGATAGTGATAATAGCAGTCAGCTTGCCTAGCTTACAGGGTTATCGTGAGACTCTTATTAGAGAATATATAACTATATGATATATATACAAAAGGAGACAATTATTATTCAGAGTAAGGAAAATAATAGCTCCTTCCTTCTCCTTTGTTTATGGTTCTAGAGATATAGAGAAATTTGGATGCTTAATATAGGAAAGGTGTTTAAATTATCTACAGGGGAAATCTCCATTAATATACTGGGATATTTTTTAGAATCCTCTCCCAGTACAGGAAATTATATAGTCTCTATTTCACTCATGATAACACCCAATAAAAGAATAACAGAAACCAGTGGGACACTCTGACCCTCAATGAGTGGTATGATGATAAATGCGTAACAACCAGCTCTTGGGGGCAGGAGGAGCCCTAATTTGCAGCATTTGCTGATTTCCGTGGTGTAAATACTCCTACCATAACTGATTTCAAGCTACTTATGTGACGTCAATGACTACAGAGTTGGGAAGAAATATGTAGTAGTAAGCCATGATATAGTATTCCCGGATATGAGACATAAATAATCTCAATGACAAAGATAAGGAAAATAATTAGGAAGTGGTAAGTTTTGAGTATTTATTCCTCTTTTAAATGTTTAAACTGAAAATTTAATACAATTTTTAATTTTTAATAATGATTATGTTTCACAATTAGCTTACAGAATTCTTGTAAGCCAGTGCTAGCCAGGTCCGGTATAACCATCGTGGAACCTATATCTTACCTCCCTGGTCCTAATAGGAAGTTCAAAAATCAAAGGATACAAATATCGTTTTATCCAAAAGATGATAACATGAAACCGGTATCAGTCTAAAATGATGTGAGAATTACTGTCCTAATCATAAACTATGTGTTTATCAAATGTTTACACAGAGATTTCTATATGCCTGGTATTTTTCTAGGTATTTAAAAAATATTAACTCATTTTATCCTAACAATCATCTGAGATAGGTGTTATTATTAACCTCATCTTACAGAGAAGAAACTGAGGGATAAAGAGGTTTAAGTAACTTGCCCATTGTCACACTAAAAAATGGTGCAGCCACAATTTGAACCCAAGCAATCTGGTGCTACAGCCTATGCTTTTAACTATTGTCATGCTGCTTCCATTTCCCTAATTCCTGTTAGCATTGCCAACAATCAATATTTTTAAATGGTCCAAAAGTATTTTGCTTAACTTTCTGAAGAACAAAAGAAAAAAACTCTTAACATTTCAAATTCTGCATTATTACCTAGAGAAATGCTCTTTTGAAAGAAACTGAAATAATGTTTACACTTAAACACAAAGCAGTCTATTTTAGAGACATTTTAATGTTAGAGTTACGATTGTACAAGTTAATTTGTAGGTATGAACTGCAGTGCCAATTTTTAAAGAACTACTAGCTAATTTTCCTATGAAAGATGAACCTATTATACTGAGATGGTTGTAACCTGTAAATAGCCAAATAATGCAGTATTTTAAGTATAAAAACTTTCTAAGGACATAATTTATTAAAAACCTATATAGATTTTGTGAATTGTGCTTTAAACTTTCCTTAAAATTAGACTTGCATAAACTTTATATTAACAGACAATTTAGGATCTGTGATCTGATTTTTTACACACGGTTACCTACATCATCATTTGAACAAACAAACAAAAAATCAAATGACTATATAATGTAGGAAGATTTTATGTTTTTATATTAGTATGTCTTAAATTTAGGAGTTCAAATGTTAATATAATTAGATATAAGTCCTTTCTAATTAGAGGTCATTCACTGAGCAGGTTAAAAGCTGTAATATATTAAAGAACAACATGGTAAAAATATCCCTAGAGGTTATTTGGTGGTTCATAATCCTCTTTATCTTATCACTCTTTTTGGGCAAATACTACACTAATACCCAGTTAGGAGGAGGGAAAAAGCTAACATTTACTTTCTACATTTCTTTTCCCAACAGATGCAAAAGTCAGGATTTTTACAGCTGAAATTTTACAGTATTTTACAGTTAAAATCATGGGGTGATTTCCTTGAACTCTGATATGCAGACATTCGAGAAGCCTGCTGAAATGTTCTTTCTTAGGCAGCTAACTTTCAATCCCGTGACCCAGACTGAAGGTGAGAATGCAGAATTTCACTGGGTGTTGTCTCTGGGCATTCAGACGATGCTGGGGGAATGATCTGGTTAGGTTTGTTTGGCTTAAAATCAATAACCTACAACAAACTTCATTTTATGCACTAATAAAACAGCATAAAACCTGCTGAAGCTTTCTTCACTGGAGTATGAGATCTCCCTCTGCATAATCAGCCTAAAGAGGTCACGTGTGTGTGTGTGTGTGTGTGTGTGTGTGTGAGAGAGAGAGAGAGAGAGTGTGTGTGTGTTCCTAATTCCCTTTAGTGTACAAAGATAAACAGGATTTCTTTAAAGCACCGCTATTGTTACAATAATAAAGATATTAAGAGGTCAGTGGCTGCTGAACATGAATTAATTCATGTATTAGAAGGGAAAAAAATGAACTGCCTCTTCTTTCTTCTCCATTCAGCAAGACTGATTTTAGTAATTAGAAGTGGCAAAGTTGCTGTCAAGCAAGCTTGATTTCCTCTGGTTAAGAGTACCAGCAATATGTTGGGTAGTCTAAAATGGATACTACTATTTGCCTGCAACTAACAGTTGCCTGAGAGTTATAGGTAGACAGACTTGAATTAGGAAAATAGGAACAGAAGAAGGGAGAGAGAGATAATACATAAAAGGGATTATGGCATCTTAAATTTAGGCACAGTAAACTTGGGCAGAAAAAGTGAGCTTGGAGATGGTGGACTCAAATCTCTAGATCCCATCTATCAATCTGATTTGGAATCTCATCCAAGCTATCCCTGATCCAGCTGGTCAAAATCTCCCTCATGCTTGTCCAGCATGGTAACCTCTTGAACATTCTCAGCAGTGCTTCTGGCTCCTTATACCTAGCTAGGCTCTGGATCTGTCAGAAACTTTACTCGACACTTTTTCTCCTCACATTTGTTGAGTGACTACTATCCGAGGCCCGGTAGAGTAGTGACCAGATTCAGAACAGTGCCTCACACATACATCCTGGGCACCCAAGAAATATTTGTTGACCCACTGAAGAAATCTGCTTCCCATGAGGGCTGATGGTTCAGTGAATCCTGTGCATATTTGAAATTTTACTGTTGTTATAAGGTCTTTGTACTCACCAGGGAAACTTTCTTACAAATATTTGCACAACTGTTACTTGTGGATTTTGACAACAGGATAGTGGAGGACCAACAGACATGCAATTTTAGAAACACTATCATAGAGCAGATGAAATTAGGTCAAGATCATTTATGTTCCCACCCTAAGGACAAATAATGCAACTCTAAGCATCACTAGTCCCTAGTCATGTAGCATTTTGCTGTTAACATCCTTCTCTTTAAATTTTTAAAAAATGTGGTTATCTGAAAATCTATTAAAGATCTCACATTACTTTCAGATAAAATTTGAAAAAATCATAAAAACAAGAACTCTTTTGGATATTTGCCTTTAAAAAGATTTGTTTAAATTTTTATTAAATGCATTTTTAAAAATATGCAAAGAAAAGCAATAAAAACACATTAGTAGAGCGGGTAAAATTTTGAAACAACAGCCTTCATGCAGTCAGATAAACTCAATACTGATTAAAGAATTATAAACTCTAATAAAAGATAAAAGATCTTTGCTTGTTTTCCTCTTCAAAGAATATTAGTGCTCACAGAAGAGTTGATTACCACTTAAAAAAATAAAAACTCCATAGTGTGGCATTTAAAATCCTTTCAAAACACATTTCTTACAGAAAGACACGTACTGGAATGTGCACAGAAACTTTACTCATAACAGCCCCAGCTGAAAGCAATTCAAATAACCGTCAGTTGGTGACTGGATAAATAAATTGTGGAATATCAATCAATGAAATACTGCTGAACATTGATACAATTGCACACAACACCAAGGATGAATCTCAAAAGCAGTATACTAAGTGTAAGGTGTTACATACTTGGAGTCTATTTATATGAAATTAGAAAAGGCAAAACTATAGTGACAGAAAGCAGGTCAGTGGCTTCCTGGGACCAGGGGTGATGGAGGGGACTGATTACACAGGGGCACATGAGAAAGTTTTGGAGTAATGGAAATGTTCTGTAATACAATTATGGTGGTATTACACAACTGTATATATTTGGCAAAACTCAGTGAATTGTACACTTACATTTTATTATATGTAAACTATTCCTTTTAATTTAAAATTTTAAAAGGCAGAGGGAAATCTCTCTGGGCAGCCGTATAAAAAACCTCATTAAAAAAAAAAGAGACTTTAAAATACAGCTTTAATCTTTTTTTTCATTTTCATGTCCTATTAATTCCACCTAGTGTCTAGCCTCCTAGAATTATTGACTTCTTTCCTTCTGTGGATTTTTAGATACTGTTTTTCTACCTGGAATGCTCATCTCTGTGGGATATATTCACTCAATAACCACTTTTGAATGAACTTCAAAGACAATAGTCATGTACCACAGTCTCTTTGTCAGGTTATAGGCAGTTCTCTAATTTAGGGACTTCTTCAGTTGTTCCCAACTATCTAGAAATTTTTCTTTGATGTACAATTTACATACAATAAAATGCACAAATCTTAAGTGTACATTCACTGAATTTTGACAAATGTATAATCTAAAACTCCATCAAGATATAGAACATTGCCATCACCCCAGAAAGATACCTTTCCAGTTGATTCCTACCACCGTTCCCCAGGCTATCATTGTTCTAATTTTTAAAAATATTATGTTTTTTACTTTTAGAAATACCATTTAGTTTAAAAAAGGATTTCTGTTTCTCTGCTTAGATATCCTATCTTTGCATTCATTGTGAATATATTTTCCTCTACTTCATTGCACATAGTTATAACAAGTACTTTCAAGCCCTTGTTCCAACATCTGGATCTTTTGGGAGTTGGTCTCAGCTCATTGTCTTTTCGCTTAAGAATGGTTACATTTTCCTGTTTCTTTTTACACTGGTAATATTGTTTTATATTCTGGAAAGTATGAATGTTACACTGCAGAAACTGAATTCTGTTATTACTCTGAGGAGTGTTGATATTTTTGATTTTGCAGGAAATTTACTTGGTCGGACTCAAGCTATAGGATATATCTATCTCTTGGGCACAGGCTCAAATCTCAGTTCAGTTTTTTTTTACCCCCTTGGCTGGACTGTTACAATCTTCCCTGAGCTTGGGGTCAGGCAAAGAGTTGGGTGGAGTTTATATACAGAATTTGGGGGTCCTGTATCTGGCTGTCTGCTCTCTAGGCTTTCCTCCTTCACTTTCTGGCAGTGGTGGTTGCCTCAAACGTCATCTTCTAGTTCCACACGTCATAGAGATTTCAGGTTATCAGAGTCTTACTGTCCCATGGGTCCTGTTAGGTCTTGGAGTAGGGCGAGGCAAGCAAGGTGTCCATGGTGCAAAATTTACGAAGGTACTCATCCTCAGGCTCATGCAAGTGCAGTCAGCACACAAGAGTGATTGCCTCCTTAAGAAGGCCTTGCTTGCCTCACGCTAGTCCCAACCCTGGGTGCTGCCCTCAATCTGAAAGTGGAACAAACAAGAAACTTATGCCATGTTTGTTCCTTCTTCCAAGTTTTGACTATTGTCCAGAACCTGCCTGATTTTATTTACTCTCCAGAGCCTTCAGGTGGTTGTTTTTCTATTTTGCCCAGGGTTTCTTTCTTTTTTTTTGAGAGTTGTTTTATTTGGCAGGAACTTTTAGGATGCTTCAAGCAGTATCTCAAGTAACCCTGAGGGAACTGCTCCGAGAGGAAATGGAGGAAAACTATATAGAAGTTTTGCAACAAAGAGCAGGTAGTCAGGAACAATAATCAAAAGATTATTGTTAATTAAAGAAAACCAGATATCCCAAGTTAAGGAATTTAGCACTTTTCTGTGTATAGGGAGATGCAAGAGTCTGGGCTCACTGGAATCATTCCTTTGATATGCACCTCAGCTATCTGGGGCCAGTATCCTGTGTTTTCACATCCTGAGTTTCCTCAGGGCTCACCATGGGGAGTGGCTGCAGTCTGATGGCTGCTAGATGGCAGGTATTCTTCCTGAGTTCCCTCAGGGCTCACCAGCTCACCATAGGCTGTGGCTGCAATCTCTGATGACTGTGACATCCTTTGTTTACTGATATGGCAGCCAGTATATAATTGAGTTATGAGGGATGGTTAGTCTGTCAGGAGATTATTTGGTCATACTGGAAGTGGAACTCTCAGAATCAAAGAATTTTTGAGTGGAAAGAGATCTTAGAAATTCTCTATTGGATTGTCTTACGTTAGAAATTGGAGACTGACACCAAAAAAGGTTAAAAACCTTTGTTATAGAGTCAATTATAGGGAAGGAAAGTAATGTAACTTCTAATCTAGTGATCGTCCTCTATGCCACTCTGTAATAATGCTAAAAGAGCAACTTCTGTGCAGAGTGTAAACTGTTGCACTCAGACCTCTTTCAAATGTAAACAGTGTATTAATTCTCAAATATTAATTACTGCCTACTTAACAGTTTGCTATTGTTATGGACTGAATGTTTGTGTTCCCACAAAATTCATATGCTGAAACCCGAACCCCCAGTGTGGCTGTAGTTTGATCTGATAGAATTACTGTCTTATAAGAAGAGATTCTGACCCCTCTCTTCATCGCTGTATGCGCACAAAGAGGAGATCACGTGAGCTAACAGAGAGACGGTGGTTGCCTACAAGCCAAAAGAAGAGGCCTCAGAATAAAACTTACCTTGCTGGTACCTTGACATTGGACTTTCCAGCCTCCAGAACTGTGAGGAATAAGTTTCTGTTATTTAATTCACTCAGTCTGTGGTATTTTGTCATGGCAGCCCAAGCTGGCTAATGCAGCTACATAAATGGATCCAAATTTTGCACACTGGTAAATCAGCTTACTTGACAGCATTGCTTTAGATTGACCACACAGAGGGAAATTCATACTCTTCTTTAAAAGAGCTTGAACTCATTTAAAAATAAAATCTGCCAATCAGTACAATAAAAATAAATTTCTTTTGAGTGCTAAACCCATCACTTTAGGTAAATCTGCTTTGAAGTGGGAGGGCAAAAAGTGTTTCTAAAATGATTTATCCTATTGTTTTTCCTACCTTATTTTTAAATGCATACATTTTAAATATATATATATATATATATGGCTATTAATATATATCAGAGTCTATTCTGCAAATGCCTTATAGACTCATACCTTCCAAAACAGCATGTAAACAGGCACTGTGTACAAGTAAGGCCCAAACACATACCCCTTATTTGCATCTTTCCATCTAGCAGCACTTAGTAAAGATCATCGGTACCATAAGAAGTTAAGAACTAGGAGAATTATGTCTCATTTGACCAGTGATGATGATAATTTCTGATAATTCAGAATACAAATACTTACATGCAATTATAAACAACTTTTATTTCTATATATTGATTTGGTTTGACTGATGTAGACAATGATTCCAAGTAAATCAGATGTCAATTCTGCCAACTCTCCCCTTAACTTTATACCATCATATCCAGCTTTAGTAAGGCCCCCAAGTATTTCTTTCTCCTTCATTTAATTATCTTAAGTTACTGAACAAACAGAAAAGTTGCTATATTTGGGGATCCTGATAACAAAAGTCCTTAGGTAGGAGATAATCCAACTACTATGTTGGAATTTGGGGTCCTCTGGACATTGCAAGTTTTAGGACTGGAGTTTGAGCAAACCTCTCCAAAACTGTATGTCTGCTTTAATTAATAACAGAAAAGAAGAGGGATAATAAATAAACACAAGGAATATAAATTCAAATTTGAATTAAAAAAGGAGGAATCACTGAAATCTCTGAGACTTCCTAATTAAGAAAAGTTAGTTTCCTACTTTCAAGTACACTTTGATTTGAGATAATGATCTTTAATGATATATTTTAATGATTGTATACAATACTTTTAACTAAAAATGTTAAGTATTTATAGCTAAATAAGTGCTTCAAAAGTGCTTAAACATTTCTTTTACTTTTGGCAATCTCCTTCTAATTTTAATGGTTTAATTTGCTTAGAAAGTCATACATCAACACATACATCTAAATATGTGAGTTTACAATCTAAGGAGAAACTACTGATTAGCTCATGTTAATATTTTAATAAATTCAAGTGAGATAAAATTTAAATTAACTACCTTCTATTAATTATACAAGTATCTTCATGGGGTAAAATCTGTCTTATTTTAAAATAGAGTCATTCCTGAAAAAAAGCAAACTTAAAACATTCCATGGGCTTCCCTGGTGGCGCAGTGGTTGAGAGTCCGCTTGCCGATGCAGGGGACATGGGTTCATGCCCCGGTGTGGGAAGATCTCACATGCTGTGGAGCGGCTGGGCCCGTGAGCCACGGCCGCTGAGCCTGCAAGTCCGGAGCCTGTGCTCCGCAACGGGAGAGGCCACAACAGTGAGAGGCCCGCGTACTGCAAAAAAAACAAAGAACAAAGAAAAACATTCCCACCACTCGCAACTTTTTGCTTTTCCCCAATACAGGCCACGTTCCTTCAACTCATCACCGCATTTGCACAGGCTATTAACTCTGCCTAAAGTTACTAACACTTTCTTCTCTGCCTTGTAAACTCTGCTCACGGATCTGGAACCAGCTTAAATTGTATTTCCTCTGTGCATCCTCCCCTAATTTCCTTGGCAGAGTTCATCTTCCCCTCCTCTATAGTACTTCTGTGGTTTGTACCAGTCTCTATCACAACACTTATCACTTTTTCATGTTAAACATGAGTTCCTTGAGGGCATTGGCCATGTTTTATCTTTGTACCACTTTCTGGTACACAGTACAGTCTTCGGTGCACAGTAAATGTTCAACAATGGTTTGTTGAGTATTCACATCTCAAGAAGTAAGCTTATCTTCAGATTTTTAAAAGTAAGATTGCCTGGAGAGATTTAGGAAAAATGTTGCATATTAGTTACGAATGTTTTCAGGTGAAAGTGACTGACTACCCAATTACAGGCGCAAACAAACAGGAGTTTATTTTGAAGGAGCCTGGACTTTACCCAACAATAATATCAAGGTCCCAGGTTTTTTCTATCTTTCTACTCCAGCATCCTTAGTGCAACCTTGTAGTTGCAAGAAGTCCTCCAAAGCTACAGACATCATATCCATACTGAAGGCAGGAAGAAAGGAAAAAGAGGTAGTCCCAGTTCCATCTGTCCTTATCTATTAATTAAAAGTTTTACAGAAGTTCCTAAGAAGATTTTCCTTCATATCTCATTGGCCAGGAATGGGCTGTGTGGCTACTTCCAGATTCAGCAGGCTGAGAAAGCAAGTGTCTGGCTTTACAGTTTCTACTGTGACAGACTTGGTAGGGCAAACATTAAGTCTGCCACAGATGACAAAAACAAAACTAAAAAGACAACAGGAGAGTGGATGAAGGTTAGTTAAGATATTAAGGTACCTGGTTTGTCAGAATGAGAGTGCCTGAGAAATTGGGGACCCTAGGGTATCAGTGCAAATGTGCATACAGTTAATAATTCATGTTGCGATATTTTCTCAAGACTGTGTTGCTTATAATGGCATAAATAATGAAATAGCTGTTTCAGTCTTGTATCTCGCAATTCTTCCAGTGCTTTTAAATTATGACAGTTCTTCTTTATCTTCCATTTGCTCCAGTTTCCTTTTGATTCCATCACTGCCATTCAAAATTTCTCAGAGCCAAATCTTAAATGTTTCGTTCTCTATAAATGCTTTCCTGGTTTTAAAACAATTTCCCTCATTGTTCTTTTGAGCTATTAGCACTTTTTTACCATTCATAAAATACTTCATATCTTCAATTTAGCATTATGATAATTTGCACAGTTACTTTATTCCTCTCCTTTCATAGACTTCTAGCTCCTTGAGGGTACTGAGTCTTACTCAGACATTCTTGGTTCCAAAAAATTTATTTTCTGAGTTGAATATTTAATTCATTTCCTTTCATTTGCTTAGTCAGACTCTTAGTGTTGGAGGGAAGGAAATGGAAGGCAAGACTAACATGTATAAGAACAAGGCCACTGCTTGTTCTTTTAATGGTGACATTAAAAACTAGAGAAAAAAAGGTTGCATTCTGGGTTGAAAATGTGCAAGTGCTAGAAAATAGAAGCTCCTCTGAGCTGATGTAACTCAGGTATGGAGCTTGGAAGCTGGTGGTCCTGTGAAGATTATAAAATAACACTCCTTCCTCTAGGAGATGCGGTGTTGTACCACAGCATCTCCCTTGACTTGCACGAAATACTCAATGCTCTGTGGCAGCCATACGGAGGAATTTAAGAAGTTCCATTTTCATCCAATATATCTACAAGTCTTTCATGATTTCTCCAGGCTCTGTAGTGATGGGAAACATAGGACTTCACATTTTTGGATAGGTCTAATTGTCCAAGTTTCCTTCTCATAATTGAGCCAGAATTTGTCTTCCTGTTGCTCCTATCTGATGGCCCAAAGACTTAACTTCTGATGCTGTATATAATAACCATGTCCCAAAGCACTATACATGTCTCTGGCAGGAAGCTACCTCCTCGGCAACACGAAAGTAACAGAAGGGTGTGTAGCTATTTATAGGTAGGGACCATGGACATTGTATTTGGTTATTAGACATTTGTGCATGTGTACAAAACCCGGTATTTAAAATCCAACAAATCAAATCTACTTTAAGAATCTAATTTATAAATTCTGGGAATCTTAAACTTCATTTCTATTTTTCCCCCATTGGATCACTGTCCTCTATTATACTTTATTTTATTACCTACTCACTTTAATCACTTGCTGTCCCACATTGTTCACTGACAATTTGACTATTAAGTATGGAATTTTAATTTAAAAATATTATTATTGATAATTAAATACTTGCAGCTAAATTTATAGAGCAGTAAAAACTGATATTGAACATGTAGCAATACTAAATATTATTCTGTTGTCTTCTAAGTATCTTGGGTAAGTTCTGAAGTTAATTGTAAAGAGAATTTCAGAAAATAAGGGTTAAACCCTTTCAATTTATAATATTCTCTACTTGAGAAGTACACTTCAGTAACCTTAACTGTGGTTATGTTTAAGAATAAAAGTGAGACTATAATGTTGGTTGAAATTAATAGGTAATCAATTACATTCTTAAAAGTTATCAGTATGATTAAGGCAAAGAAATAAAGGCCAGGTGCAGAAACAAAGACTAGGTGCAATATACATACGCTTAGCAAATTCAAAACACTCAAAGGCTCATTTTCCTTGTTTGAGGTATTTAAATATCGAAACCATGAAAGAAAAGGAATAAACTTTTATTGTAAGATTCCATTTATTCAATGATAGTTTGTTAATGCATTTTGGTAATGGACATAGGCTGAGTTAAAGTTTATCTTTGTATTGTTTACAGAAGAAGATTAACCATCAGTTAAGGTATCATATATATATGGATATATTTTTATTTTATACTTATATATTTTATTTTAAATCAAAACATATAAATATATATTCATCTGCCAATCTTTATTAGGCTAGAGGCTTTTCTTTGTTGATCAGTCCTCTGATTAGGGTTCTGTGTTGTTTTTCTTGCAGAAACCACACCCAAAATGCAACAGCTATCATTTCCAGTTTCAGGTTCTTCAGAGTGGATTGAGAGTTAACAACAGTTATGAAACAACCCAAGAGCAGTAGAATGCTTCTAGACTTTTATAATTTCCCTCCAATCTTTTACAGGTGACCCTTTTACATCTAATCAATAGCATTATTAACTCACCTTTATTAAATCTCTCTAAAGTATTCAACTTAGTTTTTGTAAAATCAATTTTTTCTTTCCACTTTCACATTTCATCAAATTACAAAAATTGCAATTAATTTACAGTGGCAAGTACAACTAGCATTAATCGTTTTGGAAACAAACACAACCAACTCTGAAATACATTTTAACTGGCAGCAGTTTAAATTCATGGTAGTACTAGAGAGGGGCCTATTAAGATTGGTTAAGATAGTTTCTAAATTGGAGAAAGCAGTTCTGAAATATATATACACACATATATATAATATAAAATGAATATAAATATAATATATAAAAATATATATTGGTTCTATATTTAGAACTATATTATAGTTCTATAAAGTGGTTCTAAAATATATATAAAAGAAATATGGAATAATTATATATCAGGTACTATGTAATATAAAATAAATATATAAAAATTTAAAAAATATATTTAAATATTAATATAATATAAAAATTATATAAATTTTTATATAAAAATTTTAATAAAAATATATAAATATTTATATAACATAAAAATATATTATATATATTAGTGACCATGGGGTCTTTTATAATTTGCTGAGAATAATTTTTTAAAATTTATCTACCAGGACAATTATTTAAAAGCATTCAGTTTTCCTTGGTTTCCACAATACCACACACACCTAATTTTCCACCTAAATTTAGAATATGAAAAAAGCCATCTAAATTTTTAAAAGATCATTCCTTTTTTGTCCAGCTTCTTCTTTCTCTACAGACCTCTAAATGTTCCTAGGGTTGAGTCTTGCATCCCCTTCTCTTCCCTACTAAGGAGAGAATGCTCTCTCCTCAGCTTGTTGGATAGTTGGCTCCTAGCCATTTTTCAAGTCTCAACTTAAATCTTACCACAGACCATTCTTGTCCTCTTCCAAATTTCCTCTATGAGGGCAGGAATCATATTGTTTCATTCATTCCTATCTACTATTAATATAGCAAAATGACTGACACATAGTTGGTCCTCAAAAATGTTTGCCGAATAAATAATACTTTATTCTTGTTCCTTAGAACACTTACCATAATTTGTACGTATATAATTAAACTTTAAAAACTATCCAGTTACCCCCTACCAAGTATATGCCCCAGGAAGGCCATGTCTGTTTTACTCTCCCACTCAATATACAGTGTCTGACACATAGTGGGTACTCAGTCTGAATTTGTTGAAGAAAGGAAGGGAGGGGAGGAAGGAATAGAAGTGATGATATGATTGAGTGAGAGAACAGAGTCTAAAGGAGAATGCTTTAGAGTAATACTCTGAGACTATGGTAAAAATTCAAACACAAGCTCAAAACATTCAATTAATCATTCAGTTGTTTTGCTCACATAAATGTAAATGTCTGTACCTTTGGAAACAGCTAGATGAGTCAGTGTTTCATTTGTAATACAGATGTTTGATGCCATTTAGATACAGTTGTAACTATCATTTTATTTTCTATTAGTGCAGCCAATTTGGATAGACCTATATTTCTTTAAGATGCATAATACTTAAAAGACTGCTGTGCTATTTACTCAAGGCCGGAGTGTCGGGAAGCCTTGACCATGTGATGCACGTTCAGTGAAATAACCTGGAATTTGTCCAGTTTCCTAGCAGTAATGTTAAAGCATAATGGTTGCTATTTCACAGCTAGTCTTTTTTATACTAATGGCTGAGCCAAGAGGAAAGGCTATACTATGGCTGAAATCTGCCAATATCACTTCACATATGACAGAACTGGATAGGTGTTTGTTTTCCAGAGTGTAAATACTCATTAAGAAATAATTAAATTATAATAGTAGATTGTAATAAGAAAAATTCTTTGAATGGATCAAAAAATATTTGTTTAGTACAATATTAAAAAAGTCACAGTTTCTGCCTACCAAGAATTCCAAGATTACATCAGACTTAGAAATAAGAAATTTCTTTATGCATAAAAAAGCATATTATTAAAAAAATTAAGAGTGAATCTTTAAATATTTACCTCTTGAGAAATTTCTCTTTAGAAAGATTCTTAATTATACTTAGCTTATTAGCTCATCTGCATTATAATAGCACTTTGTACTTGTTTTTATTAATAAAAGGTTTTGATTAAAAAACCTTACACAGATAGTGCCTCTGCATAGCTGACTCATATTTTATTATTAGTGGAAGGTGCACAGAGAGGGAATACACTGGTTTTATACAGGAAATACTACAGAGATTTGAAATCTAGGTCACATAACAGAGCACTGCCAAAACAGAAGAGCACAAAGGCCAACATTTTTTCGTCTTCCACCCAAACAAAAAAAATAAACACCTTTAAACAAAAGTTAACAACTGCTTTGTAATTACATTTGGTTAACTTACATGATAATTAGATACAACCATAATTATCCTTTTTGACCTCTTCACAGTCTTAACATGTTACCTTCTTATTTAAGGAAGTTTATATTCAGTGTGTACTAAGAAGAACCACTAGACAGAAAGCCAGATAATAAAATTTGTGCTTCTGTGAAATTTTTTATCTATAAATCTCAAAACTGTTTTAAATACCAATTAAGTTTCTGTAGCATCGTTAGGCATTAGAGTTAAGATGGGGGAACTTGACTTGTCACGTGGCAAGTCAACAACTAAACAAAAAAGAAAGCACACTTGCTGCCCTGTGCATTCCAACAGACTGCTTGCCTTCACGGCTTTCTGAATGTGGTATTATGGTAAACGTATCTCTGTGTTGTGATTTAGGCACTACTGGCCTTTGGAAAGAATAGAAATACCACAAAATACTTTGGCTATAAAATATTTAAGCTATACTCTTAAATGCAAATATACTCCACAGTAATGTTTTGAGTGCATTTATAACGTCTTTGGGAAACAGCAATATCTCCTTTGAGCATTTAAAAAATATGTTTATAAATGTGTATGTTTCATTGAACTTTCTAGCTCTTGAGACATGAGAAAGTAGCTCAGATGTTTTAATTTAGATATAAACAATAGGGCTTCCCTGGTGGTGCAGTGGTTGAGAGTCTGCCTGCCAATGCAGGGGACACACGTTCAAGCCCCGGTCCGAGAAGATCCCACATGCTGCGGAGCAATTAAGCCTGTGTGCCACAACTACTGAGCCTGTGCTCTAGAACCCACAAGCCACAACTATTGAAGCCTGTGCACCTAGAGTCTGTGCTCCGCAACAAGAGAAGCCACCACAATGAGAAGCCTGGGCACTGCAATGAAGAGTAGCCCCCGCTCACCGCAACTAGAGAAAGCCCATGTGCAGCAACGAAGACCCAATGCAGCCAAAAATAAAATAAATAAGATAAATAAATTAAAAACATATATATATAAACAATCAAACTAGGCATTATTTCCTGGAGTTTGTCTTTATTCCTATACTGCACTTCCAAGACTAAGGTAGGAAGCCTGAACTAAACCCTTCGTTAACAATTCATAAAAGGATTGAAGAAGTCTTAACTCTGTCATTTCCCACCATGGTTAAGCCCAGCACATGAATCACTTCTGATTAATCAAGTTTAGTTCAGATTTGACTCCTGAATTGTAAATTTAAAAAGTAATCCAGGGGCTTCCCTGGTGGCACAGTGGTTGAGAGTCCGCCTGCCGATGCAGGGGACACGGGTTCGTGCCCCGGTCCGGGAAGATCCCACATGCCGCGGAGCAGCTAGGCCCATGAGCCATGGCTGCTGAGCCTGTGCGTCCCGAGCCTGTGCTCCACAACAGGAGAGGCCACAACAGTGAGAGGCCCGCATACCGCAAAAAAACAGAAAGTAAAACAAACAAACAGAAAGTAATCCAGGTGCTGGAAGATGATACCTTGCCATCCTAACAAATGTTCTCATTATTTAGGTCTGCTTCCCTTTGCAACTGCTTTAGAACTCTGAACTTCAGATTCACTGATGGCAGAACTCTGCTGATGAATTACTACTGTAAACTGTGATTGGGCTAGAGATCCAAATATTCTAGTAAAAGCTTATTTTTAAATAATCGTGTCATTACATTTCATTAAAGAGAAAACAAATAAACAATGGTTTCCACTCCAAAGAATAAAAAAGAGGGTACAGTTAAAAATTCAGAAAATATGTAAATAAAATTTGCTTTTCTATTTGGGAAGAAGTACATAATTAGTCCCTCTTTAAAAGAAAATTTCAAGACCATGAACTGAGGCAACACAAGTGGTCACACAAGTGTGACCTTCCTCTTAGCCAACTCCTAACAAATGAAAACACACAAAGAACTAGGAAACTGACAGCTCTGCTGGATTAAGACCATCCAAGCTTTTTGTTATCCAAATCTCTAGGAAGTCATATTACAAATTGATATATTTTTCTTATCTTTGGATTAGAAAAAAAGAGCTAGATGATTTAAGAACTATGTTTAATATATTGCATTTATATTTTTAAAAAGAGCCAATGTGTTTCCTAAGGAAGTCTTTGAAGGTTGATTTACTGCACGATACTTAGAAAAACCTACAGCAGTCTGTTTCCTTAAGTTAATGTCAATTCACCATCTTCTCAAGCAACAAAACAATAGCAATTTTTGCTGTTTATAAAAACCCTCCAACCCAAAGCACAGCGATGCACTTCACAGAACCTTGTCAGTACCTTATCAATAAAGACAGATCCACCTTTGGATAATAACCTACATTACAGTACTAGAACGGAGAAAAGAGGTTTCAGAAAAGAGTAAGGTTGATAAAAAACTTGCTCACAAAAAAAAAGAATATTATAGATACTTCACCTATTTTTTTCTGAGCCCCTAAACAGGAGAGTAATTGAAAGGGTGCCAAAACACTCAAAAGCAAGGTTGGCTTTGGGAAATGTAACTATAATTGTCATACGCAAATGACCCATTGAGTTTGATTGGGAGAACTCAGGGCTTACTTTTGTTTTCGATCATGAAGCCATGAGAGGTGTTGCAGCTTTTATGGCCATGTTCTTCTGCCTTGATGCTATTTGACCAATTATTTTAACCAAGAGGCTAACAAGGCGATTTTTCTTAATCTCCCCTTTCTTTAAAGATACTTGAAATCAATTATTCGAATCCTTTCCTTAAGTAAACAAAAGAAGAAACTGCTTTCCCTTGGGTTCTCTATTACTTAAATAGTTCACATTTAGCCTAGTCTTAGAAACGTTTCTGTCACAATAGTCTGCACATAATGCACACAGTTGTGATGTGGTGCCCTAGGGACATATTACTGTTAATGGCCCATCCAGTCATTTGATTATCATTGTATGGTTAATGGCTTCAGGATAATAACTCTGATACAGACAATCAAATGCTTTAATTAGTTTATTATCCTTTTTAATTTCAGAACAGAGTCAGGCCATGTTTGACTTTAATGTGGGGGCACAGTGCAGTGCAACTTTAAGGCCACTATAGACAAGTACAATCCTCAACAGGGTTCCTCAGTTTCTCATATTAGCTCAGTATCCAGGAGTAGAGGTGGCTCCCAACCTATATTATATTTGGAAACAATATTTGCATCTTAAAACCAATGAGAAAAGTAGAGAACATTAGGAAAATGATAACTAAAATAATGAAAGTGATGAAAAGTCTTGCAATTGAGTGCCAGTGGAGGGGGAAAATAGAACAAGTAAGTTTGGAAAGGTGGAAAGAGTATGGGATCAACTCTGTTTTATATGCCAGATATTAGGACAAATAAGCTTATGGAAGAATTATTTGTTCCTGCATTTTATAGATGAGGAGACTGCGGTGCAGAGTGGTTATGAAACTCATCAAGAGATGGGATTTGAACCCAGGCAATCTGATTCTCAAGCTCATGCTGTTGGCTACTATATTCCTCCTCCCATTATAGAAAAAAATAACACAAAAGTGTTAGAAGTTTTAAAAATCTGAAATAAAGGACTGAAAGTAATTAGGTCAAAATGCAAACAATGATTGCCTCTTGGTGGTGGAGTGTGAGCAATTTTCCCTGCTTATTCATTCTTTTCAGACCTTTTCAAAATAACAAAAATAAAGTTTAACCCATTTTTTTTTTTGGGGGGGGTGGTTTTTGCGTTACGTGGGCCTCTCACTGCCGTGGCCTCTCCTGTTGCGGAGCACAGGCTCCGGACGCGCAGGCTCAGCGGCCATGGCTCACGGGCCCAGCCGCTCCACGGCATGTGGGATCTTCCCAGACCGGGGCACAAACCCGTATCCCCTGCATCGGCAGGCGGACTCTCAACCACTGCGCCACCAGGGAAGCCCTAACCCATTTTTATGTCAGCAGATAATAAAATAAAAATATTGTTGGCTTAACTAACATTTTCCCTTTTATCTTAGCACTTCTCAATTTAAAAAACTATGCACCCGCTTAATGACACTTTGTTGACAGCTATCAGAGCACACTGCATTCCTCACTAGAAAGTCACAGAAACCTGGGCACAGGCAGTAATTTGTTTAAATTAAGGAACTTCTACCATATGCTGTAAGATCCGTATAGATCCAGTTCAATTTCCTTTATCTTTTTTCCTTAATCCAATACTTTTTAAACTACTGAGTTACATAACTGATATTTATAAAATGACCAAGAGGTCCTTAGAGATGTTGAAATGCCTTATGAATCACAGAGGAAAGATTAAACTGACATTCAAGTCAGTGTTGGTGTAAAATGTATTCCTGCCCTCGCCAATCTACTGAAGCTTCTCTCTTAAAGGTCACAAATGCTTACAATCACAGCCAATCCATTTTTCACATGTTGTCCTCTTGTTATCAGCACTTAGAACTGCTTAACACTCCCTTTGTGAAATTCTCTTCTCCCTGAGCTCTTTTTTGTTAAGCTCCCCATAATCTCTTTATTCCTACTCCTGTCATCCTGACTGCTCCCCATCTGGCCCCTCTTCTTCTGAGCTGTCCCCAAAGGACTTTTCCTTCTTCTCCTGTTACACCCTTTCTCTGCCATCTTAGGGCTTCAACTATCAGAACTACATGAATTGCACCCTAAACAACATCTCTAGTCGTGACCTCTCTCCCACCTCCCTCTCGATGTCTACCAGCATTTCTAACGTCTAATACAGAACTGGTCCTTCTGTCTTTCCTTCTGAGTTCCTTGTGACGTTTAACGGTTCTACCACCCTCCAATAATCCAGGCTTGAAAATTCGTGTTATTTTTACCTCACTTCCTTGTTTCTCTCTTCAGCTGATGTTTAGTCCTACACAGGCTACCTCTATGATCTTAGTTTTTTTACTTAACACATATTGAATAACTGCTGTAGTAATTTTTGGGGCTACAGTGGTGAACAACACAGTGAGGACCCTGCCTTCCTGAAGTTTATGTTCTGGGGGGGCAGACACAATTTCAGATGGCAATCTGTGCTATTAGAAAAACATGAGTAGAGGGATCATGAGTGATTGGTAGTGATGACTGGGCTAGTATTTTAGATAGAGTGGCCAGGAAAAGCGTCTTTCAAAAGAAGACATTATAGCATGGACCTGAATGAAATGAAGGAGTAAGTCTTGTGAAGATCTGAAGGAAAACGATTCTAGGAAGTTGGAAAAGCAAGTGCAAAGGCACTGGGGTGGAAATGAGTTTGGCATGTTTGAAGAATTATAAAAAGATCAATGTGACTGGTGTAGCATAAGCAGGGGAAGAGTAGTAGAGAACTAGTCAGGGCCAGAAATGAAGGACCTTTCAAGCCATGGTAAGGAGCTTGGATCTTACTCTAAGTGTGATGGGAAGTGATCAGAGAGTTTTGACTTGGAGAGTGATGTAGCATGATTTATGTGTTAAAGACCACTAGACAACAGACTGTAGGGAGAAATAATATAGTGCTTGTTAAATTTTAAAAAATTAACCATGTTCTTAGGCATTACACATGACCCCTGAGCACTTATCAATTCATTTTTAAAAAAAGGTTTCAATTCTACAGGTATGTAATTTCCTAATTCATAAATAATGACATTATGAGTTGAAATAGTTTCATTTCCTTAGTTTAGATTAAAAAATTACCATGTTTTTGAAATGGACATTAAAAGCAATGGAGTATACATTTTTGTCCATTTTATACTTATAGGTTACATAAATGAAACTATAACAGGGCATTTGTCATCAGTAATATCCAACAAAGCAATTAGGAATTAATTAATGAAAGTATTTATAAAGAATTCACAAATTGTTAATGAGGTACAATGTATCATGCATTCAATGTACCAAACAGAAATGAATAATGTTAAAATTATGTTTCCACTGGAGGTCTACAAAGAAGGAAGCTGACAATAAAATGAATGAAAGATAAAGGCATTCCAATTATTGTCAGGTTATAAAAAGTTTGTACTTTTACGTGATGTGAAGATAGAAAATGGAGACATAACAAATGAGTTCATTATGTCAGTATCATTTGGAATCAGACAATTAAGCTTTTGGCATTTACCAACACTGACCAAGACTCATAAAACTAAACATGTCAAATATATCTCAATTAAAAAAAAAAACTAAACACAACTCTGTAGACTGAGAAGGAAAAAAGAGAATTATAAAATTATCAGTATTCATGTTAGGTTTTATAGATTCCTTTTATGAACAAAAAGCAATTCGCTCATCTCTGTACTCTCAGCATTCATTCATTTACTTCCTTGTACACATATAAGTGTCATGATTGCCTTTTAATTCTCAAAAGTCTAAGAAGGAAAAGGACCATAGTAGGGAGGGATGACTTTCCTTCTTTCTCATTGGATTTATAGATGAGGTAACTTAACAAGGAATTCATTCATCAGACAGTCACTGACCATCAACTTATGTGTCATGCACTGTGATAGGTAGTGGGAATGTGACTTGTGAATGAGACATCACATGGGGAGGAGGAAGACCTGTTTCTCTCAGCTCATGCCACCACTTCTAGCATAACAGCAGCTGTCTGCTTCTGGAGGCCCTTGTTTTAACTATGCTTGTAAAGGAGTATCCTTCAAATTCCCCCAACCTTCCTTTGACTGGATAGAAAAGAGTTAAAGAGGTGGCGGAGATAGAGAAGAGTCATCTCATGGGGAGTCTGAAGGTTGACTCAAAGCTCTAAAAATGTAATTTGTATCTTTAACTCTAATAGAAGGAATTTTTTTTTATTCCGGGGAAAATTCTAGCCTTGCTGCTTTGAAGGTCATTTTCTCAACTAGGAAGGTAGAAGCAAATGGCAGTAGTTATGATATTCATTTTCTATTGCTGTGTAACAAACTACTGCACACTTGGCAGCTTAAAATAATACATATATATTTTTTAATCTCATGGTTTCTGTGGGTTGAGAGTCTGGGCAAGGCTTAGTTGAGTCCTCTGCTTAGTGTCTGGTAAGACTGTGGTCTCATCTGAGGCTCGACTGGGCAAGGTTTTGGTATTGTTAACAAAATTCAATTCCTTGTGGTTATAGGATCCAAGGCTTCAGTTTTCTGGCTGTCAGCCTGAGGCTACCCTCAGCTCCTTGCCATGTGGGTCTCCCAACATAGCAGTTCACTTCTTTGAAGCCAGGAAAGAGTGAGAGACTCCAGCAAAACGAGCACTAAAATCTTATGTAATGTTATCGTGTACATCCTGTCATCTTTGCTGAGTTCTACTGGTTACAAGTAAACCACAGGTCCTGCACATACTCCAGGGGAGGGGAATCACACAAGGGTACCAACACTGGGAAGTAGGGACCATGGAGACCACCAAAGAATCTGCCTAACACACTACTTAGACTTTTCCCCTCTCTATATTAACTTAACATACCAAATCTTCTTTCTCTTTGTTACTGCTTCAAATATAGCTTTTCTCATCTTTAATTAAAAAAAAAAACAACTTAAGTTAATACTGGCTTTAACATTCCTGCCACTGTTCCGAAGAGTTTATGTTAGTTCTAGGTTGTTTCTTTGTCCAATATTTGTATACTTTTTAAACATCTAAGCTCATCAAAGAGTTCTGTGAAGTTTCCCTTGATTTATTTGTATATCACTACCTTTTCTTTCCTACTGAGACTGTAAGTAATTGTGTACAGTACAGTTCTTCTTTTAGGATTTCTTACCCCACAAGCCACATTCCCATTGATGGTTTCTAAACATGAGAACAAATCCATTTTATCTAAATTTAAAACAAAACAAAGCAAGACAAAACTGCTTTCATGGAATCTGTGGTATATGTCCAAATATGTACAAACATAAACAATCACATCCTTTCCATATTCTTTTGGAAGAACTACAATTCCAGCAGATGTTACACAAAACAGTTGAAGTGCTTCAGTGTTACAACAGCTTGGCATGCACTAGTTAATGATCTACTTTGAGAAAGTATCATTCATACTCTTTTTCTGCCTGGACTGTTGAGGTCCACTCTTACAGATTTACTTTGGTTTCTTTCTTTCTCATCTCTAATGCTCTTTGTGGTGCATCACTCATGCATCACACTCATGCATCACTCATGCATGGCTTTCAATAGTATTACTCCCCATCTATCAGACTTGTTGCTTTGAAAAACAAGGTTGTAGCTGATGATGTGTGGTACCCCACCTAGGGTCTGCATGTACAAGAGAGAAGAGGTGATTCCGCTGTTCCTCAAGTCTC
Source organism: Delphinus delphis (assembly GCF_949987515.2). Classification (NCBI taxonomy): domain Eukaryota; kingdom Metazoa; phylum Chordata; class Mammalia; order Artiodactyla; family Delphinidae; genus Delphinus; species Delphinus delphis. Next base: position 33,743,966 of record NC_082701.1, read on the forward strand.
ACCTGCCTCATACCTCAGCCTCAGGGACATTCTCAGCATTAGCAGAGCCAGCCTCTCTTCTCAGTGCCTGATACACAAGTATGTAATGAATATTTGTGGAAGGAACTGACTATTTGATATCTGTTTGCACATACAAGTGGATATTTCTGTATATTAGATTCATGCATATGAGTAGGCATTTATTTCCATAATAGGTTCCTAGAAGTGAAACTGAAGGGTCAAAGAAAATGTACATTTTAGATTCCTAGAGACACAGACAGACCGTTCTCCAAAAGAGCTGAACTGACTAGCATCTATCAACATTGTGTGAGTGTGCTGGTTTCCTCATATGCTCAACACTACAGACTGAGGGTCATTGTTAATAGATGGCCCTCTGGTGAATAAAAATGAGACCTCATTAGTTTAAGTTCACACCTAAGAAAATGATATTAAAACATATATGTTAAACATATACATTAAATATATATATTAAATAGATATTAATCACAATGTTGAAATATTAATATTTCATGAACCTACTGTGTGCCAGGTACTGCTTTAGGCATTGCCTAAATTGTGCTGAACAAGACAGTCAAGATCCCTGTTCTCAGGGAGCTCATATTTTAATAGAAGAGACAGAAAATTAACAAGAAAATAAACAAAAAATAGATAGTGTACAGTCGTAAGGAGAGAATAAAATAGGGGAGTGAAATAGAGTATTTGGAAGGAGAGAGAAGGCCCAAATTAAATAGGTAGTTAGGAAAGGCCTTGCTGAGAAGCAGACAATGAGCTGAGGACTGAATGATACAATGAGCTGGACCTCTGTGTCCAGACTGCTCTCTTTGTTTTTCTCAAACATACAAGGTACCTTCCTGCCTCAGGCCTTTGCACCTTTTGTCTGGAACATTCTTGCACCAGATATCTATATGGCTTACTCCTCCCTCATATGGGTGAAATGCCTGTCAAAGTTGTGCAGAGAACTGATGCCTAGTTATACCCATCCATGGGCACTTTCAGTATTTCTATCATCTATAGAAGGTCGGCAAGGCCTCCTTCTCCACGGACAAGACAGTATGAAATATGAGAGTCCTCGAGGCTGCCAGTTAGATACAAATTTTCTTTATTATTTCAAACTTTATATCCATGAAAAAAAATTGAGTTGAAGCTGGGTTTCCTATTCAAATTTTTACTGCTATATTAAAGAGTAAAATGATACTTTGGAATTGTTTTCAGGGATTTTAGCACATCATTTTTATGTGTGCTCAGTGATTTAATAATGATAAATTATATAAATCTACATTAATAGAAATCTTTCTTCACCTTCCAAGGTTTCCAGCTTTCCAAAAAAAAGAGGGAGGAAGAGAATAGTTGATCATATCAGACTAGGTTGCGAGGACAAAACCCTTTTACATAATGACAATGAATGATGAAGATTATGACTATAATGAGATAAAATAATGATATATTATAATGATGATATGAGCCACTTTATAAACATTAACTTTAATCAGCTAGTTACTTCAGTTAACATTATCTTTAATCCTCATAACAACCCTATGAGTTGGTGATATCTCCATTTTTTTTTTGCGGTACGCGGGCCTCTCACCGCTGTGGCCTCTCCCGTTGCGGAGCACAGGCTCCGGACGCGCAGGCTCAGCGGCCATGGCTCACGGGCCCAGCCGCTCCACGGCATGTGGGATCTTCCCAGACCGGGGCACAAACCCGTATCCCCTGCATCGGCAGGCGGACTCTCAACCACTGCGCCACCAGGGAAGCCTTCTCCATTTTTATAGGTGAGGTAAATGAGACTCAAGAGAGCTTACATGAACCTCTTTTGGGGCTTTTGCACAAATCTATTAGGTGTTAGAGCTGGAATTTGAATCCAGCATATGGTCTTTTCACTATGCTATTCTGCCTCTATAATAGTAAAAGTGAATCTATCTTTTTGACAAAGATATTCATTTAGGGTGCAAACAACTACTTTTTATGTAAAAACTAAAGACAATTTCACAAATGTTACTTCATTTCATCCCGTAATGTAATAAGCTGTGATGCTCATTCTTTTCATTTTGTAAATGGAGCAAAAGTGCAGTTGAGGAAGTTACCTAAGGTTTAAAAAATCTTATCCAGGAATTAGGTTTTCTCACTCCCAATGCTGTATCTACTTTGACTTTAACTTTCATTAGCATTTGGGGGTTATTATAAAAGAAATGAGAAACATCAATAGTATTTATAGTCCCAAGATCTAATCATTTTAATGTAATTGGTAATCTTGGTTGGATGAGTTCAGAAGGTCATAAATTTGTGGAAAATATTATTAAAGATTTTAAAGTTTTTGTCTAGGTACATTTATTATTCTCTCTTTATACAATGTTTTGTAAATGATTCCAAAGAGCTTTTCTTTATTTATTTACTTTAATTAATTTATTTTATTTTTCGCTGCACTGGGTCTTTGTTGCTGCACTTGGGCTTTTCTCTAGTTGAGGCGGGTGGGGGCTACTCTTTGCTGCGGTGCATGGGCCTCTCACTGTGGTGGCCTCCCCTGTTGGGGAGCACCGGATCTAGGTGTGCGAGCTGTAGAGTGAAGGCTCAGCAGTTGTGGCACACAGACCTAGTTGTTCTGAGGCATGTGGGATCTTCCCAGACCAGGGCTTGAACTTGCATCCCCTGCATTGGCAGGTGGATTCTTAACCACTGCACCACCAGGGAAGCCCAGAGAGCTTTTATTTTTTACTGTGAGGTTTCCATGGTGTTTAAAAATTTATTTTACTTAAGGATGCTTTAAATTTTAGAAGTAACAAATGCTCACTCTAAAAATAACAAAGAAAAAAACAATCAAACAATACAGAGATTTCTAAAAAAAAAAAAAAAAAAAATGATACTCTCCCAATCTGACCTCCTGAGAAAACAACTATATCACTGAGTCAGGTATCCATCTATACCTGATTGAAATTTATTAAAGCTTCCTGAACCAATGTAATCTGTTGCTTTATTCTGAATATTTGTAAGACATGAAAATTAGTCAATGATTCTAATTAAAATAAAAAATGAACTCTAAAACATATATATATATTTTTTTTTGCGGTACGCGGGCCTCTCACCACTGTAGCCTCTCCCGTGGCGGAGCACAGGCTCCGGACACGCAGGCTCAGCGGCCAGGGCTCAAGGCCCAGCCGCTCTGCGGCACGTGGGATCTTCCTGGACCGGGGCACGAACCCGTGTCCCCTGCATCGGCAGGCGGACTCTCAACCACTGCGCCACCAGGGAAGCCCTAAAACATAATCTTATCTTTACATAGCACTTTATATCTTACAAAGTGCTTTTATACTAGTTCATTTAATCCTTGAAACAATCTTATGAAGATTGTATCCCCAGTTTAGAGACAGGAAACCAAGACTCCGAGAGGTTATCATATTTTATCATATCTAAGATAACAATGAATATAAGGCATCCTGCCATTTTAGATGCTCCCAAGGAAAAAAAAAATTCTGCCAATTAATTGCGATATAATGACTTAACTATACCCCTGTGAGACTTATAGGACTTAATAGTAGAAGGCCTAGGTTAGGGTCCTGGCATTGTCCTTTCCAAGCATGTGACTTAAGTAAATTAAGTTCTCTGAGCCTTAATCTTTTCAAATCTTTTAAATTAGACATAATAATGCCTATTTCACAGGGTTGTGTGAGAACATATTGATGTAAAATGGTACTTTTAAACTGTAAAACTCATAAAATTTAAAAAATCTTCTATATATTTGGTATTATTATTTTAAAATATATTATTTGTAATAGTAATATGAATATTCTGTTGTTGAAGGCAGGAACTTCTGGATCTAAATTGATATTTTATCATATTAAATAATCATTAAAGCTGTAGCTGTACACAAGTGCTACTGCTGCTTTCTTGAGATGAGTTAATACTTTGTCCTCATATGAACTCTGGAGAACACCTATTCCATTAACCTAAAAGAACACATTCAGTTTGAATGAGGACAGTTTCAGGTCTTGAGGGAAAATATTTCTTTCTGCCACCATTTACATTTTGCTTGTCAAGTTATAGGACAGAAACATGAACTATACTTTAGACATCCTATTATTATAGTGAGTTCTAACTGTGCAAGGAATTAGTTTCATTTTTTGGAAGAGAGCAAATTCACTACACTTTACCATCTATGCCTCTGTAATTTCTGAAGCATTCCTTGTATTTTTTCTGCTTTTGTGTTGGAAATCATTTTATGTTATAGTCTGTTCACCATGTTAGTACTAAGGTATACAGCCTTTTACTTAATTAAATCCTAGATATTGTGCATTCTGCAACCCCCTTGACAACTATATTCCTGCTTTGTGTGAGAAATTAGGTCTTGCTTGTCTAGCCATGCCTTCATACCTTACGGCTGCTGGCAGTATATGTGATTAAAGTATATATCTGAAATACTGTCCTGTAAATGATCTTCTGTGAAAACACATACGATGTGGTAGCTCTGGGATTGACTCACCCTGGATATCTGTTTGTGTATACTAAATACTGGAAACATGGTGGCTTCCTGATTTTTATGACTGACAAACTGTATTATGTTTGCTTCCTATGTACCAGTAGAGAATAGCAGATGGTTACTACAGATTTGGTATTATTAAATCATTTCAACACTTCAATTCTCAGTAACTTGTTTAATGAAAAAGGCAAATACCCGACACTTAATTAATGTGCAGAAGGGGCAGTAGGGAAATATGAGGTAGTCTGAGATCCAAGATGATGACAGGCAATTGCTTTGTGCTTGTGGACTTTTGGTTACTCATTGACCCGATATGCAATGAATATCAAGTTTAAACATTAATACTGAATTTCAAGTGTTCCAAAAAATTATACATGCTGACCAACTTCTCTTTTTAAAAATGAACATTTGTTCCTTGCTACTCCAAACCTAGCCCATGCTACTACCATCTCCTATGTAAATCATGTAATAGCCAACTAGTCTTCCTGCTTTCTTCACTCTTCGCTACTCCTACAGTCCAGTTTCAAAAAACTGCCTGAATGATCTTTCAAAATGTAGACCAGATCGATCACGTTATTCCTTCTGCTTAAAACCATTAATGGCTTCTATAATACTCAAAATACAATCCAAACTCCTTCCTGTGGTGTTCAAAGCCCTATACGATCTGGCTGCTTTCTAAATCTCCACCCTTACCTCCTGCTACTCTCCTGCTTGCTCATATGTATCAGATACCCAGGCTTTTTTTCTGTCCCTCAAATATGTCAAGATCGCTCCTATCTCAAGGCTTTTAGAGTTGGCCTAAAAAACTCTTTCCATACAGGTTTCCTCCTGGCTGGATCTTGGTTCAAATGTCACCTCTTCAAAAAAGGAGGAGTAGCATCCCCACTTACTCACATTCCCTTACACATCATCTGGCTTATTCTATGCCTCACAGTCATCACTGTCTGGAATTGTCATGTACTTATTTGCTAACTTGTTTGTCCATCTCTGCCCTTACAATTTATTTAAGCAGCTTGATAGCAAGGATTTTGTTTATGCTGTTATCAAAGGGTCTACGTCAGGGTCTGGCACATTGTAGGTACTCAATAAATAATTCATGAAAGAACGAAGTAATGAAACTAAGTGAATCTAAATGATTACCTTTTCTTAAGTGATATATTTTTCCCTCACTTTTTTTTTTTTTTGGAAATAAAATTGTGCCAGGAAAGAAATTACTTATTTTTCTTGAGGCTAATAATAATTTGCCCACTTAAAACAAAATTGAATAACTCAAGTATAGTTTATTTTCCAGAAACGACCCAAGATTAAATTTGATATATTTTCTTAATGGAACATTATAGCAGTAACCTACTTTCAATTTGCAACAATATAAGAGAATATGTGAGTTTGCCATTTTCCTTGAATGGTAAAACACCACAAATATTTACAGTGGTTATTATCTGGCTCTGAATAACCAAGTCACTAGAGAATAGGTCTGTCTAAAAAAACAGGTGAAACTGTCTCTTAAATGGCATCAGATCACATAACCTATTCCCTATGCGTGAAACATTTTCCCCAATTCTAGGAGAAGAAAGATATATAAATAATATGATTACTTTATGGGAAGTAAATACCATAATGCCCATTCTAAATAGTATAGCTGACTTCCAAAGATATATATATATATATATATATATACACACACATGGCTATACACACATGGTATATATATATACACACATGGTATATATATATATATATATATATATATATATATATATATATATATATACATGATAAATTCATGTAGGTTAATAAAAATATGCTTTGAAGGAAATAAGGAAGGCAAAGATGAGAGTCTGAGACCTCGAATAAGTACAATGAGAAGATGCTATATCAAGTGTGAGCTTTGGATCCAAAAGAAAAATTGTGAAGGCCTTTAAATATTGCAGTACTGCATTTCCCCTTTTTCTCAAAGAGCCTTTTTCCATCTGCCTAAATAACTTCTAATTAGCATCAGAATGTAAAGACAAAAAGCAGCTATTACTGACATTCTAATTTTAAAAGTTAAAATATTGCTAATTTCAGACAGGAATATCTAAATTGAGACAGGAGTCTTACATAGACAAATATGTGTAATCGGATGGTTGTTGCTTAGTAGGGGAAAAGTTCATCTTTATTTTCAATGGGTTGAGTAAAAGCTATATAATTATTCAACCAATATGTAACAGTTGAAAATCCATACTTCTGCTTTTATAAGAAATGCCACAATGAAAATACTTGTATATACATTTTTAAGCACATCACTGATTATTTTCTTTGCAAAAATACTAACAGGTGGGATTATCAGGTTAAAATATTTGACCATTAAAATTTTCTTTTAACTTTCAAAAACACTTTTCAAATAGACATTTTAAAAGCTCTTGATATATACTGCAAAACTGATTCCCAAGAATGTTGTGTCAAGTTATATTCCCACCTGTAGTGATGAGAACACTTATTTTCAAATTTAATTGGTGGCAGGCCCAGATGGCTCCTAAACTGAAGGGATTTTTATTTTTGTTTAATGCCTTATACGTGAGTAAGTTGAGAAAAGAAAGTGTATTTTATGCTGGAAGGTCCCTGCTCCTTGCTTCCTTCGCTCTGACGTCATTTGGGCCCTCGTGGGTGTTTGAACTTTTGCTCCAGCTGCTCACGTCGATCCTGTGTATCTCAGAAGCTGAAGACCCCAGTTATTATTATAGTTTTACCCTCTGTTTTTGGTGCAGGGAGGCGTTCCTTTCTCGGTTTTTATCTTTTGAACACACACAAAATTTTAAACGTCATTTCTAAGTGTAGGAACAGAATGGCATGAGATCACCCTACCATCTTGATCCTGAAGTCTATTCTGAATCTTGACAGCTATCTCCTATTTTCTTGAAAGTGGACTTTTTCATAATCATATATTTCTATGTATACATATATATCTATTTGTTTATAAGAGCTTGAATGAACTGTGTGTGTGTGTGTTATATGTTTCTCTTTATACAAGCCTTGAATGTAGACAGCTCTCTACTCAGAATTGGTTTTTGACCCTTGCAAGAATATGTGGATCCCTGGCTGCCCTGACACTCAACCAAGTTGTTGATGAGGGTATGATCTAAAGCTCAGGCTGGAGGCTGGCCCATGTGCATTGCATTGCAAGTATAAGGACAATGCATCAGTCTGAGGGGAGTGAGTCGTGAGCCAGGACCAGAGGCGGCTGTGCAGAGCAATGTGGCCTGTGGTACAGAAGCTGCTGTGCCAGTTTCCCTTTATATTTATTTCTTTACATACATTTCTTGTATGCCCCAGTGTGTGTCAGGTCTAAAGTGTGTCTAGGCTGCCTAAAGGATCAAGCCCCAGATGGCCTTCTGCTTGACACAGAAACTGTGTGGACCCTGAGGATTTCAACAAATGACACTGACTCACCAAAATAATAGAGTAAAAAGAGTCCATCTACCCCCTAGCCAGTCTTTGACTTTATTCATTACCCCTTCAAATTAGAATGCATTAAGGGGTGCCCTCCTGTCAGGGTTCCCTCCAGTTATTCCCATAATTGCTATTGTTGTTTAGCAGAGGACCTTCATGCTTCTCTTCTATGTGGTCCTACCTGCCCTATGTTGAAAAGTTTTGGGGATTTGCCTGTAACTGCTAGTGCTTTTGAAGACTTCCCCCCTATTTTTATATTCCATCGATCATTTCCATGGGAAGGAAGGTAGAAGCCTGTGTTTACTCTGCCGATTTACCAGGGAGTCAATAAGTTCTCTTTTTATAAAAAACCTCCTATTGGATATCCAGCCAGATATTGTTTGTTTTTTTTTTTTTTTCAGATATTGTTTTAATATGCATTTTTTAAAAATAGAACTGCCTCTTCCTGCTTTCATTACAGAATTTTGTTAATCTAGATGTCAATCAAATGAAAATTACACTTTAAAACATGTAGTTATTTCAAATAAAGATGACACTAAAGCATTGCAATACTGACCATGTAAATATTGATGGAGATCAATATAAGGGCCTCCAGGGGTTCCAGTACTGATTGAAAATGCCTATTATGTCTACATACTGTTTCACTGAAGGTAATGTAACAGAGCAGATCTAAGTTTCCTTATAGTTAGCAATAAACAACTGAAAGATAAGCTGCTGATTCAGACATTTAACCGCAGTTTCCTGTGATGATTACATTCTAACTCAAAATCAATAATAGCAATAAATGTTATATATTAAGAAAAGGTCTCATCTATCACATTTTCAAATGTATCAAAGTTAAACAAAGCTTTAGAAAATAATTATATAATGCTTACCATAGAGAAAAAGTATTCTTTAAATTAATTACTATAGATAGTAATGTGGTACCAGCAGCAGTAACAGCCATTTATAGAACATCTTATACTTTAAGGTACTTTACATGTATCTCATTTAATCCTCCAATCCTGCCACTTCAGATATTATAATCTCTACCTTTTATATGAGGAAACAGGCCCAGAGGTTAAGTAATTTGCCTAATGAAGTTGGATGACCAATTGAGGTGCTCTCTGGGGGACCTCCAGGGAACATCAGAGATTCTGAGGCACATTGTTTACGTGGATTCAAAGTGCTGCTTGACTCTTGGCTGCCTATGTCATTCATATACTTCTCCACTGCTAGAGGTATTCTTGTGAGAGATGGATGGCCATGTTTGCAATGCTGTAGAAAGCATTCGTGTTCCCTGTAATTTTACATCAGGGGTTCTTAAGTTGGGATTCATAAACACTCTGAAAATGCATGAAAAAAATGTGCTTAATTGCATATTTCTGGGAAGAGGACTTTCACCAGATTTCCATGGAGTCCATGATCCAAAAACGGTTCACAATTGTCCTCTAGATATTCCTTAGTGACTGGTTTTAACCTATAAGACCTAAGAAATCTTAATTTCATTTCTGAGGAAATTCCATAGTATAACATCCTGGAGTATACTTAAATTAACAAGAAAGTGGAGGCAATTACCCAAATGAAAATTTCAAATTGAAACTTGAAATAATCGGATAGCCATGGCAAAGGAAATGAGGTGGAGGCTGTGGCTGAATTATCTACCACATGATAGCAATTTTCTCCTTTTCATTACAGATGGAAAAAGCTACTGCTTAAAGAGAAAGAAAAATGAGCTGAGCTTATCTGAATTATCACACTGAAAAAGATATGTCACATATAATTACAAAAGTGCTGGGAAATATGCAAACATTAGCAATTGTATTTCTAAATAGGAAGACAACTTAGAAACAATTTGCTAGTTTTAAGCAGCGGAGTGGGTATAATCTTATGACAGATAAAAAGTGAAGATGTAATTTTCCACTTTTCTTCTAAAGAAGTTCTGCTGAACTTCAAAAATTTTCTTTGAATAATCATGTTTGACAAATATAAAGGTTAATGCTAGCAAGGTAATTAAAATTAATGATTGCAATGTCCACTGGGCTATGTCTGTGCAGGTGTTTTCCTCCACTGTTCCCATCCTAGCTTAAAAATGTCTGATATATAAAATTCTGATCTTACACATAATACATTAGTAGTGGCTATTTTCATCCCTCCTAAAAAATAGGAGCAATGTGGCCTGTGGTGGTTACTGAGAACACGGAGGTTACTGAGAACACGGCTGACTCTGGGGGTGTCCAGTGGTTACTGAGAACACGGCTGTCTAAATAACTTCTAACTAGCATCAGAATGTAAAGACTAAAAGCAGCTATTACTGACATTCTAATTTTAAAAGTTAAAATATTGCTAATTTCAGACAGGAATATCTAAATTGAGACAGGAGTCTTACATAGACAAATATGTAAGGAGGTTACTGAGAACACGGCTGACTCTGGGGGTGTCCAGTGACAGATCATGCAGTCCCTTGAGAGAGGTATTCTCTTAGCTCTGAAGAGTAGGGAACTCGTTCAGCTGCTCTACAGCCCTTTAATTCGTTACCCTGCTGACTGCCCCAGGGTTTGTTCCTAGCTTTCCCTGCTTGTGATCTTGAGGGTTTTTCATGGTTCTACTTAACTCACTGTCTTTCACCTTTATTGTGTTCTGGGGTCTCTTGCACAGCTGGGCTGTATCTTCAATCTTATTCCATCTGTTGTATATTATTAAAAATTTCCTCAATGTTGAGTCCAACCTTCTAGGTTTCCAGTGCTGTTGTGGATTTATTTTTATATTTATTCTTCCATTTCAGAGAGACTTTAGATGGAAGTAGAGGTAAAAAAAAAAAAAAAGGTCTTAATCAGCTATCTTCTGTTGGAAGCCATTTTGAGCACTTTAAATAAAGCAAGTATTCTCCCCCTACAATTGGTTGCATTAAGATTTTTATCGATAAGCTATCAATTTTACTGTAGGCAAACCAATGCATTTAACAAGATTAAACTATCAAACTTGAAATTTTCTTCTTTTGTTTTGCTAAATAAGTTACTTTTAAGCACATGAAAAAAATGCAGAAAACTTACAATCCATATCAAGTATGGCTCGGACAGATTTAACAAGTTCCTTAGATTCAAGTGCCAGCGTTGCTGGGATGTTACGTCCACTCCTTCCCAGTGGTGTGAGGGACGTCTGGGAAGCTAACATAGCTCTTCTTTCACTATGGAAGCAATAAAATAAAGCTAAACTTATTACACAATGAATAATATCTATCTTTGCTAAGTCTGAATTCTTCATAGTTATGAAATTGTACAAAAATTTTTGATTTCTGGGAACATTGTATTCTTGTAGCCATAATCAAAATAATTCCCACAAAATAATATTTCTGTTTTCAATTCTTTATTATATAATAAATAGGCATATTTAAAAAATTAGGTTTATCTTATACATAAGGAGGAAGGGATAGAAGGATAGCTTCCTCCTAAATCATTTGTTTGGCTTATTTTGTGAGTGCTTGTGTTATGCTAACATGATTTGGCCTTTTATTTAGTTTTGTAAACACTTAAATTAAGCACTTAAACATAAATTTATTAAAGAGACATTTACTACTACTTCTAGTAATATTAAATATAAATTCAATATGTATATTTGCTCCTGAAATTCTCTCTTAAACTCTTCCATTTGCTATCCCTAAATCTAAAAAAGCCTAGAGCATTTATACCACTTTTAAAAAATGCGAAAGTCACCTGAAATGAATGCATTCTGATACAATTAAAATGCAAGGTTTTACTTTTACCATTATGCTGAAACTTTTACTTGAAAAGAGACAATTTTAGACTGATGACAAAGCCATCATTACTTATAATGCATCTTCCTAAGCATGATAGTATTAATTCACAAGGAGAAACTAAAGCATCAATTCTTAAATTCAAATACAGAGCCTTTATTCCGTGTAGAATACCAAGGCCAACATCCATTACAGATGATATAGTATATTAAAAAGACTGAGCCAAATTTTACTAGTGTTTAACTTTCCAAGATGTAGCAAAAGGTTGCTTAATGTTGCTTTTTTTTTTTTAAAGTTGATGTATAGTTGATTTACAATGTTGTATTACTTTCAGGTGTACAGCAAAGTGATTCAGTTACATATATTAATGTTGCTTTTTAAAGTTACTTTTGTTCTGTGAAACTGCAAGGGCAGGCTCTGGCTTTTAAATAGTCATTTTTAATACCAAAGCTTTTGAATTATTATTCAAGGTCACAATGAAACCTTGGGTGGTGGGAGTTTGGGACATGTCTAACCCATACAAGCGGAATCTGACTGCTGAGTATTTTAACATCATACTGAAAATAATCATCATGGTATTCACATAATTATTTTACATCATAAGCAGCATAGATAACAATAAAAACATCAGATTTCACCTGAAGAAATAAAGTATTACATTAAAATGAGTTTAAAGGTGTACTACCATATGTACTACCATGTACTACCATATTTTTCTAAATTCAAAAATGCTATGTGGAAACTTAAAATATAAAGAATCATCTTCATTTATTGAACTGCTGTTTTCACAGAAAAGGGTGGAGTTTTCCTATGTTTCTGCAAGCATACGTTGCTAGAAGTAGAACTACATTGTTAGTGGTAGTCTTTATAAAAGGAAAAAAATTGCTTTGACTGTCTTAAGACTTTAAGAGATTTTAGTATTGTAGCACAAGTACCAGATGAAGAATGTAATCAGTGGCCATACTCTGCAGAAAGCACTTAAATTTTCTTACCTTAAATTTAACAAAGGAAGAGAATTATCACAAAACACTTCTTGAATAGCCTAGAGACAAACAAGAGAGTGAAGGTGATAATGTAACTTTGATAGCTTTTTAAAATGTTTTCTCTTGCTTAAATAATATTTATAACCCCCTCCACCCATATGATTAAAAAGGTGTTATATAGGGGAAAAAATCAATTACATTAACATACAATTCTACTCAGAATTATAATACACAGAGAAACATTTCTTTATAGGGTAGTTATCAACTAATGTTTACATAGTATCAAAAGTTAAGAAAGTGTTCATTAAAACATAGTATATATTTGGGATCATATTACCCTGTCTCAATTATTTCTCTTAATCTGTATGTTAGCTGGTCTTTTCATTATCTAAGCAATTTAAAATCTGACTGTAAGTCATCATTGCTGTTTTGAGCCCAGAGAATGTTTCACTAGCCATCAAACGCCATGACATTTACCTGTATGTCAGTTGTCTATACATTTCTTAAAAATGGACATAAAGTGATGTAACAGGAAAATTTACCTCTACAAAATGAAGAAGCTTTTCAGTGGATGCCTCAAAAGTTTTTCGAGCCATTTCTGATTTTCGCAATTGGCAGTCAAGTACTGTGATTCGCTTTCTTAACTCCTGAACACTTTCCTGGACAGAGATATCAAAAGGAACATATTATACATTTCTTCAATTTTATACTAGTGGCTCCTATTTTCATTTTTTATTAACTAATATCCAACATTACTATATCATTTATTTTCTCTCTTCTTGTACATATCTTCTTGTTTTGGGGGGTACTTAACTAATTGCATATTTTTAAAAGTTAAACTGCACAGGAATGCTGCAAACTTTTTAAGATAAGCTACAAATAACTTTTATTTTAATAAAAGTTATATAATAATACATTTATTATATATGTTATATATAATACACTTTAATTAGTTTATATTATATTCTTATATTAAAATACATTTTAATTAGTTTATGGCATTTCTTGACAACATGGTTACCAGAGGCTGACGGAAACCCCTATTAGTGTGGCACAATCCAACATGCTGAAGATATACATAAATATTTTTTTTTTTTTTGCGGTACGCAGGCCTCTCACTGTTGTGGCCTCTCCCGTTGCAGAGCACAGGCTCCGGATGCGCAGGCTCAGCGGCCATGGCTCACGGGCCCAGCCGCTCCGCGGCATGTGGGATCTTCCCGGACCGGGGCACGAACCCGCATCCCATGCATCAGCAGGCGGACTCTCAACCACTGCGCCACCAGGGAAGCCCTATACATAAATATTTAATGTAATATGACCCAATGTAAAGCTGAGCTGACGGGGAAGTAAAAGAATTCCAGGAAAAGTGAAGGAATTTCATGAAGATAAGCAATAGCAATGCTGAATGAACCCACTGAAGTTAGAGTACACTGTAGCACAATTTGATCTCAGGGTATTTGCTGATCCTTGGAGGCCTATAGTTTGGGGTTTCATCAGGCACAAATGGCAAACAGGAGAACTTTAATGGGTGAATTAGGGAGAAACAAAACTTTTGATTTTGCCTCTGGTGAATGGTTAAAAAAGTGTCCCCCGAATAATTGCCAACCACAGTCCCCCAACTCATGCAGGTTCCAGGTCAGAATTTATATTACCCGTGTGGCCTGTACATTCATAAGCTGAAAATTTAGTTTAAATTGGTCCCTGGCTGGTAAAAGCAAACAAAAAATTTCTCTAGTGGGGTTATTTGCTAAACTCAGACATCAAAGAATGCCTACATTTAATGTATCAAAAGAACGTGATCTCAGCAAATAAGCTACTATGGATGAAAAGTCAGCTGAAGGAAACAAATTATAGGATCAAACCTATAGAGATAGCAGCTACTGAAGTGATCAGATACAGAATATAAAGTTATGTTTAATATGTTTTAAAAATTAAGAGTTTAAAGCATAATAAAGAAACAAGAAACTATCAAAATAGATCCAGGTGACACAAAAAATAGATCTGAAAAGTAAAAATACAGGGAGGGTGGGAGGGAGATGCAGGAGGGAGGGGATATGGGGATATATGTATATGTATAGCTGATTCACTTTGTTATACAGCAGCAACTAACACAACAATGTAAAGCAATTATACTCCAATAAAGATGTTAAAAAAAAAGCAGTAATAATTAGAAACTCAATTTATTCATTTACTATCCAATTAGATACAGATGAAAAGAGAATGGGTGAACTGGAAGGCAGAGGTAAAGAAACTTCTCATAATAGAGCATAAAAATAAAAATGGAAAATATGAAAAGAGAAAAAATAACCGGAAGAAGATCTAGCATACATCCAATCTGAATTACATAAGACAGACTAGAAATAATGAAAGAGGAATAGGTCAGGATGAAAGCTTAGGGTTTTTCAGAAATGGTGAAAGACACTGTTCCTCAGATCAGGAACCTCATTCCATGAATCTCAAGCAATATAAATAAAAATAAGTGAACACATGACTGATCATAGTCAAACTGCTGAACACTAAAGATAAAATCATCTAAAAAGAAACAACAGATAGCAAACAAACGACAGACTGACATCTGATATCACAACCATGGAATAAAAACACTGAAAGAAATTCAGTGCCGATTTAACAATCTAAATGTAGCAAAAATATATTTCAAGAACAAGAGTCAAAAAAGAAGTTTCCAGACAAACAAAAATAGAGTTTATAACCAATAGATACTCACTATTTCTAAAAGATGAACTTCTAAAAGATGTACTTCAGGAAAAAAGAAAGTAATTCTAGCAAGGATGTCAAATGAAAGGAAGAATGTTGAACAAAGAAAATGATAAACATGGAGGTCTATCTAAATGAAGGTTGACTGCACAAAATAAACTGTAATGGTATCTAATTTATGATGTTAAAAGTCAAGAAAGAACTAAAATACTTAGTTAATAGAAATTAAGCAGAAAGGGATGATTGGATTTATGTTTTAAAGTCCTTACAATATTTAGAAGAAGTGGAAAGCCAGTGATTAGTTTTATAATTTAAGTTAAAATAGAATGTTAACATTTCTAATATAATCTTTAAAAATTAGAAACCAAGTGTCTAACTTCTAAACTAGCAGAGTAAACTAAATGAAATGGGAGTAGGGGAACACAGGAGAAGTCTGACCCAATCCAAAAAAGAAAAAAAAAAAGGGAGGCAAAAAATGACAAAAAACTAGAAAACATGGGACAAATAAAATGCACAAAATAAAAGGGTAGAAATGAAGCCAAGTGCATTTGCGAATAAGAATGTAAATGGAAAGACCTTTCCAATTAAAGGTCAAAAATCAGTAAAATGGGGAAAAAAATCCAACTACCAGTTGTTTATCATAGACACAATTAACATATAAGGACACTGAAAAGTTGAAAGTAAAAGGATGGAAAAAACACACAGGTAGATACCAAAAGAAAGCTGTTATAACTATTTTAATATCAATCAAAAATAAGCATTAAGGGGGAAAGAAGATTGAAGAGTCACAACATTTTCGTAAAAGGATGATAACATAATTCTAAGCTTGTATGCAATTAAAAACATTACTTCAAATATATACAGAAAATTTTAAAAAGTAATCACAAGGGAAATTTTAACCTATTCCCTGACAAAGAAATTAATATGACTAGAGAAGAATTGAACCCCACAATTAATGATCCTGATCTGGTGGACTATATAAAACAACACATCAAATGATTGCAGAATTCTTTTCAAGCTCTCTTTGAATATTTGTAAATATTGGTCAGACAGTAAGCCATGAAGCAACCATCAATGAATTCTGGAGTTATCTATAGACTAGATTCTCTGGCCATATGCAATTAACCTTTCTGTTCCTCAATGATGTTTATGAATCAAGACACAATCATAAATATGTAAATTTCCCCCAAATTATATATTTAAAGCATTTTCAGTAAAAATGGCAATCGTATTAATTTCTTTTGATGGAATTTATAATCTGAGTCTAAAATACATATAAAAGATCAAAGGGTTATATAGCCAACACACTTTTAAAGAAAAAGAACTAGACAGGTTGATCGGATCAAGATTTAGAGTAAAAGAGACTTTTGAATGAGCGGTGCTGGTATAGTTGGTCATTCACTTAGGATAAAAAAGAAAGAATGAAATGAATCCCCACCTTATACAATGACATAAAACCATGACAGAAGGATCAAAGTTTTAAAACTTTTAGAGACAAATATAAAAATATCTTTGGGAATGGAAGGACTTCTGGAAAGACACATGAGAGGAAAGACTGAAAAGTTTGATTACTTGAAAATAACACCTGTTCATTTCACCAGAGGGTGAAAAGGTAAGCTATAAATTCCAGAGAGGATTTTTACAACATAAAATATAAGATAGGTTAGTAACCAGAACATACAAACAATCACTACATGTGAATATAAAAAAGACAAATAACCCAGTGGAAAATGGTTAAAAGATATGAAGAAGCATTTCACATAGAAACACAAATGCCTAATAAGTGCATAAATATTAACTCAACTGACTATCTGGGACAAGGGGCAAAGACCTGGTTTATTGCATTTGGGGGTGTAAATAACCCCACCATGGCTGATTTCAAGCTAACAACATGATGTGTTGAACATGCAGTTAAGAAGAAATGCACACAGTCAGCTCTCATAAACTAGTACCAGCTGGTCCCAGCACATCAGTAGCTCAAAATCATTAGAGAAATTAAAATTAAACCACAATGAGATACACTTATTACACCTAACAGTTTGATAAAAATTAAAAGTAAAAGAAAGCAAGCATCAGCAAGGATTTGGGGTAAACGGTAATTCTCATTCATTACTGTTGGGAGTAAAATTGGTTCAAACACTTCCAAAAACAATTAGGAATTGCCTAATTGTAATTAGTAAAGTTGATCATACAATCACCATTCAACCTAGCAATTCCACTCCAAGATATGAACCCAAGAGAACTGTTACACATGTGGAGCAGGATATATGTACAAAACTGTTTTCAGCAACATTGTTCATAACAGAAGAAAACTGAAACGATTGGACTGTCCATCAAATACAGAATGGACAAATATACTGTAATATATCCACTCAATGGAGTACAAAAAAGCAATGAAAAGACATGAACTAGCTATAAACTTCAAATAGATGAATCACAAAAACAAAATTTTGAGTGAAAAACCAAGTTGGAACAATAAAAGTAGTATATTTCTATTTACATAAAGTTGACAAACAGGCAAAATTAAACAACATATTGTTAAGGGATATATACATAGGTAGTAAAATTATCAAGAAAATGTTTAACACTAAATCCAGGAAAGTGATTTGTTTACCTATGAGGGTGAGGGAGGGGGATGCAATTGGAAAGGGATATTGTGGGTCTTCGAAGGTACTGGTAAAGTTTTATTTCTTAAGCTGAAGGTGAAAAAAAAAAGGGAAATAAGTAAATATAGAGATAATATAAGGGAAAACTTGTAAGAAAAATAATATTGTTACAAAAAGAATATGCCTTAAAAATGAATATTGAATCTGAATCCTGTAATATCTTGGTCAGTGTCTCTTCAAGCAATCTCAAACAATTAAAAACAAATTTCCTTCTATTTCTCCACTGGTATTGGGTTTGGAAAATGTTAAGATGCTCATGTATAACATCTCCTCTTTGGGAAAAAAAAAAAAAGATTATCTTCAGAGACAGGTTAATGGTTTAGTTTAGGATTTTGTTAAGAGGAATGGCATGAGACACCATTATGCTAAAAAAGAGAAGAACTGAATTAATTATATTACTACACGACTTAGGACAAAAACATTTCTCAGCTAGGAGCTGGAAGAAAGAATAGCAAATAACTTATGCTTTTAAAAAAATGAATAAATTCATGTGAACTCCTTGAATGTTATATTATTTAAAAAGTATTTTTAAAGACTTGATTATCCCTCCAAAAGTAAATCAAGTTATTATTAAAAAAAAGTACTTTTAGTGTTTTGAAAATTCCCAAAATATTTTCAGAATCATGTTAAAGTTACTCACATGAAATAAGCACATATCTCTGATTTCAGAATGGAAACACTGGGTCAAGAATAATAAATACAAGTAATATTCCTAAGTATTTCTGCTGTCTCAAGTAATGTTTTCCCCTTGGCCTTGTGGTATTATCAAAGAGTGACAGGAATGTCAACCTTCTTTTGAGATTGGTTTAAATGGACAGATGTGAGAAATATATTAGCGATTCTTAAGAGCTAACCGAAGAAAATTTCAGATTTTCTTCTGTATTTTGCTTTTCTAAAACTGGTTTCATTTCTACTTGGTATATTTAAAGTATTTAACTCTTTTATGTTTAAATAAATACACACAAATTTTTCAAATTTGTTTTATGTTCTCTTGAAAGATGACTGTATTAGAGAGATATAAACACTATGGTTATAAATGAACTCTATGAAGTTATAAAATATCTATTTCAATTTATTTAATTTTCTACCTTACTTCAGTGAAGTAAAAATGTCTGTTACAGTTTTTGAAGACCATTCAATGAGTGCAGTATGTCTTAAAAAATCACATAATGAAAAAATTCACATTAAAAAAAGTTCACATTGCCTTCTGGAAAGCATTCAGTATTTCACTATTGAAATTGGAGTCTGCTAAATTCAAACTCAAGTTTCTTTCTATTAATTATCTTGGGCCTTGGGCAAAAAATTCTTTAACTTTCACACTTCCTTGAGTGCTCTAATCAAAGAGCAAACCCCATCCCTAGACTCTCCTCCTCCCATCCCCACAGGACAAATTAGCAAGTTTAGGAAAAAGGAGGAAACCAATGTAATCAATTAAATGTTAAATAGTTCCAGGACTCAGTGCCTGAGCTGTACAATGTTGACCAATGACCTGAATAAATTTGGGCACATACTTTTGCATCCCAAAGCTATCTGGATAAACGGAGGCTCATAACCTTCACATTACCCCCATCATGACACATCATCCTATCACTGAATTATAGAAGACAAACACTGACCTAGTTTAGAAGTGCAGATGAAAAGAAAATGAAAACAGGATACATGACAACGGCAAGGAAACCATGGTAACTAGAAGAGAGAACTGTTTTGCTTACTTTATTTTGGTCAGAATAATCAGCAAGCTGAGCCTTCAGCTCTGTAATCTCGGCCTCTAACAGACGGATCACTTCTTCATAATCCATTTCCATTCCGTGTGCCTGTCTCTGTGCAGCTTCGGCAAGATGAAGCCGACTTCGCAGGGCTCTTGTTTCTTCGACCACAGCTTTGGCTTCCTAAAAATTTCAAAAAATAATGTCATTGAAAAAAAAAACATGTAAAAACAATTCAGTGGTTTAAACAAAATATTTTCCTCCTTCCTGGAAGTTCTAATTCTAAAAGTGAATCAATTATACATATGTTTCTCACATCTCAATTTGAAAAATAATATTCACATTATTTTATTGTACAGAGTAGCTGCCTGACCTTACTTTTCCTTTCTTGATTTCTTAGAAAACTTTCAGTATGGAATCTCCAACTTCACACATCTAGCATAGAATTTTGAAAATAAGAGAAACAAAGGAGAATTGAAAGTGGAAAATAGAAGATTAAGAATTAGCTGAAAAGATAAAAAGAGTAGGCTTCTACAAAAGTCAAGCAGGTGGTAGGCTCATGTTCTAGGAAGGCTCTTGCAGCTTCATCAGATACTGCTGAGAGATTTATGGTGTTGAGGGCTTCTCCGTGGTCCAAGTGCCAGGAGCCAAAGCTTATTCCTAGACATCAGTCTAACTGCTACTTCTCCATTTTGATTTAAGCCAAAAGGTAGAATTCAGTAGCAAAATATACAGCTATTTCTATGGGATGCAATGTTCACAATACATTTATTAACCACATGTTACATTTCAGGTAATTCATGCGTCTTCTCCCATTTAACATTTAGAACAACACTGAGGGAAAGGCATTATTAAAAACCATTTTATACATAATCAAACAGAGGCTCGGAGAGGTTACATATCCTATCCAAGGACACATACTAGTGCCAGAATTTAAACCCAGGTTTACCTGACTCCAACATTAATGTTCTTTTCACCATTTTATTCCACCGCTAGATGACAAACAAACACAAAAACAAAACAAAACTATATAATAGCTACATTCTCCACCTTAGGAAGAGGACGGTGTGGGCAAAACCACTTGCTCTCTCAAAAATGTGTGGTGTTGGGTCAATAACAGTCCCCCAGGACACCAATATAATTTAATATGGCACTTGTTACAATGTAAACCGCTTCTTTTTCTTCACTTGATGCAGAAATCTCTTTTCTCTGCAATGGAACTTTCTGCTACAATTGCCATGGCTAATATTCAACTGTGGCTATTTTAATTTTCTGGGAGCTATTATAGGATACTTGCTTTAGTTTGAGCCTAAGGGACGGTTAGAAGTATTTTTACTATAGGACATATATATATATATTTTTTGCGGTACGCGGGCCTCTCACTGTTGTGGCCTCTCCCGTTGTGGAGCACAGCCTCCGGATGCGCAGGCTCTGCGGCCATGGCTCACGGGCCTAGCTGCTCCGCGGCATGTGGGATCTTCCCGGACCGGGGCACGAACCCGTGTCCCCTGCATTGGCAGGCGGACTCTCAACCACTGCGCCACCAGGGAAGCCCTAGGACATATTTTTAAGGGTCAATTTTTCATTCATACATTCAATAACTATTAAGTACTTATTATGTGCCAGTTTCTGTTTCAGGTACTGAGGACAGAGCACCTAACAAAATAGACAAAAAGTCCTCCTTTTGTCCCCCAGAATTTACAATCTATTGAAAGCTTGGGAAGATAGACAGCAAATTAGGGATAATCAATGACGATCTCATTGAGAAGACATTTAATTAGAGAACTGCAGGAAGGATGGAGCCATGAAAGTTTTCCAAGGAGGAACTTTCTGGGCAGAGAGAACAATTTGTACAAAGGTCCTGAGACAGGATTGTGCCTTGCATCTTCAGAGAACAGCAAGGAAGACAGTGTGGCAGAAGTAGACAGTAGTAGAGGACAGGAAGAAGGGAATAGTAGGAAATGAGGGCAAAGTGGTCACAGGTTTGGGCAGGGATGGTGTTGGCGTGGAGTTGCAGATCTCGAGAGGCTTTGGAGGCCACTGAGAGGACTTTAGTTTTACTCAGGGTGAGAGGGGAAGTGACTGGAGAGTTCTGAGCAGAGACGTGGTATGCTCTGACTTAAATTTTATGTGGGTTACTTTCACTGCTGTGTTGAGAGCAGACAACTCATCACAGGAGTAGGCAAGGGTGTAATAGGGAGAAGAGGAATGGGATAGGCAAGCTACAGTTACTTTAGCTTAGACAGGGTGACAGTGGTGGAGATGGTGTGAAGTGGTGAGATCCTAAATGTAGTCGGAGGGCTTCCCTGGTGGCACAGTGGTTAAGAATCCTCCTGCCAATGCAGGGGACTTGGGTTTGAGCTCTGGTCCGGGAAAATCCCACATGCCGCGGAACAGCTAAGCCCATGCGCCACAACTACAAGCCTGCGCTCTAGAGCCCGCAAGCCACAACTACTGAGCCCATGTGCCACAACTACTGAAGCCCGTGTGCCTAGAGCCTGTGCTCTGCAACAAGAGAAGCCACCGCAATGAGAAGCCCACGCACCACAACGAAGAGTAGCCCCTGCTCACCTCAACTAAAGAAAACCCGTGCACAGCAATGAAGACCCAATGCAGCCAAAACCACATAAATAAATAAATAAATTTATAAAAATAAAAGAAATAAATGTAGTTTGAAAATAGAGCTAACAGGAGAGTTCTTCATCATTAACAACTTTTACTTAGCACTTACTGCATCCAGACAATCATGTTATGTGATAAAAAATACAAAGGGGGTAAAAGACACTTTCCCTTTTTTGGCTCAGCTTAGAACAGAAGGTATGACTTAGATAAGTGGAGGAAGAGAGTAGGACA